>NW_011889001.1:2303652-2339100 GCF_000151845.1 Pteropus vampyrus | reverse complement strand
AAAGTCATCACTGCTGGCATGAAGTGAATGCAGTAATTTGAGGGCATAGGGGATGTGATAGATTTTACATGACCTTGAAAGATTTTGTAAAGACTTGGCTTTGGTTCTGAGTGGTTAGAAAACCATTGGCGTTTTTAAGGGACTACATTTATTCTCATAAAGATTCAAATGTATTGTGCAAAAGCCTTGTTTATCGGTTATGAAACTGTCACTTCATATATTTTATCTGTTGTGTTGTTTGTTGTTTTTAGGCAAGAGAGTAAATATGGAACCTATTGCTCCCTCTTGGTTTGCTATTATGGTTTTGCCTTTTCTGACATTTTATGTAAATGAAATCATATATTGTGTATTCTTTTGTGTTTTGCTTCTTTCATTCAGCATAATGCTTTTGAGATTCATTAATGCTGTTGTGCGTATCAGTAGTTTGTTCCTTGTTATTGCTGAGTGGAATTCCATTGCATGGATGCACCATAGTTTTTAAATTAATTCTGAACGACCAATGTTTTAAAAGCTTTACTGTGGTGTAATTGACATTCAATAAACTGCACATGATTGAAGTTACAAATTTTGATATATACATATACCTGTGAAGTCATTGCCACAATTAAGATAATAAACATAACCATCACCCCTAAAAGTTTCCATATACCTCTTTACAATCTCTTCTTTTCACTCATGTCTCTGTCCTCAGGCAACCATTGATTAGCTTTCAGCATTTTCTAAAATTTTATATAATGCAATCATACAATATAATTGTCTTTTTGGTCTATTTTGGCTGGCTTCTTTCACTCAGAATGAACGCATTTGTCAGTTCAAAGACTTGTACATGAATTTACATAGCTGCTATATCTGAAGTAGCCAAAATTGGAAACAACTCAAACATTCATCGATAGGATAAACAAACTATGGTATGTTTATACAATGGAATATTACTTGTCAACAAAAAGAAATGAACTATTGAAACACCTAAAACATGGGTGAATCTCAAATTAATTAAGCTGAGTGACATGAAGGGACATATTAAGAACGTAGGACAGAGGCTTCCAGATAGAGGAAGCCGCTAGTACAAAGGGTCTCAGGTGGAACCTACTCTTCATATTCAAAGAACAGGAGGAAGACTGTCGGGGTCAGAGCCAGTGAGCTAGGGGGAGAAGTTGACAGACTTGTGACCATGCAAGGCCTTGAGGCCCATACAAGAAAGGCTAGATGGCCTATGACCTTTCCTCTTCCAAGAGTCTAATGCATTCACTTTGTAACTATAATTATATTGTAAAATGTTTGAAGTCAGTGGTCATTGCTTTTGTTTTTTCCTAGGTAAGTTCAAATCAGATGTTGGGTTCAGTGTTTGTGAATTAATTTATTTGCTCATCGTGTGAATTCTAACGAAAATACACTGGATTTACTCTTCTTAAAACTTACTCTATGCTCTTTCTTAAATCAGACTTATTATTCCTCCCCATTATGATAAGAAATCCTTTGACTTTAAGGATTTTATGTTCCCTGTGTCACTACTACTCTTGAATTTTGGAGATTTTGCTTTTGACTATCTGACAGGCAGAATAATGTTTAGAAAGGAAAGCTGAGACTTGTTAAAAAAGATCCCCTTGAATAACCAGACCTTAGAAAATGTATCACCTATCTCACAGAAATTCATCAGACAGACATTGGATGCCTGCTGTGTGACAGGCCTTATGCTAAGCCTTGGTGGCATCATGTCGATGGGTTGTAAACATAGGCTTTGGAGTCAGACTGTAGGCACTCAGACCTTGGCTCTACCAGTTTTAAGCTGCAGAATTTGGGACATGTTAACTAATCAGACTTATCTTTTATTTCCTTTTCTGTAAAATGAGGGTGATAATAAAACCTGCTTTATAAGTAGTAGTGTGGATCAAAAGAGATGACATATATAAAGCACTTGCAATAATGCCTGATACAATTTTGCATAAGGACTCACAAATTTGGCGATGGGTATAAGCATTTGAGATACTCGTGTTGAACTCAAGGATCTTAGATAATGGTAGGAGCCCTCCGAAAGGCTAGGGCCTGCCCTGGGTGGATGTACTCTGGGGCCCAGGGCAGGGAGTGGGTGGGCTTCGCAGAATGCCAGCATGAGCTATAGCTGCACAGAAACAACTCTGCACTGTGGGATATCTTGGAGCAGTATTGACCTCAGCCCTCATTACTTGCCCATCTTTTTGTTTGACATGCAATTAAAATCATGGCAGGAAAGAACTGGAGGTAGTGTTTGTGTCACTCCTTACTTCTCTATCATTACATTATACTAGCATCCTGGGATTAGGGCAATAGAAAGACAATTTTTATAAGACCAGTAAATAACCTTCAAGCAGATAAAGAATTATTACATAAGGAATGGCATATTGTTACTTATTCTCCATCTACAGGGGACAGATAGTGGAAGTAGGTTTAGGGTTCACAGGAGAGAGAAATTAGCTAAAATGGGAAGAACTTCTGGGCAAAGGGGGTTATTAAATGCTGTAATGTGTTCTTTCTCTTACTATAAAAAAATTTAAGATAGCAGAGCTAGTTGCCTATCTGGGATGGTTGTGAGTCTGGCTTGGTGGCAGTGGACAAAGAAAGGTTCCCAGCAGCCTGTGAATGCAGTGAAATGGACAGTGATACTCAACAGATGTTTCCTGAGCTCTCGTTCTTGCCATAAATGCTAGCTGCAGTGGATACAAAGCTGAAACAGAAACAGGTCCTGCCCTCGGTGAGCTGAGTGTGGAGCCAGGTGTCCCAGGAGACCAAGGAGTACTCAGTTGCATGGAAGTTGAAGAGCATGGGGAATCTTAGGTGACTGACCACATGTGTCCCATTCCAGACCCCAAGATGTGCTCCAAGGCTGAGTCTAAGCAGAAGTCTGCCCTAAATGATCAAAGGTTATGTGTGCCCAAATGAATTCAGCATGCCCAAATGAATGAGGCAAATCTTCCTGGTCCCTGTTGAATAGGTGGCCATGAGGGTGACCTTTAGGCTGGTCAGCCCAGTCTCTGGCCTGTGGATCTGTGGACTTACATCACAATCACAGTCATGTGCAGGCAACTCTCTCTCCTGCTCCCATAGCTCACAGTTATGAGAATCTAAGATCTAAGATTTCCAATTCCCACTCTCTCATCTCTGTAAGAGTTTAATGAACCTAAGAAAGATTCATTGGAAAGAACTTGCTATGGACAATCAGCTTGGCTTCGAGAATGAATAGTCCTCTCATCTTGCCTGGGGCAGTATAGTCCTTGTTGGGAGCACAGGCTTAGGAAACAAACAGGGCCGTCACTTTCTAACTGGGCCTACTTATTGAACTCCTCCAAGCATCAGCTTCTGCTTCTGTAAGGAAATGAGAGAGTATATGATGGCACTTAGTACAGAACCTGGAAAATAATAAGAACTCAGTAAATTGCAATGATGTTTATATTTATTATTATTATTATTATTATTATTATTATTATTATTATTATTCCATTGGCTAACCAAGTGAGGCCCACAGAACCATTCCTTCCTCTGATTTGGCTGTGGTGTCTCTGATTCAGTCTTGTGGGAGGAGTGTGACTAGCTGCCCTTAATTTGCCATGGGACTCAGGATTCACGTCCTCTAAAAAAACAGGAAGGTTTGGAAGGTTTTATGGGCACACTCCTCAGTGGCTCCTGAGATGTATGGCCCCTAGGAGAATGAACACTCGGAATGGAAGATCCAGTGAGTGGAAGTAGAGAAAAAAAGTGGGGAGCCCCAGGGATACTAATATTTTATGGACAAGTATGGTAATGAAAATGTTTCCTCATGTTGATGTGTATATTGCTAAGAACATTTGGTATCCATCAGGTTTTTCTTTTATCTGTACTATAAACTCTGTAATTATTAGAAATATTTCACGCCAATAACCCTCCATGTCTCTGTGTATATATTTATACACACATAACCTTTGACCGTTTAGAAATGCCTTGCTAAGGATACATCTAGAAAATGGAACAGATTTAAAATCCCAAATGTAATATTTGGAGTCCCACAGCAGAGTTATTATCTGTTCTTGGTACCCTATGAGCCATGCAATAATACCTAGTTGCAACTTTTACATTGCCTTAAGTACACACAGAATTTATCAGGTAGACTGACAGACATTCCTCTAGGAACAGGTCTGTTTGTTTCCAGAACTTCTTAAAAACCACTTTCAACTGCTGAGATATTTTCCCACTTTCTTTTTGGAGGTTTGACCACATACTCCTCCCCTTCCTCTTCCTCTTCTTTGGCCCCCTCTCCTCTCTCTTTCTTTGACACAAGCCTTTCAGTCCTTCTACCACACACAGAGCTAGCTTGTCATTCTGGCTCTCATATTTTCTTCCTGTTTCCGTCCAGTTCTTGTCCTCGGTACCCTGAACAGCAGTGGTTTGGGTAGAGCACAAAAAATCAGGAATATTTTATCCTGGTGTGTGTGTGTGTGTGTGTGTGTGTGTGTGTGTGTGTGTGTGTGTGTGTGTGTGTAGAGGAGGGTGTAGAGAAGAAATAGGGGTGTAATAAATGGAAATGCAGCACCAAACCAGGCATCAGCCATAGTGTCATATGCTCAGCCACAGATGGAACAACACAGGGTGTTTTGTTCTCTATCCAGCTGCTCCTTCCAGTAACATGTGGAACAAATGTCTCTTTTGGACCATGATGAGGTAGCGTGGATAGGTCTGTGGCATCATTGCATTTGGACTCTCAGCTGGTTTTATTTCCTATTGAACCTTTAATGGAAACGCATACACAGCAAGTCAAGGCCTGTCCTTTTTCCCTTTTTTCTTTCTTTTTTTTTTTTTTATTTCTTCCAGGAGTGCTGATGATAAGGAAAGCGATGTCTAAATCTTCTTAATGGTGTTTATGCAAGCAGTTTTGCTTAGCAGCAGACTGCACAGCCCCCTCCCCATCCCCACTCCCCTCCCATTGCCCTGCTAATATTGCTGCTTCATTCCTTTCCCTGTTGGCTATTACTATGGACTACAGCAAATCTAAAACTAAATAATCCCCTTAGTGTCAAGTTTTCGGGGCTGAGCAAATAAATCTAACGAAATGCATTATCTAGGCGGAGGAGGCTGTTGTAAGGGGGAAAAGATGAAAGCTATTTTATTTTAAGGCAGAGAATAAACTGTCGGATCATTTGGGACTCAATTGTAATTTTAAGTACTGTTATTTTATTTTACTTAACTACTGTACAAGCCTTTTGATTGTAATTAAAAACCCTACAAAGTTTCTAAAGGCCAGAATTAAAGAGAGGAAGAGAGAATGAGGATCCAGTGAGGGAGTTATGCAAATTTCTTCTAGTCCAAATAGTACTAATATTCTGATCAGGCCAGGGGTGCTGAGAATAAACAATGTTTTTTTCTTTTCTTCTCTTTTACACCCTCTCACATCTAGGATGAGAACAGAGGCAAGAGCAAAGGCATTGGCAGAACAGAGAAATGTAAAGTTTTAAGTATTTAGAAGAGGAAATCTCAGTGTCTGTATCATCTGTGGATGAAGCCTCTTTCCATGCAGAGAAAGGAGTAGTTTTCATGTCCTCTCTACCCACGTCCAGGCCAGCCTCAGGGTCTCGCAGGGTCCGGAGTGAGCCTCTGAGTGAGCTGGCCTGACGCCCCACCTAGGAGGTTGATCCTGGTTCCTTCTTCTTTTGGCTCTTACTAGCTTGGCATTTTCTCAAACACCTTCAGAGAGGTCCAGTTCAGTGAAGTTTGGTCTTTGAGCTTCATGAGTCTACAACCAGAGTTGTACTTAAGATGCGTAAAAACGGTCACCAAATGGGTGAAGCAACCAGGTTGTTGCAAGCAGGACCTTCTAAGGAAAGAAGTCTCAGGTCTGCTATGTTAACTTTTGAGAATTTACATTTTTGACAAGTTTCCAAGTGGTGCTGATATTCCTGTTTGAGGACCACACTTTGAGAACCACTGGTTTTGCATAAGACTCCGCTCAGGAAACAGGCAGATGTGGGGCAAAGGCTTTCCCCCTGTGGCCTTCCACTTCTTATAAGGGAGAGAATTCTTTCTAGGAATCTCTCAGACTTCTCTTAATGATTCTTTGTTCAGAACTGGTTCACTTGTCTACCTCAAAGCCAATCATTGGCTTAACCAACCATGATTCATCTCTTAAAGCTGGACAAACGATGATCCAACAAAAGTTAAATTTCTATCACAGAATCAATAGATAGGGTTTCTATCTCCAGCACTTAGCCAAGTATGTCTTCTCTTTTCAACCTTACAACCTGCAAGGTAAGTAAAAGCAGGAATCTTTGGGTTGAGAGCTCTTTTCAGTGTCAGTTGTGATCTCCTAAAATGTGGCAGAGTGTTCTTTCTCATTCTCATTGCTCCATGAAGTCAGCTGGTCTTGCTATACTATCTGTGGTTGAAGAGGGAGATCATATCAGAACCTTCTAAGCAATTCAATAAGCTTTTCTTTAATATTCTATCTAACAGCACCTGATTTAATAATGAAGTTTCTTAACTAGATTTTATTATTTTCAAAAAGATTTTTGTGAACACACAGGCCCTGTTAAGTATTTGATCTCCTCAAATATTAAAATTGGAAAGAGTCCAGTTCAAGAACCTCAGCTTCCAAAATAAGAGTAATCTGAGATAATTAATGATAAATTGTGTTTCTGATAGTTTTATTTTTCTTCAATAGGTTCCATGGGCTTCATTAATATTTTTATTAGTATAGTATGGTCAGGTAATTTTTTCAAGGCCAATGAAGCAAGAGTCGTGAAGTTTTAGAATGGTCACCCAAGAAATACTTTATAGGAAATAAACTGTGTGGGTCATTACTCAAAGACTCTGAAGATCACTTCCCTAGGAAATAACCACTTCATAAATTAAGAATCAATGCTACAATAGCTCTAACCTTTATACTGTGATTCCCAATATAAACTGCACTCCAAAGAATTAACCCAGAAACGATATAAAATCCTAGGAAGGCTGACTCTACTAAATTACCATGGCTGTCCTTCCAGTCTCATTCTCTTGGCCTTCTTGAACTTGAAGACAAACGATATCCATTATCTCTACTAAACTGGACTTGGGAAGATAAAATTTTAAATGTCAAAGATTATGCCATGATTTTTCTCAAAGACAAAGAGGTTAAAGAGATAGCCAACAACGGAGATAACAATATTTTGAAAAATAGTTCTGGCTGTATTGAATTATAATGAAACGGGCACAAATTAACCCTGACACCTTTAAAAAGGGGAAAGATTATATGGTTACAGACTCAGATAAAAGTTTAGATAGCTGGGAAGATTCTTTAGTTACTAAAAATTTACCTCTTTAAAAAGAGAATCTAATTCCTTTAAAACTCTTTTTAGCTTAGAACAAGATGCCTCAGTGATTAACTTAGAGGTGTAAGCAAGAATAACATTGAGTCCCAAGACAATTTGCTTTTCTTCCACTTGAATTTCCAAATATATAATTGAAGGCTGAGTTGGTATTCACTATCGGTCCTCATCATGAAGTAGTCTGCTAAGTCAAACCATAGAGAAGAAATGCGAACTTCAGTTCCTAGGAAGAATTATTCTAATACAGAAACTTTCCTCTAAACGTTGTATCTAAACGTTGTATCAATCTACTTTAATACCCAAAATCCCTAAACCCATTTCTTTTTTCAGTGAAAACTGAGATCTTTATGATGTCACCTTAGCACAAAGGTCCAAACTTGAAATTTGGGTAAAATGGGAACCTAGGCACAGTCCTGGCTGTTATCCAAACCAGGCTCGCAAATACAGAGTGGCATGCTTACAGGTGTATTCATAAAGGTTATTCATTGTAGACATTGCTAATCGATCAAAGAACTCACAGTCTTTTTCAACAGTATGTGCTGTTCAATTTAGTAGCCACTAGTTACATGTGGCAAATTGAGCACTTAAAATTGTAGCTAGTCTGAATTGAGATGTACTTAAATGTAAAATGAACACTGGATTTTCATTTTATATCTTGAACATTTCAGATACATTGAGTTAAATATATATACAGTAGTCCCCCCATTATCCACGGTTTCACTTTCCATGACTTCAGTTACCTGCAGTCAACTGTGGTCCAAAATATTAAAGGAAAAATTACAGAAATAAACAATTAATGAGTTTTAACCTGCATGCTGATCTGAGTAGCCTAAGGAAATCTTGTGCCACTCTTCTCCATACTCCCTAAAACGTAATCATCTCTTTGTCTTGCATATCCACAGTGTATGCACTACCCATCCATTAGTCACTTAGTAGCCATCTCAGATATCAGATCAACTGCTGTGATATGGTAAATGTGTTTAAATAACCCTTGTTTTACTTAATAATGTCATATTTACATAACTTTTGTTACAGTATGTTGTTATAATTTTTCTATTTTGTTATTAATTATTGTTGCTAATCTCTTACTGTGCCTAATTTATAAATTAGACTTTATCATATGTATGCATATATAGGAAAAACATAATATATATAGGGTTCAGTTGTATCCACTGTTTCAGGCATTCACTGGGGGTCCCCCACTGAAAGAGGGGACTATTCTGTATGTATAGATGCAGTATAATTAATTGTACCTGTTTCTTTTTAAAAATATAATAACTTCTAGAAAATTTTAAATTACACATGAGAAATAAAACCTCATGTATATGGTCAAATGATCTTTGAGAAGGGTGCCAAGGCTATACAATGAGAAAAGAATAGTCTCTTTAACAAATAGTGCTGTGAAAACTGGATATCCACATGCAAAAGAATGAAGTTGGACCCTTACTTTATACCATATCTAAAAATTAACTCAGAATGGATTAAAGACCTAAACATAAGACCTATAACTATAAAACTTCTAGAAGAAAACAGAGAGGTATAGCTTTATGACATTGGATTTGCCAGTGATTTGTTGGATATGACACCAAATCGCAGGCAACAAAAGCAAAAATAAACAAATGAGACTCCATCAAACTTTCAAATTTCTGCACAGCAAAGGAATAAATGAACTGAAAAGGCTACCTGTAGAATAGGAGAAAATATTTGCAAATCAGATATCTGATAAAGGATGAGTCACCAGAATATGTAAAGAATTACTACGACAACCACAAAACAAATAATCCAATTAAGAAATGGGCAAAGGATTTGAATAGTCATTCCTCCAAAAAAGATATGCAAATAGACAACAAGCATATGAACAGTTGTTCAACTTCCCTAATCATCAGGAAAATGCAAATCAAAACCATAATGAGATATCACTTCACACCTATTAGAATGGCCATTATAAAAAAGAACAACTGAAAACAATAAATATTAATGATGTGGAGAAATTGAAATCCTTGTGCACTGTTGGTGGGAGTGTACAATGGTGTGGCCACTGTGGAAAACAATGTGGAGGTTCCTCAAAAATTTTAAAATAGAATTACCATGTGATATAGCAATCCCACTTCTGGGTATATATTTAAAAGAACTGAAAGCAGGATCTTGAAGAGATATTTGCACATTCATGTTCACTGCAGCATTATTTACAGTAGCCAAGATGTGGAAGCAACCTAAATGTCCATAGATGAATGAATTAAGAAAATATTGTACATACATAAAATAGAATATTATGCAGTCTTAAAAAAGAAGGAAATCCTGTCACATGCTATAACATTTATGAACCTTGAAGAAATTAGATTAAGTGAAATAAGTCACAGAAGGACAAATGCTCTGTAATTCTACTCATGTGAAGTATCTAAAGTAGTCGAAATCATAGAACCAGAAAGTAGATAAGAGGCTGAAAAGAACTGGAAGAGGGGAAGAGAGAATTAGTGTTTCATGGGTATAAGTTTCAGTTTTTCAAGATGAAATCTTTAGGGAGAGCCGTTGCATAACAAGGTTCATATAATTAACACTACTGTACATTTAAAATGGTTGAGATGGTAAATTTTATGTTGTGTGTTTTTTAGTACAATTCTTTTAAAAATTACATATGTGGCTCACCTTTATGTCTCTCATATTTCTACCAGACAGCTCTGCTCCAAATAACCACTGCCTGTCAGTCAGAGTTGGCACACAAGACAAAACCTGTTGGCCACGCCAGTCCTGAGCAGTAGTGTCATGTTTTTCCAGATGTGGAGCTAACTTTGTCACTTGACTTTTTAAAGAATGTTTTATTAGAATAGTTGGTTGCAACGCATTTTAAAATCTAAAACCAAAAAATAATAACTATATGGCAAATAACTGTAATTTAGGGATCAAATTATAAGGACAATAAAAGGGACTTTAAGGATCATTTGACAGACATGTCATACTTTATCAACTAGAGAGCTGAGGCCCAAACAATGGGAAGCTTTCCAAAAGTCACACAGAACCATGGGAGCTGAGGCCCAAACAATGGGAAGCTTTCCAAAAGTCACCTAGAACCAGAACCCCCACTCCCTCTACTCCCCCTGCTGCCTAAGCAATGCATCATTCATTGTTCTGACTCATTCTAATTCCCTATGACCAGGTGGTTTTGTAACATCCTGTGCTTCTCCTGACTTAGAGCCCAAAAGTCCTTTCCATGGTCCTTGTTTAACCATCCTGTAGCCCCTTCATCTCGGAGTCCTTCCCAGCACCCAGAGAACAGAAGTAGTTTATCTTTCCATCTCCTCTTTAGAGTCCTGCCTCTCTGGTCCTAGTGAAAGGGTGAAGTTCACATGGGTGTGTCTTTCTATGGGCTGAGTGTGAACCACCGAAACTGATTTCTCATTCACTGCAAGTAAACCATCATAAACAAAAGCAGAAATACACATCTCAATACACATTTCATTCCCTAACTTTTCCCCCTTCAATCAGGATAAGTTTCTACCTCTGGCAGTTAATGATTGATTACAGTGCTTCCAGTGGTTCCCTTGGCAACTACTCTGTCACAAACTTTCTTCAAACAAAAAGTTCTTTCTATTAAAAGGACTATGTTACTATAAGAAACTTTTTATAGTAACAGGTTTATTTAACAGGTTAGAACAGATTTGGGAACTTTTTTTTTTTTTTAACTGGTTTCGACCCATTAATTTTGTCAGGACCTGGAGACCCGAAGATCTGTATTTCTTAGAAGAATAAAGACATTTCTCTCACCTTGTTTCCTTTTGGACTAATTATCTAGGAGGGTCTCCTTCTGTGCCAAAGGCTCAATAGGTTTGGCAGGAGACACTTGTGACAATGTCTACTGGGCCTTAGAAATGCAGTTAGGAGTAAGGGGCAAAATTTTTTTTTAAGGAACAAAGCTTAGGTATTTTTTAAGATGCTGATTTAGTGGGTTATTGAAAATGCTGCCCACATAGCCTTTTAACCCTCAAAGATATCAGATAACTTTTTTCTTGCAGCGAGATGAAGTGGCTGTCATTCTCTCCGAAGGTCTGTATCATATTGGAATCTGTCAGCGCAGGTCAGGGAGTCCGCGGAGCTCCGGGCCCAGCTCGGGACTGAATTACATTTCCCCGGCACAATGGCTGCAGAATGGGTGGGTGCTTTGTCATTTAAACTGCATAAAGAGGCAGAAATTGATTTTTATTGTGGATCTTCATATCTAATAAAGCTCCAAGGGGCTCTTTTCTTCTCCGATTGAATAGCCATTGAATGCTTTCAATCTAGTTCTGTGTTTCATGCCTAAACTGAATAGCGGGAAGGCAGAAAATAGATGGGGGAAAAGAGGCCAAGTCACTTTCCAGATTGAAAAGGATATGGCAGAGAAATAAATAAAAAAAAATAAAATAAAATAAGACTATT
The DNA here is from genome assembly GCF_000151845.1 of Pteropus vampyrus. Classification (NCBI taxonomy): domain Eukaryota; kingdom Metazoa; phylum Chordata; class Mammalia; order Chiroptera; family Pteropodidae; genus Pteropus; species Pteropus vampyrus. Next base: position 2,327,380 of record NW_011889001.1, on the reverse strand, counting down.
TGGAAAAGCATTTAAGTGGAAAGGGGAACTTTCTTGATGCTCTGGGGGCGGGGGATTGCTTTTTGAGGTGTGCGTGTGCGTGTGCGCGCGCATGCGTGTCTGCATACATGTGCAAATCCACTCGTAGGTGTGTGTGGGCACTCGGAATCCTTTATGTGTGCCTTAAAAATTTATTTATGGTCAACTGGCCCAGAGCTAAAGTGCCTATCACAAACTTATCTTTCAAAACCCACCCTGCCTATCTTCAGGGCCCTGGCCCAAAGAAATCTCAGCCAGAACAGGCTCATTGAGCAGGGGCTTTAGGGAGAGGAGAAATGTACTATTGTTCCAGATTCTTGTCTTACATGTAGAAGTCTGGTAATCTCTCAGTTGAATAATCTAGAAGAGAATTAAAATTCTTCTAGATACCTCCACCTGTTAAATCTTGACTTCCCTCTTTGAATTGGGCTATCTAGGACCTACGGTTATTAGGACTTTTGAATTTTCACCCCAGTCGATCTTCCAAAAGCAGCCTGATTCTTCAGAACTTTATGACTATTTGTTCTTCCAACTGTGGACCACGAATGTCCAGCTCAGCAAAAGTGCACTCAACATGCAGTCCCGCACTAAAGATGTAATCCTTTTCAGTATGGCTATTCAGACTTTTGATATTTACCTCCCCAGGATATATTCTACTTTCTTCTGGCAATAGCCCCCACTATTCATTTGGGAATCCTCCTTTCACTCTCTCAGGCCAGTGATTTGACAGGATCCACTATCTCCAACTCTAAGAAAACTAGTCAATCTTTTCTCCTTGGCCACCTTGATTGATTCTGGGAGATGCATGTGACCTATGTGACCTATACTCAAATCTAATCAGAATAATACATTTGCAGTAGAAAAAGAGACTCTCTTATCCTGGACTAGATCCTAAGAGATTGGGAGGCTGGAACTAATACCACAAAGTTGACCCCACAAGAGGAAAGCCTTCTTGTGTAAAATAAGAACCCAGCTAAGAGCTGGAGTGATATCAGGGACCCCTAAATCCAGACCCCTGAAGCTAAACCTATTCATACATATTCTATTTAAATGAGCTGATGTGTTCCCTTTGCATTCAATTCAGTTTGCTTTGGGTTTTTGTCCCTTGCAAAGAAAAGACTTTACTTATACAATAGATAACTATTATTTATAAAGAGATTTTTAATATTAAGTTCAGGATGTCATTTTCACGTACATAATCTCATTTAATATAGTAATGTAAATACCTTCATGAGATAGAATCTTTATATCTATAGGTCTCAAAAAATCTCTTTTCAGATAAAAAACACACACACACACACATATTAGAAATGATGAAACTAATATCTAGTGAGAGGTTAAGTGACATCACAAATTGGAGCACCAAAAATCAGTATTTCTAAAACCAGATTCCGTCTCCCTCAGACTTGCTCCTGCTTCTGTGAGCTCAATCCCAGATGGCCATGCCCACCTACTTAGGGCCCCGAATCAGAAGTCCAGGAGTAAACCAAGACTTCTTCCTTTGCAGCATCTCCCATATCCAATGGGTCACCAAATCCCTAGGTTCTACCTACATAACAACCCTTCAGTCTGCCCCTCTCCTCCATTTTCATTACACAGATGCTGTCCTATTTCTTGAATTCCATGGTGACCTGCTAACCACTGCCCTCTCTCCATCTCACCCCATTCTGGTCCATTCTTTTTCATAGCTTTTGGAAGAAGTTTTCTGTAACCGAACCCTTGTCAGGTGCTTCCTGCTCTGAAATCCTTTCCTGACATTCCAAGACGTTTAGTATTCATTTAAAACTTATCACCTGGTGCAACATTTTTCTAAATAGTTTACCTTTTTCTACATCATGACCCAGCACACACACGCACACAGGCGCGTGTGTGTATACACACACACGAGTCATTAAAACAAAATATTCAATTTAATACTTCTTCCTATGTGAGATATTTTCTGATATTTTCCATTCTATTCTGTTCCATCACACTCCATTCTATATTTCCCTTTAAAATGTTGGTCATGACTCTCAATCAGGAGTTTTTAACACGGTCAATGGGGGGGCTGTGAATATATTTCAGAGGGTTCATAAATTATAGGAAATTATAAGGAAAACTTACATCTGTATTTTCACTAGCTGAAACGAATTTAATGTTTCCTTTTAATACTAACATAGGCAACAAACTATAGTAGTATTTTCAGTACCTATGTCTTTATCACTCATAGAACTCACGATATGTTTAGATCACTGACTATATCTCCAAATAGTGTTTATTCTCATCACTACTTTAAAATTATGCTTTAGTCTTCCCAGAGAATTCTTCCCTCTCCTCTTTACTTATTATGTTTGTCCTTGGCCTTGCCCTTTCCCATTCTCCATGTTCTGTGTATTTCTGGACTATGGCACATCTGTATGCATACTCAAACTCATATGTAAACACATAAAGCTCATGCACATATGTAGTTTTGAGCATATCACTATATATACTCACTCATGTTTTTGAGCTCACATACATTCATTCACACATGGTCACATACCCACTTCCAAGCGGATGTACCCATACCTATACATACATATAATTTCCTAGATGTGCTTTTGAGAATCCTCAGATTGTTCTCCTCTCTTTGACATGCTCCAGGGACTTGGGACCATTCCAAAGTCATTTCTCTTTAGAGACTTTGATTGAATCTCTGGAAGTACAAGTACCCCAATGACCATGAATAAAGAATGGTCCAGAGAGACATATGACAAGGTCAGAGGGGAGGGACCTTGGTCCCAACCAGTCAGTTCAGCTGAACCAACCCTCAAATTTAATTGTTGGTTCTAATTTATTACAATTTTTCTGTTCTGTACATCTTTGTAAATAATTTTAATTTTTCTGGAACAAAATTGGATGAAAATATATATAATTTACTAATAGGCATTAACTCTTTTGGAACATGGACTTTTTAAAGAATCTAATGAAAGTTATCAATTGTCTCTTCAATAAAAGAAAACACTTCCTCTTTTTTATGTAAGATTTTGCATACAATTTCAGGGTTTTCTGAGCCTTCTAAAGCTGTACCTGAATTCTAGAAAATGATTCTCAACGATTATGTCAAGATTTGTAGATTTGACATTCGTGAATTGGACATATTAGCCTACCCAAATATCCATGGCATCTAGTCAAATCTGAGATACCATCTGTAACGGTGAATGCTATTCTGTACAAACATGGCCTTGGCCAGTCACTAACCCCATGGCCACTCAGCTGCTGCCCACGTCCGTATATCAACAGTCCTCAGATGGTCCCTATTCCAAGTCTGGGACATGATAACTCTCAAGAAGTGATTATACACTTTATTTTTTGTGAAGGCGGCTCTGAGAAGCAAATTTCTAGCCCTGATGATGGAAATGAAGAGATGAGAGGAAATGATAGGGTGGTGGGTGCATTTGTCAAAATTCATAGAATAGTACGCCACAAAGCATGAATGGCGTCGCATGATAATTGAAAAACAGTAAGTCAGGATGTTTGGGGATCCCAGGGTAGAATGCAGATGGAGACAAACAAATCTAACCGTATGATCAGTGTTTAACAAAAGCTCACTGAAGGTGATGAAGTATAAAGAAGCTAACCTAAGTAGCTTTGGAAAATGGTGTCTGGGCTGGATACTAAGGCTAGCGATGAGAAGAATTGTACATAAACACTGTATGCAAGTTGATAAATTTATTTCTCATAGGCATATAGGTTAGCAATCATGAAACTATATGTATGCTAGGATTGGCCAAATAAATTCACCGAAGATAATAGGAGCCAGTTTTCTTACTGTCATAGGAAGAAGTCACAAATAAGCAAGAAGGAAAGATTGGACTATATCCTGTGTGCTGGTTTAGGGGCAGAGCCATTAGTGTGAACTTGTTTATTTTAAATGAGAGAAAGAAGAGAGAAATACAGATTTATGTAACTACATGGGTTAGTATATATCTATATACTTCCTAGCTCTGTCCACCTGGTAGGCTTAAGGAGAAAAAAAAGAAAGAAAAAGAAAAGGATGGAATCATGTCAAAAGGACAGAAAAGCTAAGCAGAAAGAGCTCTCGGTGGCCAAAGCTTTGCTTGAGGAATACAATTCATTACAATAGTATGGAATTATAATCCAAAGAATAAAATTAAAATCTGTGCGTGCATATTGATATAAACAAATGATTGAATAAAAGACAACTTTCCCTTACAAAAAAATTCCAAGTGGTACATATAGATAGTCTCCTCTGCCAGAGTTGGAGCTGGACTTAATGACTTGCGTCCAAAACATAAAGAATCAAAAGGGACAAATAATAAATTTACAGAGGAGAAACCTGAAAGACAACATACACTGCCATAACCAAGTGATTCGTGTTGATATATCACGTGCCCCTGATATGATTCAATAAGAATAGCATCTCATCTCTGTGGTAGACTCCCCCAAACTTGTAACTCCATAATCATAAGAAAACCTCAGGCAGACCCCAGTTGAGGAACATCCTACAAAATATCTAACAAGTATTCTTCAAAATTGTCAAGGTCACAGCAAACAAGGAAATACTGAGAATACTGATCAGAGGAAACTAATGAGACATAACAACTCAATGCCATGTCACACTTTAGATTGAATCCTGAAACAAACAAAAGGACACTGGTGGAAAAACTGATGAAATCTGAATAAAGCCTATATTTAGTCAATAACATTGCACCAATGTTAATTTCTTAATTTTGACAAATGTCCTGTGGTTGTATGTTAGATGCTAATGTTAGGGGATGCTGGATGAATGGTATATAGGAACTCTGTACTCTCTTTGTAAATCTTCCATAAATTTAAAATTATTAAGAAATAAGAAGTAAAAGAAAGTATCTAAAATTGTAATTGCTTCAGGTACATACATATAGTTTATATTTTAAAAACATGTAAAAATAATAGCAAATTAAATTTTTTAAATTAAAAAGTAAAACAAGCACTACACTTTTTATAGTATGCTTCTGAAGGTGGGGGGGTTATAAATTTGCTGCATTTCTTATTTGCATTATTTTAACATTTTGTTTTTGTTTCCATCATAATTTGGATTTAAATCCAGGAGAATGTCGGTTTGAGTTTTGTGCATATGCTGTTTCTCCATTTCTTTTTTCCCATCTTAAGGACAGAACTCCGATTTGGACTAGGTTCAGAAATAATAGAAATGAATCTTCTCTAATTGAAATTCATTTGCAATGCATGAATTAGGCCCCCTCCCCTGGGTTTAACTGAGCCTGAGGGTTTATGCCTGGGCAGAAGAGAGAATAGAAACAGCAAATAAATGTCCCAAGTGAACTTGCCACACAGAAACTTTCAGCAGAGTCCTATTTTCACTGTGAAAGGTTGGTCACAGAACTAATTTGGATATCTACATCCTTCCAGATTTGTTTCGTGTCCATTTCAGCTGAAACATACAAATCACTGATGGCAGATAGAGGCGAGAGCCGCTCTGGCATAATAGGTAATTCTAGGTATACAGTCAGGTGTTCTGTGTCAGTCACTTAAGCAGCCCCTGACAAACGTCACTGCCGATGAAGCCTGACACAGAAAAATGAGGTGCCTTCTGCCCATCTCTTGTGCCAAAGCATCAGGTGAAACGTATCATCTATGTGACAGGGCAGCATTAAGGAAATTAATGTTCAGGAGTTTTTAAAATAATAATTCTTTTAAAAAACAAGGAATTTATTTTTCAGGCATGATTAGGGAGAAAAATTGTAGTAATCAAATGTGGAGGTGTCTTTCAGCCACTGTAAACAGGACTCGGTTTCCACAGGACTCGGTTCACTCCTTGCTGCCACATCTTTCATATTCTGGAATTAGAAGAAGAGATCTGAAGTCCGAGTGCCATTTTTTCCTTGCAAATTCTGAGATGTGCTGTAGGAGGAAGACACACATCTCTTGGGAAGAATCCCCCATCACCTTTGTGACGGCCCAATGAAGGCCGAGGAGGGTGGCTCGGAGGGGCAGAAAGCTCTAAACCATCCACACTTGTCTCTGGGCTCCCAGGGTAAGAGAAGAGGACATTAGACTGATGCAGTCGCTTTCTAAGTGGTTTCCCTGCCTTCGCCTTTACCCACTATGGTCTCTTCTCCACAGAACAGTCAGATTATCTTTTTAAAATGTAAATCAAAACACATCACTCCTTTGCTTAAAAATCCTCCAATGGATTTCCATCACACTTGAATTAAATTAAAAATCTTGATTATGGCCTAGAAGGCTCTTGTGATCTGGCTCCTTCTTCCCCTTGTCCACAGCCACCCTCTCTGTCCCTCACTATGCTCCAGCCAACTGGTCTCCCTAGCTATTCTTCTAACATGTGAATCTCATTCCCACCTCAGGACTTTTGCACTTGCTATTCCCTTCTTCCTAAAATTTTCTTTCCTTACATCTTCTTGTGGGTCATTTTTCCATTTTAATTATCGACTCAAATGTCTTGTTCTCAGAGTGGTCTTTCCTACCACCTTATCTGAAAAAGCTTCCTCTGCACATTGCCTCCATCACTCTCTACTCTTCCACTGCTTTAATTTTTATAGCACTTAATTTTGCTTAAAATTATTCACAAATTTATCAATTCCCTGCCCCACTAGAATAAAGACTTTCTATAGTATTATGGTACCTAGAATAGTGTCACGGCCATCATCAAGGCTATTCATAAATACTCCAGTTTATGTCCTTCCAGATACATTTGGTCATGTGATTTGCTTTAGCCAATAGAAGTGACATGTATCATTTCCAAATAGAATCATGAAGAACCAGTGTATGATTTATCACATTCCCTTCCCTTACAGAGGTCAGGGAAAGACACATCAAGATGGAACCTGAGCAAAAGCTACCCTGACAATTCACATTGGACATATATCTGAGAAAAATGAATTTTTGCTGTTTTAAACCCCTAAGCTTTGGGGAATGGTTTTGTTACTTCAGCATAATCTAACCAATCCTGACTAGCATAATGCCTGAATGAATGAATGAATAAATTTGCTAAATAGTCAGATAAGCTGCTGAGCCTGGCAGTACACCTCTCTGGCATCAGAAACCATAAGCCAACTCAGATTTGCCCACAACCAGTAGGATAAGACCAGGGCCAAGGTCTGGACAATGAGACCAGGAGGGAGGACACAGGGCAAAGAGAAGGTCTTATTAACTGTATTACAGGTCCAGCCTAACTCTGTAGGCAGGGGTCCCACACAGCATGCTCCCTCTCACTCTAAGTTATTTTCTTAGAAGATACATCTCCCAACAGAGTCATGGTAGAGGGGTATCTCCAGAGCAGGAGCCTGGGTAGGGCAATGTGAAGAAGGAAGCTCAGTATCTCCCTGGTTCCTCCCACTAGTCAGCTCCATTTGATGATTCCAAAAGCACAGCTTTTGGCATCTGCTAGATTTGGGCTAAAATCTCTACTACTTTCTAACTATGTGACCTTTGGCAGTTTACTTAACCTTTCTGAATTTCAGTTTTCTTATCTGCTAAATGTGGACAATAATAACTCCTATCTTCTAGAGCAGTGATAATCAAATAACAAAATGCATTCACAAGACTTGACCAAGTGTTTGGTACAGAGTATGTGCCCAATAAATGCTAGCTACTAATATGAGTATTTTCTGAAAATCTAGAAATCTCTCAGGTAAGAGCTACAGGACAAGTCCCAGGAAGGATAAGCCACTATCTCAGAATGAATCAAACATGATAGAAATAAATGAAGAAATTCTCCTAAAACAACCAAAATGGTCCAGAGTCTAAAATAATTTGAATTCATATGAAAGCACAGAACACAGAAAAAAGCCCAGCCACAGCCACTCCACACGATTCCATGCGCCATTAAGGAACATTCACATAGGTCATGTTTGTTGCTTTTAGTGTTATCGTATTTTTGCACAGACCTTTTAATCTCGGAAATTAAACGACTATTCTAGAAGGTTACAGAACTTCTTATCCTCCCTCCCCCGGCTGTATTTCCTTTTGAAAGATTTTTAAAGTTTTCAGTAAAAAAAAAAAAAAAAAAAAATGCCGTAAAAGGCTAGGTTGAATTATATGATACATTGAAATTAAAATGAAATTTTAAATTATCAAGCAGTTCAGGATGATGTAGAATGAGTGATAATAAATAAATGTTAAAAGGATGATGGCAGATTCTTTTTCATGGTTTTTATTTTTTTCTCTTTCTGTTGTTTATAAAAACCTTCTCAGAAGATTAAAAATAATATTTCTTTCCCTATAGATTTTTTCTTCTTCCATTTGGCAAACATTAATTTATTTCCTGTGTTTCTAATGGAGCTGATATTAATATAGCTGTATTATTTATTTCGTCCCCTGGATGTTGGCATTACTGATGACAGCCCACTCCTGAGGACAGCAGCCAGATAGCTCAGGAGGTGAGAGGTCATTCCTAGGGACAGTAGTGCAGGATTCTGTTCCCACCAGCCTCTCCCCAGTACCTGCATAGAAAGGCCTCTGGACTGTACCATCTGAAATTCAGGAAACATCCAACCCACTCACTGCCTTGTGAAGGCTGTCTGGACCCCATCCATAGCCCTGCTCTCATGATTTCCTCTGCTTGAAATTCCTCTTCTCTCCTCTCCTGCCTTCCATTAGGCCCCAACTCAGATTTTGTCTTTTGAGGTGAAGATTGTCTTGATTTCTTCTTTATGTAGGACACAAGCATTCCAGAAGAATAAGTTTCTAATGTATTTAACATGCCTTTGGGATGATAGATCCTAGGCCACGTACTGGGGATTCAACAGTAAGGCACAATTCCTGCCCTTGAGAATGCCCAGTCCGGTCAGGGAGACACAATCACATTGCTATGGTGTAATTCTCCTCTGTGAGGGCATGGAGGAGGGGTATACCTTACCAGGGTACTTAACCCAGGCTATTCCAGGAGGAGGGAACATCTGAGTTGAGTCTTGAAGAAAACAAAGGAATGAAAAGAAGAAGTTGAGGAATGGAACACCAAGGACTTGTTCAAAGTTATGCATCAAGTTGGCCAGGCCAGGACCAAAACTGAGGTTCCCAGATGTACTGTGCCCAGCCTACTCCCAGTTCATAACCAGCTTTCCCACACTGTAAATATTGCCTGTTAATTGAACCACATTTTGGGGTTTATTAGTTATGCTGTTTGATAATTTACATCCAATTTAACAGAATCTTTTGGGATCAATACTAAAGCTCAAAGAAATTACTCTAATAGTGGAGATTTCCTGCATATGGCAGAGAAAATTATGAAGGCACATTAGACGTGGCTGTTTACTACCTGCACACTGCCCTCAGTTCACCATCACTAAGGCACTGGAGTTCTCCAGAAAGCCTAAGACTCTCTGTTTGCACAGAAATGAGGAGAATCCCACCCCTTACCACAGAGCATCAGCTCTCTCCAAAGGGGTAGAGTTGAGTGTCTGGTTTGAGTGTCTAGGTTTGAGTGTCTGGAAGAAAATTTCCACTCTCCTTCTAGTCTTCCCCTCCTACCATTCTTTTCTTATAGAACCTTTTGCCAAAATCTGCATGCAAACTGTCTCCTCAGAGAGCCTCTCCACCAGTTCACCAAAATCAGGTTAAAGACATTTGTACTTGTTAAGGAAATGCTGGCTGCTATAATAATTGAACCAAAAAGAATAATGGCTCGACCATGTTGTAAATTTCTTTTTTTTGCACCAGTGAAGTCTAAAATGGCTGTTCCTGATTGACATGTGATTTCTTCCAAGCAAGGATTTAAGGGCCTAGGCTCCTTCCATCTTATGGCTCTCTTGTCCTCAACATATGGCTTCCAAGTTCACCAGTGCTAGCCTATTGATTTTGTAGAAGGAGAAAGAGCATGGAGGATATAATAATCCAGTGAGGCTGTGGTTGCACATCGCTTTCATTCTAATTTCAATTCTAGAACTTAGTCATATGGCCACATCTAACTATGTATAGTCTGGCTGTGTGTTCAAGAAAAAGAGAAAATAGTTATGTTAACAGCTAGCCAGTCGCTGTCAGAACACGTGAATTGCAGTCTTAGACCATGGGGACTTGGTAAAAAATAGCTATTATTCTCTGGATACAACTGTGGGCTTTAAGAGATGGCTAGAGGGTGGCATGATCCATTTTCCACCCAGAAAAAGCAATGGGTTTACACAAAAAAAATAAATCGTGGAGCTGACTTTGTCTGATTCCAAAACCACCGGCTGTTTCATGTCAATGAGAAGATTTAGATGAAGTCCCTATTGTCAAGGAGCCTACAGGTGAAAAGTAATGGAGAACGAGTATATGTTTATTGAAACAGAGTTTACTGTTTATTTCTAACTTGAAAAAGTTCACTTTTTCACAAATTTGAGACCTTTGTACTGCTTATGGGTATTAGCTCTAAGCCCCTAGTGGTAGTTACTGGTGCTGCTCACCAAATATTTCTAGTTCTTTCCACTTCCAGGCACAGGACAGAATTGCACTTTCCTGATCGTTTGAAATTAGTTGTAGTTATATGACTTCTTTTGGGTAATAAAATGGAGATGGAAGTGACATATCATACTTTCAGGAGAAAATTTAAAGAACCAGGGCACAATTTTCCAGAGTCTTCTTTTCCTCTGAGGCAACCACCAGTAACATTCAAGGTAGATACTCCGTCGGCCAAGGCTCTGAAGTGAGGAGACATGGTGTGGAGCCCCCAGTCAATCTGCAATGAACCTGTAGTATGAGCATGAAAAAGATACTTATTAGGAAACACTTAGCTCTTGCTGTTTTTGTTACCACCACATAAACACCTCATAAGCTGATACCACCACATCAGCCTATCCTAATATACCCTTTCCTGGGAAATAAGACACCTAGAAATTTAAATGCATAATTATTTATTTAGTGGAACTCTTTGCTTAAAAAACTAGAATCCTTTTAAGACAAACAGATTATTTATAGACTTATAGTAGAAGTGCAAATAGAGTCCAAATTTATAAGTTTACTTTCTGGTAGGATGATAGCCTCTCCTTTCATTTCATAATGATCAGAGAACTCTAAGGTTTAGGAAAATTCTGATGATGTTCTGGTCTGTGCTGTTACAAAGGCAGAAGAAGAAAACCAAGCTTGGCCTCTGTAAGCACTGGACTGCAGCAGACTGAAGAAATAGAAGCATGCAAGGCTCAAAGCAGTAAGAAACCAATTCACAATTAATTGTGTGTTAAGAGAGGCAAGCGAGAAGATGGAAGTCAGAATAAGTCTGGTGGCCCATGTAAAATTGTGGTCTCAACAGTCAGGTCTGAATAGAAAGTGAGGGTTGCAACAGAAATTCAAGAGGAGGCAGGCAGAAGTTTTTTCTCTTTTGTTTTCTTTTCTGGGCCATGCAGAACAGCAAAGTAAAGACTGAATTCAAGTCGGTTAAAGAAACTACGATGAGCAAGCTAGGTGCTCCAGGTAATAGCTGCACTGAAAACAGGTCAATTGAGTCAGCCCAGTCAACGGGGGCAAAAAGCCCTGAGGGGATTTCATTTAGGAAGCTTCACAAAAACTCAAGTTCTGCCACTTAGCAGGAGTAAGCAGCTCAATCAGAGATTTTCCCTCTCAGACCAGAGTAGGCAGTTTGAGAAGTTTGAGTCCCAGTAATCAATAAAGAGGAAATAATCATAAATGGTGACCAGGTACTGCTAATGCTAAAGTTAAATAAAAAGGCCCTTTTAATGACTTTTAACCTCAGCATGTTTCTACCTCTTTTTGGAGGAGGGGAGAAACAGCACGTAGTGCTAGATTTTGGAATCTGTTCTCCCTGGGTTAGAATCTTGCTCCACTGGTGAACTTGAGTAAATTCCCCGACCTCTCAGATCCTCAGTTTCTTTTTCTGTAAAATGAGCATAATTATATCTCCTCATAGGTTAAATGGGATGAAATAGAGTGTTCTTGCTGGCCAGATGTGAGAATCAGTTCATTCAGATTGACAGTAACATCTCCACCTACAGAATGTGTTTCCAGGAAGCGGGGGTGGGGGAGAGGGCTCTGCATTTGGTTGACAGAGAAGGAAGAAGAGATTTTTTTCAGTGCAGAGAATCCTTGGTGGAAAGTCAATGGGGAGGATGGCCTGGGTGGGTGGGGTGAGATGTCATCTGTTCCCTTGCCTGTCTAAAGGGTAGTGAGAAAAGAGAACTGACAGAGCTGTATGTAGGAAATCTGTGCAGAACTAGGTAGTCCCTGCAGTTCTGCTTCTGGGTTTGTGTAACCTAGTGAAGCCTAGAGTGGAGGAGGGGGGACTCTTTTCTTTCATCCTGCAGCAGTTCTAACAGTAGAGAATACTACCACAACTTGGTGTTTTCCAAAAGAAACTATCAGTTTGGGTGCTAGGTTGGCTAAGAATTACTTGACGAACTTATCAAATATAAATATTTCCAAGCTCTACCTTGAGATTTAACAGATCTAGAAAATGCCATAACTGATTCTGATATGCATTCTGGCTTGAGAAACACTGTCTCAAGCAATTCCTTTGTTCTATGACAACTAGTAGAATTGCAGACATAGAAATAAAAAAGGATTAAATCCTGAGGACATAATTTGCAAGTTAAATTCATTTCAACAAGATAAAAGACATAACTGAGAGTTTAAGTGAAAGAGGAAGAAATTGCCTGTACATGGATGTTTTGTTGACTCTTGATATTGTTCCTGACCTTCCTGAGACTTGTTGAATGAAACGAAACTGAACAATATATCACTATACAAATGTTAGCACTAGGGAAACACATGGATAATATATTCTTCTGACAAGAAATTAGAAAAAGCAAAACAGAAATAGACTCATAGATACAGAGAACATATTGATGGTTGCCAGACGGGAGGGGAGTTGGAGGGATGAGTGAAAGCCGGGAGAGATTAAGATGTACATACTGACAATTATAAAAACAGTCACAGAGATTTAAAGTACAGCATAGGGAATATAGTCAATAATATTATAATAACTATGGTGTTAGATGGGTACTAGACTTATTAGGGTGAGCACATTGTGAGTTATATAAATGTCTAACCACTATGCTGTATACTTGAAATGAATACAATATTGTATGTTAACTATAATTGACATAATGTGCATCACTTTTCTCAAAATCTGATTGGTCACTACATTGTTCGCACACAGACAACAAAGTGTGTAGTTGTTTTGCTTCCTCACATTCCAATGGTAAACCCATGACATTTTACAAAAGTGGATAATCAAAAGAGGAATTGACCAACAAAGACAAATGTGAAATAATGGAATGAAAAGTAGTAAGTTGGAAATGAAATTTAAATCAAATGTGAACAGAATTATAGAAGAAATAGCTGACCGTGGGAATGTTGGCACTGCTGCCATTCAAGGAACTCTAGATTTGCTGCCAGAGAAACTTAACGAAGGCAAACTTATGGAGATAAATGGGTGTTGGTGATGAAAAGGATGAAGATGTCCCAGGAGATCTCAGCAAAAACTTCACACTAGAGAAATTCTGAGAGGTATTTTCATGACATCAAAAATGAAAAGGATAAAATGTTGAAAGCTGATTCAAACTTAGAAAGGAGTATGACAATTTAACATAAAAAAGTTTTCACTTCATATTGTAGGAAGAAGGCAATCACAATTTAAGCTTCTCTTGACAGTATTTAAAAAAGAAATAAAACACTAATTCTCAATGTTTCCTATGTTTTAAATTACAACATTTAAATAAACATTAGTTTCACTTTTTTATTTCCTGATACATGTATAGACAACAATATATTTTTAATGTTTTAATAAAAATTTTGAAAGGTCATGGAACAAACATAATTTTCCCATTGATAATTAAGATCACTTTGTGTGATTTTAGTTTGCAGTCATTTTTTGGGTGTCCAAACTACCTTGCAAAGTACTGCCTATACTTAAATAACTTTAAAAGGATATACATTAAATTATAGTTCTTATTTTATCAACTTTAGAAGTATCTTTTAATACCCCTTTCTTCTCCCTTTCTTCTCTAAATTCTTCTTGTTTTACCATTACTTTAAAATTATAAAAATAATAAAAGAGTAGTTCAAATTTTGTCTCTAATAGATTCTAAAAATTGAAAGCCACTGTAAGATATTTAATGAGTATTTTAATTTTTTGTTTTTGTTGTTGAAAAGAGATATGACTTCTACATATTATGAAAATTCTTTAGCTTGTTAATCATATGCTTATTGAATAGAATTCACTTCCATTTTGAAGACAATCTTTTTGGAGCATTCTGACTTCCAAAATTGTCCAAGTTGAAAACCACTTGGGTTTATAGTATTCTAATTTAAATTAGTCGATTTCTGACCTACTGCATGCCCATTATTCTGGAACATTTATCTTGCATTAGTTCCATTTTCCTGAACTCAGTGTCTCTCTTTTTCTAGTTTTCTCTGGCAGCAAATCTAGAAAAGTTGCATAACTGATCGTTTTGCTGGGTATAAAATTTTGATTCAACATTATTTTCTCACAAAGTGTAAAGATATTGCTTCACTGCCTTGTAAATCCAGTGTTACTGATTAAAATGTGATTTTTATAGATAATTCTCTATAAATATAAAGATTTATTATCTTTGAAAGCTTTCAAGGTCTTTATCTTTGATGTGCTGAAATATAGTAAGGATATGTGTGGTTATCATTTTCAACATTCAGAGAGCCTCTAAATGAAAAGTCACAATTTTCTTCAACTCTGAAATATTGGTTTTCATTATTTCTTTGGATATTTACTTCTACGTAAATTCTATCTTTTTTTTATATGTAATTCTTAATAAATAGATATTGCCTTTCTCAGACTGGTTCTTTTGCCATTTAACCTTGTCCTAATACTTTTCTCTGTCTATATCTTATAAGTTACTTTTAGCTATTTTATATACTATAAGATTTAATCTATTTTTATTTCAGACTTTCTATTAATTTATTTTTATTTCATTAAGGCATAATTTACATAAGTATATGTAGATATATAATATACACCCATTTAACCACTACTCAGATCAAGCTATTAAACATTCCCAGCACCCTAGTACATTCCTTCCTGGCAGCCATCAGTTGATGTCTCCAAAAGTAATCATTATTCTCACCTCTATCACTGTAGTTTTTCCTGTTTTGAACTAATTATTTTTGTCCTATCTGTTCTTCTAAACTTTCTTCTCCTCTTTCTGCCTCTTTAAAATTAAATACTTCTATGGTTTGCTTTTTTTTTTTTTTTTGCCTTTTTTAGGAATTATTTTAGGGCAAGGTTTCTCAACCTTGGCATTATTAACCTATTAAAACAGAAGACCCCTGTGGGTGCTGTCCTATGCATTGTAGAATGTGTAACAGCATCCCTGGTCTCTACCTACTAGATGCCAGTAGTATTCCCTTAGTCATAACAATTAAAGATGTCTCCAGACATTGTCAGATATTCCCTGGAGAAGAAGGAAGTCAAAATCATTTAAGTTGAAAACCACTTGGGTTTATAGTATACATCTTTAACTTATTGTAGTTTACCTTCACATGATATTATACTACTTCACAGTTAGTATACAAACCTTTGAATCTATACTTTCCTTTTTCCTTCCCAAACTTTTCCAATTATTTTCACATATTTTACTTTTACATATGTTATATTCTCAACACTTTATTTTTTGTTATTTAAATCAATTATTTTTAAAGAGATTTATATCAGAAAAATATATTTACTCATATAGTTACCATTTCTTAATTCCTTTGTGTATATTTAGATTATCAATTGATATCATTTTCTTTCTGCCTGAAAGACTTCAACAGTTCTCATAACACAAGTTTGTTGTTGACAAACTTTTCGAGCTTTCATACATCTTAAAAAGTCATCTCACCATCATTTTAAATAGATATTTTAGCTATGTAAAGAATTCTAAGTGCAGGAAAAAAATGTGGTAAACAAGACAACATTCCTGCTTTCACAAAACTTATATTCTAACAGAGATGGATAGAAGACAGTACATAAGAAAAAGTAAATAAGAAAGATATCAACTAATAATAAAGGATACAATTTAAAAATAGGGATAGTGTAATAGAAGTGCCTGAGTGGCTGCTTCAGATAGATTGGTCAGGGAAGGTGGCATTTGGTCTGCAATCTGAGAGTAGGGGAGTCAGGTATATGATATATGACTAGAGGCAACACATTGAAGGCAGAAGTCACCAGGAGGATTGCTTGTTTATTTCTCATTAATGTGTAGAATCTTGATGTAATTAAGTGTTAAATCTTTTTCAGTGTCATATGTTTGAAAAATGGTGTCCCCTTACATTTAATCTCCTGTATGTCTTGTTTTGCCATTCGCAATTTTTATTTTTATTTTTTTTATCTATTTAAATATATATAATTTTTTTGGTGGCGATTCCTTTCCTCTCTCTTTCCCTCTCACTAACTCTTCCCCACAGCAAGTGAGTGTGCCTATCTGACAGATGAAATCAAAAGTTGGTACCAAACATGCTCACACAGCCCCTCAGGGTTACTCCCTTCTTTCTTACCCTTACTTTATCTGAGGACACACGTGTTTTTCTCTGACAGGTTGTGTGGTGCAGCAGCCTATCCCTGCTTCTTTCTCCAGCTTCAATACCCACTCCTGACATCTAGAGTAGAAACTCTCCCGTATTGTTTAAAGAACTTCACTCATGGATTCAATAAAATGGCAGATGCTGCAACAAGTAGTCATTCACAACTTTAATTAAACATCTTGCTTTCTGCTCCTGGTTCTACTATCTCTGATCAGGGGCTTTTTCTGGAAATATTCACTATTTTGGAAATCTTTTTTTCTTGCATTTAATTGTCCGTCCCTTAGCTCTATTGAGTATTGTCATCAGTCTGATTTTTTGTTATATATTTTACAGTAATTCCTTAATTTTCTAATGTGCTTTTATAGCTTTGGTGCCTCTTACAGCTTTGTAGGATTGCAGAAATATTGTAAAATATTTTCCCCTGTTATTTCAATGAAGCATTGGGAAGAAGGAGAGGTAAATGCCTCTGATCAGTTACTTGAACTAGAGTTCTCACATGAACAGTAGAATTATTTTTTCCAATTAAACTTGTAGATTAATTTGGGGATAACTGACATTTTCAAAATGAAGTCCTTGGTACTATCTTATCAATATGGTACTGTATAATTTATCATTTATTAAAATTATATTTTACTCCATTACTCTCATGTAACTAAACAATATCACTTTTCCATCAGAATATATCCTGAATCCAATTACTTATCAACACCATCTCTGCTACTACCTTACCTAAAGGCTGCTTTAAATTCTATCTTCAAGTGGTCAGTGTTGAATTATAGGAAAGTTACTGATGTTTTTGTATGGTTTATAAATAAAAGCTATGCAGAAAATTAAAGTTCAAAAGATGCTTTTTGCAATTCATAAGGGTGCTAACAGTTTTTTATTTAATTCTTTTGGCTTTCCCAAAGTGATTATCATCACCTATAAATAATAAAAATTTTGTCACTTCTTTTATAGTTACTGATTTATTAAGGTTTTCTACCTTGAATCAGGTAAATTATAGTCATTAATTGGTATGTTCAAAAAGTAGGCAGTTTATTGAGTGTTTCAAGTGTATTTTTTTCTGATTTTATTCCCCATTAAAAATGTGCATTTTTTTTCCACCTTAATTGACAAGGGAATGTGAGTTGTAAGACAGGCATTCTGAGTGGCCTCAATGGCTTAATTTAAATAATACTCTTTGTCATGTTAAGAAAAATACTTCCTAATTTTCTTACTTTTAATACAAAATTCATGTTGAGTTTTATTAACTTTCCCTTTAGCATATTTAAAGGTGACCGTATAATATTTTTAATTCTCAGAAAATCCTTTGAGGGAGTTCGTATCTTTACTACCATTTTAAAAATCAAGGCACAAGGCCCAGAGAAGTTAAGTAATTTTCCCAAAGTCACACAACGAGCAAATGCCAAAATCGTAATTCCAATTTGGATCCCTCTGAGACTTTGCCCTCTAACCACAATATTGCAGAATATGTCCATCTGCATGTATATAGTTTTTCTTACATTACATCTCCATCTTGATGCAAAGGAGCCTGGAGAGAGGACAGCGGAGGATTTAGATTGAAAGGACAATGTTCATACTGAGGTTCTTGAGTGGGCAGAAGGAAATGGGACACAGAGTAATTGTAAGTCCCTACTTGCCTAACCATAACTATTTTTGTCTGGAAGCAGGGTGGGAGCCAGAATGCATTTGACCATTTTAGCTTCTATTGGAGTTTTTTCACTACCCACCTTCCTTGTTGCTCATGGCTTCATCCACCAGCGGGCATGGAGTATCTCTTGTGCTGCTCCAATTGTTGGTAGAACTCAGATTCTTCTAAAATGTCTCAACAGCAGTGTACTGAGATAAATAATGTCCCCTTCTCAATTAATGACTTCCCAGAACTTGTAAATGTGACATTACTTAGAAATAGGGTCTTTGCAGATGTAATCATGTTAAAATAAAATCATACTGGATTTGGGTGGACCCTAATCTAATGACTGGTACTTCTATAAGAGAGAAATTTGGACACAGACACATACAGAGAATAGATGGTCATGTGAAGATGGAGGCGGAAATTTGAGTTATGCTGTCATAAGCCAAGGAATACCAAGGATTGTTATCCACCACTTGAAGCTGGAAGAGGAATGGAAAGATTCTTCTCTAGAGCTTTCAGAAAGAGCATGGTCCTGCTGGCACCTTGATTTCAGACTTCTAGCCTCCAGAACTGGGAGAGAATAAATTTCTCTTGTTTAAGCCACCCAGGTTATGGTGATTTGTTAGGAAACTAATACAAGCAGGAAGCCTCCCAGAACCATCACCCCAATACCACCTCACCTAGCCTCACCTAGCGGAGCTACATGAATCATTTTTCTTTCTAAATGTGGGAAGAGCAAGTACAAAATTTCATTTCAAAAGGGCTTATATGTGAATTACTATTCTTCAACCCTCAAAAAGAGACATTAAATGAGTAAGTGGGGAGATAATTACATTTCAATAATTCTACATTTGGCTTTAAATAGATTTTTCAAACTGGTGGCATGCACCTGCATGAACAGAGACAAACACGCACACCATTTTGAAGTTCTTTTCTTCTTCAAAATCTGAGGGTTCAATAAGAGCTATGCCTATTCTTATACCTTTAAATGTCAGTTCTCAGAATAAACATACACGTCACCTTGCCATTTCTTTCATTTTCTTTCTTGATAACTTGTCTTTGGCTCCAATGTTTCAAAGAAAGAAGGATTGATCTTTCCTTGAGGACTATACTTAAATGGAATTCTCTGGACCTTTCTAATTTGCATGATGAAATTTCTTTTATGTAATGAACTTGTTGTTTCCTTGTGTCCCTGATTCTAGTATCCACAGGACTGGTCTTTCCCATTTCTTCTAGTACCCCTTTTTTTATGAGTTTCCTCTATGTACATGGTTTTCTATCTGTATTCATGGGATATTTAGACATACTTGAGATTCTGGGCTTCTATACATGATTCTTCTCTTAGCTTCCTGTGACCGTTTTTTTCTCTTTACAGTATTTTCACATTTTTTTTGCAATCCTTTGGTTTTGTATCTTGTTTCATTTTTAGCAATCATTGTTTATTTCTTTTAAACTTATCAACTCATTCAAGCCTCCTTCAGGAGTTGGTGCTGCCTCTCTGGTAGCTTCTCAGCTGGTGTTACAGAATTGCTTTATTGAATCAGGGTCACTGCATTTACTGAGATTTGTTTATTGTTTCCTAAGCCTACACTGGGGGGTTCTTGATCTTCTTTTTATCAGATGATAATATTGCTTTCCTATTACAGTAGCCAGGAAGAGGAATTTGGAACTGTTTTTAATCCATCATCTTTCAAGAAGTCCCCTATTATCTGTACACCTTTTGTGCCAGTCAGAGCTCTTGCTCTTAACATCTCTTCATTTCCTTGTTTCTTTTCACATGCCAAATGTCTCACTTGCAAGTTTAGACTTATATAAATTTTGATGTCAATTCTTTGTTCTAAATAAATCATTCAGTGTTATAACAACAAAATTAACATATTTACTTCTTACAATAGCTATCACAATATTGAGTCATCTACTTATAATGTCTTAAGACTTTCCTTCTTAAAGTTTCATCTTTATTAAAGAAAATTTGGAAGACGGTTTTTGTATACACAATTTTATTAGCATTATTATAAGCATTTCTATATGTTATTACAGAGATATGCATAAACACACTTTTAATGGCTGGATAATAATCTGTTAAAGGCAGCAACATTCCACCACAGTTAAACATTTAATTTGTAGAGTTAATGTACAGTGTTTTGGTCTGCTAAGCATTCTTTCCTCCTTCTTCAAGTAATCACACCCTCTCACCCACCTTCCCTTTGGAGAGCAATCCTTCCCTTTCCCCACATGTGGTTCTGGTGGTATTAATCTCAGTACTTTACCTCCAGCATCCCCCTGCCTCCAGCCCCAGTGACAGATGGGCACATGTCCCAGGCCTTGTGAATTCTAATACCTGTGCTAGTTTGGACATAGTCCCAGATCACTCTTGTGACTCCAGGTCTTCCCAGATTATATCACTTGGAATGCATTTGCTGCTTGTGACAGAAAACCTAACTAACAATGGCTTAAATCTCAGGGACATTTATCATTTCAGTTACTTAAGAAATCCAGAGGTTATGGGTTGATTCGTGTCCCCTCCCAAAAAATATATATTCACGTTGTAACCCCAGTACCTGTGAATGTGACCTTATTTGGAAATAGGGTCTTTGCAGATGCAATCAAGTTAAGATGAGGTCATTAAGGTGGCCTCTAATCCAATATGACTGCTGCCCTTATAAGAAGAGGAAGACCCATGTGAAGACAGAGACACACAAGGAGAATGTCATGTAACAACAGAAGCAGAGACTGGCATGATACAACTGTGAGCCAAAGAAAATTAAGGTTCTAAAATTAAGGGAGCAACAAGGAAGATTCTCCCCTCCACATTTCAGAAGGAACATGGCCTTGTCGACACCTTGATTTTGAATTTCTGGCCTCCAAAACTGTGAGAGAATAAATTTCTATTGTTTTAAACCATCCAGTCAGTGGTAATTTGTTATGGCAGTCCTAGGAAATTAATACTAAAAGAAAACCAAACCAAACCAAACAAAACAAAAACTCCGCAGTAATGCATTAGGATCCCAGGAGCCACACAAGAAATAAAATGAAAACCTGTCACTGTAAGTACATGGAGATGAACTGATCAATAAAATCAGAGAACATGTAAATTGGCACTCATTCATTCAAAAATTTTTTTTACTAAATGCTTACCATGTGCCAAGAACTGCAAAAGGCAGTATAACCCAAATAATGTAGTGCACACACTTTGTTATGATCACTACTATTATTATAGTGGCTTTTAATAAATGTCACCTTATACGAATACCTATTACATGCCCAGCCATATGCTTGGTGCATTGAAAGCATTATTTCATTCAATCATTTAAAAAACCCTGTGAAATAGTACTGTTATCCTGATCTTACCCATTTCTAACAAAGAGAAAATTAAAGTTCTCAACCAATGATGCATTTTGTGGACTATTGAGTTAGAGAGACTGATGCAAGAGAACCTAGTGACAGCCATCTGCACTTTAGTCTTTAGGAAAAGTCCAAATAGATCTCCCTGTTGTAAATGCATCAAAGACTCACACAAAATTTCCCTGGCTGCTGTGGGCATGCTTTTTTCTTCTGCATGACCCCACACAATGGGATCATAGTCTATGTCAACAGTCAGTCATTCTCACAGCAGATTCCCTTGTAGGTCAGCATGAGAACCAAGCCTTCACCACCTGCCAGTCAACTGATGTTTATGAGGGTCCACAAGTTATACTGGCTGTGATTTCAGTAGACAAGCTGTTATGCAGGGGCTGACCCCATAGAGTGAAATATGTTTTAGGGGTGCTCTAGTGCCTGCTGAGTCTACCCTTTGGGTGTATTGTTTGTGGCACTATTTGATTCTGGGGCATCTTAGAAGGGGCTCTGGTGCAGGTCAGCCACTGCCTGTGTATAGCCTGGAGCCACTTGGTAGGAGCTACAAAGTGATCTGCAGTTAGTAGCTAGCTGCTTGTGCTGGTCTTGGAGGTGCCTGGAAATGTTTATGCTGTGAACCAAGGCCAGTTGCCACTAGTGCCAGGCTTGGGGCCACTTAGCAACAGGTACAGGGTGCACTGAGGCCAGCTTCTGCTTATTTAGGGTTTGTAGACCTTTGAGAGGTTTTACGAAAGTTCAAAGCACAGGCCCAGGCTGGTCACTTATGTAGATTAGCCTCTAAAAGAGGTTCTGGCCAGGCACATGAATTGGGTGGGGTGCAGTCTCAAAGAATCACCAGAGTGGGCCAAGAGCAGTGTTAGCCAAGTTAATGGAGAGCGCAGATTTGGTGCCCGCCTGTACTGGGAGGCTGTGTGTGTGTGTGTGTGTGTGTTGGGAGGTGTTCAATAAAGGAACAGTGGTGACTGCCAGCACTTTAGTCCCAGAGAGAGCTACCTCTCCAGCCCTTGCTCTGATGCTGGACAATTCAATTTCTCTCCATATGTCCCTGGCACTTTTTGAGCTGTTGTCAATTCACTGGAGCTTTAGGTGAGTGTTTGTAAGTAAGTCTGTGCTCAAGCCCTTTAAGAGGATGTCTGAGTCTATAGCAGCCCTCTGTCTCACCCAGTCTGAGTCCCTGCTGATTTTCAGAGCCAAATGTGGGGACTCCTCTCCCCAGCACTGGTGCTCCAGGCTGAGGAGCCCAGGGTAGGGCTTGGACCCCTTACACCAGCAGCTGAAATATCCCTCAGATTCTTAATCATCACATGTGGATATGGGACCAGCCCATTTTTGCATTTCTGCCCCTCCTACCAGTCTTTATGTGGCTTCTTCTTTATATCCTTAGTTATAAGAGTTCTGTTCAGCTAGTCTTCAGTGATTTTCAGGGATAGTTGTTCTATAATTTAGTTGTAATTTTGATGTAGTCCTGGAAAGATGCAAGCACAGCATTTACCTACTCTGCTTATTTTTTCTGAAGTTCAAGTCTAACACTTTTTGAAGGAATGCCATTTATCTCTTAAAAAAGGAACTCCTAAACAGGCACACCACCACCACCTGGTACAGGTGTCTCACGGCCATGAATTTTAAGTGATGATAAATCAGAGGCTTGAGATAGACAAAAGCACTTCTTCCCCTTTAACAGTGAAGATATAAATGTTAATATAGTTTAATGAAAACCACTCAACTAGGCACTTTGGCAAGCACAATACTAGGCACCAGAAATAGAGGGAGGCAAAAAGATAGCCTCCACCCTTGAAGGGCTCATATTCACTGGGAAAGACAAGTACCTAGCCATTGGAATGAAAGAGTAGTAAAAGGATGCCAAAAAGGGATCAAACTACACATGGAGGTTCAAGGAGAATTTACTGAGAAAGTGTTAATGGAGCTGAGCCTTGAAAAATAAGCGAGATTTGCCTGATAGGAGATGAGGAAAGAACACATTCAAAGGTACAGAGGTCCAAAAGTTAATGGCAACCTCAGAGACCAATTAGGTCTGGGGTTGAGACATAGAGTGGTAGGTGTACAGGGTGGGGGCACAGATTAAGAATAAGGCTGAAGGGCTAGGTTGAGGCAGACTTAAAAATCTTAATATAGGATTTAGATCTGCCATTGAATTGACTGTGTGACCTCTGTTAATATGTCATCTACCCTTTCCAGGCCTCATGTGTTTAGTTAAAAATACAGTTTCTGGAGACAGATTCTCAGGCCCTG
>NW_011889001.1:2278169-2303602 GCF_000151845.1 Pteropus vampyrus | reverse complement strand
GACTGTGTGACCTCTGTTAATATGTCATCTACCCTTTCCAGGCCTCATGTGTTTAGTTAAAAATACAGTTTCTGGAGACAGATTCTCAGGCCCTGACACATACTTGTGTGATATTGGGCAGTTACTTAACCTCTCGTTGTTTCGGTTTCTTTCATTATAAAATGTATGGACCTTAAAGGATTATTGAAAGGATTAAATGTAATGATATATGTGTTTGACACAAAATAAACATATCAGTGTTTGTGGTTATTTTTCTGTGGTTATTCATCATATTATCATTATCTATGTCATCTGGAAAGATATGTTAAGATAATGTTTGTAAAAGTGCTTGATAAACAAAAAAGCAGAATATAGTAGTTACTATTACCATGCCAAATAATCTCCTTATTACCCGTACACCAGCATCTCTTCACCAGAGCTGCCTGCTGGGCCACCACTAATGTCTCCACATATTGTGCAGTGACAGTAACAGGGATACCATCCATTTAGATCAAGATTGATAGAGATGTTCTAAGTGTTGGATGGTGTATTGTTCACGCAGGTATGTACATACGCCAAAGCCAATAAACCATTTACTTAAGACCTATGCATAGTAAAAATGTATATGTATATTTTTTAAATCACAGCTTAGAGTCAAAAGCACTTCCTTGGAGAAACAGGCTTGTTTCAAGTCAAAGCAGCATCTAGACTGCTCATGCCTGTCTGTTTCAGTCACGGTATAGAGTTATTTTACTATTGGATAGAAAGACATCAAATGACCTTTTTTTTCTCTTCATTCTACCAGTTCTCTGTTTCTTCAGGTTAAAAAAAAAAAAGGGCAGAAAAATCCACTTTTTTCCCCCAGGTAAGATCTTTGGTTCAATCTATTCCTCAGAACCTCCCCTTTCCTCACAGCTGGCTGAAGACGCTTAGGTTGGCTGATTTGCCTTAGGACAGGTTTTAAGTTCCCAAACTTCCTTAGGTTTCAAAATACTTTTTGAAAAGCCAGTTTCTCTTACACAAAACAACAGCTTAGAAAATCCAAGCAATTTATTTTTAACAGATTCTTAAAGTGCTCTAAATCACCAATACTTGCCGGCAAGGCACGATGTAAGACTCGACCATCATTATCAATCAAGGTACAGAGGTTGCCGACGAAGCGAGAGGCACAAATTAAGGACATTTTTTGGGCTAAGCCCCTGGTGGGCAGGGGCCCTGGCTGGCTAAATTGCTTTGTGCCACACAGAAGAGAAGAAACGAGAGGTATTTTTTTTTTTTTAATTTTTAAAATTTATTTATTTATTTATTTATTTTATTACTAGTGATGGTTAAGTGCTTGCTGTGAGCCGATGGAAGCAAGGAAAGGCTGGAGCTGTCTGGGGTGTTTGACAGAAGATTTTCTTGGGGGGAACACAGGACCTAAATCCTCAAGCGGGTTGAAATCTCCTGGCAAAGGAGTCATGGAAAAAAAGAATAGAATTGCCTCTGAGCTTTAAATGCCTCACAGAACTCACATTGATTTGTTTATGATTCTTGAAAGATGCCATCAACCCCTAATAGTTCCAGAACAACTGAGAAACAAGTGTCTGTTTCAAAGGAGTGTGTCTAAGCAGCCTTCCTCACCAAAAGCCCCAGTGGGGCCCATTGTCCCTCTACTCCCCTGTCCGGGCCTCTTTCATCTAAACTGCAGTTTCCTGACTGTGCTGGATTGTGTTTGAAAAGAGATCACCAAGCAAAACAGCTGTGTGGCTCTTCCTTTCTCCTTCTTTTCTTCTTTTCCTCTTCCCTTCTCCCTCCCTCCCTCCCTCTATTCCTCTCTCTCTCTCCCCTCTTCTCTCCTCTCTCTAAACCTTTTACACTGCAGTTGAACAAGCCCCTGGATAAAGACTTTATCCAAAAACCCCCTCTTTAAAGTTATTTCAAATTTCTCTGCAAGGCTTTCAGAAATCTGTTTGTTTGAGGGCAGAATTAGATGTGACCGGCGTTTTATTGTGACATAAAACCATATTTCTTCCCTGGAAGATTAAAAAATAAAATCGGTTAATAAGAAAAGCTGTCAGCAACAGAAAATGGCTGACATAATCCGTTTATCCTCCGAGCAATAAAGATATTGGTCCTTGGGAGTCTATCCTCTCTCTCATGTTATTTCGCCCAAAACATTATCTTCCCAGCATTCTGATGGATTAAGAAGTCATATGGGAGATAGCAGGGAAATGACAGATACAAAAAATATATATAATATCCTTTCATTTCCCCTCCTCCCTCCACACTCACTCATATTCTCTCTCTCTTTCTCCCTACCCCCCACCCAAAACACACACACACTTTATTTTCTCTTTTCCCTCTCCTTGACACCCTCCCATTTTTCTCACCCTTTGGAAAAGAAATAGATCTTCTTTTACCCACAATTCCAATACTCAGATAATCCTAATAGGGGTGATGATGCAAAGTGGCACCAAAGTTAATTCCTGTTCTGTGTGTGTGTGTGTGTGTGTGTGTGCGCGCGTGTATGTAACTTGCACACATCTACATAGACACAGATCACCAAATGAAGACATGGACCCTTGATAAAAGTGTTGGACACCTAGAAGAAAGAGAGTTAAGCGTATCTAGCCGCACTACTAGATTTTTAATCTAAGATTTCTGACAATAGCATAAATTTCTGGAACAAGGCTGAAGGCAGCACAAGCTAAAGGAAACAAAAGGAGATTTGGAGAGGCAACAATTAAAATACTGTTTGGGTTTTAGGGGATTGAGAAAACCATTTAAAAGCAAACAAACAAAGCATAGTGTGGCCAAACTTGTTTTCCTCTTAATTAATGGTACCAATCACCATCTTTTCTCACATGCATGCAGATTGTTTTGAGGAAAAGATTCTTGAGATCACCCCTGAGAAGCCTTAGGATAATTTTAAATTGCTTTACAATAATCTTTAGAACTCCTTCCTGGAATTTGAAGGAGGAATAACAGGAATGTAAATAGAAATGAAGTAATGTCTCGAAAATGTATTCTTCCATTTGGAATGTCACTCTCTTTTCCACCTTAGTCTCACCACTTTTTAACTCACTACTTCTCTCAGGTAAAAAAAAAAACAAAACAAAACACTTTGGTCAGGTGTGTGATTTCTTTATTCCAAACAGCTAAATGTTTAGAGTCCCACTGATGAAACCTGAGTTGTGTTTCATGGGAATTTGACCAAATGAGTTTACTGTTGACATGTGTGCTCTCTTAAGCAAGATGACAGGAAGCTGTAAAAAGAATAATAAATACCAGGAGGAGACAATGGCCCCATAAATGATTGTTGAATGAAGGATTTCTGGAAATGGCTTTCAATGTGTCCATGAAAGTGGACAATTATGTATGCATATATGAATATATACACATATATTTTATATTTAAATATTGCCTAAAATATGCTACTCACGATTATGTTTTAAGTTTACTAATTCATCTTCACCTACATTACCAGGAATGGAAAATAATAAAATTTACCTTATTTCTGATAGCTAATTCTCAACTATGTCTGTGACTACAATATCCACACATGGGTGTAGGAATGAGAATGGAGCAAGTTAAGGATAAGAGAGGAGGTGAGATGAACGAAGAGCATGTAGTTTGTAAATTCCACTCCATAAATTACTTTTTTACCCAAAAAACATTTGACTGGTGCAAATAATATAAAAGAAATACCATCAGGGTTCTAAGGAGAAAATAATTTTGATACCTTTCAATTTATATATTCCTATCTATTCACATCTATCTATAACAAATGTCATTTGGGATTATAACTTTATATACATTTTAAAAGCTAGTTGCTATAGAAGCCTTTAATTGCATTGTACAAGATATACTCCCTAAAAAATGATTAAAAAAATCATAAAAAAATGATGTTACTCTAGATAAATATACATATTTTATTACAGCAAAACCTCTTTATTTAAATGACTATAAAACCAGATGTTGAGCAAATGTCTACAGCAATTAAAAACAGGGAATAAATTCATAAACCACATTTACTGAGGCTAAAAGTTTAATTGAAGAAAGAGTTTTTCCTCAATTAAAGTTTTTTAGGAAATAAAGTCTGCTTGAACTGTAAGTGTTTGAATGCTACAGCATGAAGCAGAGCTCCTCAAACATTTCCATGTGATATTATCAATGATGAAAAACAGAAACTCTGAATTAATACCTAGTTTGACAATTGGCCATGTCTAAAACACAATTCATTTGTCACTTCATTGAGTATGTTATTGTCGTTGTGTTAAACCAGGCATCATAAATCATTCTAACACAAGGTTTAACATGGCCATAAGCCACTGATAGGAATTGACTAGGAATTAGCTTGGAGTTTATTACAATCCTTGGATTATACACTTTGCCAATGACATTTGTTCATTCTTCTTTCAACAAACATTTATTGAGCGCTCACTGTGAACCAGGTGCTATGCCAGGCACTGGGGATCTACAGATAAACAGGATGAGGTCACTGTCCTCTGGAATGCCACAGTCTGGCAGGGGAAGCAGAGCAGAGACAGGCAGTGACACTTTGGTGTGGTGGGTGCTCTGATAAGAGGATATGGAGGACTGGGAGTACACTGGTCATCCCATAGAGGTGGTGGCTCCAGCCCAGGCTAGGGGTAGTGCCATGGAAGCCCCTCCCTCATACACCACTTTCCTGCACAGGTGCCCAACAGCACCCAGATTCTGGAAGACAGATGCCAGTGTCTCATTCTCAGAGCCCATCCAGAACTCTTCTGCAGTGGAGTTTTTGGTAGTCACAGTGCTAAATACCCATCTCTGTTGTGGTTACCTGCCCATCACTTATCTAATGGCCCTGAAATTATCACAAACTGTAAAATTAAACATAAATATGAATATTTTCTCTAAAAGCGCTTTCAAAATTGAAGGCTTGCCAGATTGCTTTTATTACAAAAATTACAAAACTCAAGACATTTCTATTATTCATGTTGTCTCCATCATAGCACTGATAACACTATATGGAAATTCTAAATAACCTGTTTGTCTCCCCCATGACATTGTGAGATCCTTGAGAACTAGGATGGCTCATAGTGGGTGGCCTAGAAATGTCTATCAAATCCAATCAAATGAAAATATTTTCTAGTTAATGGAAAGTATGAGTTGTCAATGTTGAAAACAATTCAGTTTGTCAATAACAAAGAGTTACTTTTTTTCCAAAGGTTGTCATAGCAAGATTTCTAGCCACTTAGTCTATATAACTCTTGACTCAGTCATGGAACAGGTTGTTCTATTTAAGTAAAGTATTCAGTTTTACAGTTGATTACCCAAAATACTTTATTTGGGTTACAATTTTTAGAAAAATCTTAGAATACAATATAATTTACTTTACATTAATATTAAATAGACAGGAATAAATTGTTGATGATTCAGGAGGCAGATCGCTGTGAAGATCATGTATCACTTGCTTAGAGAGTGCAAATTCCAGTTAATAGCATTCTTTCAGGGAGCTGAAACTTGAGTAAGAGTCTATTTTAAAATGAAACCCCAAATTTGTTCAGGTCTACCTGTACTTTTCTGGGAGCTGGTTTGTGATTTCTTTCCTTAGGGGATTTCCTGGTTGTATGAATTCGATCGAGCAAACCTAGTAGTATAGGCTATGTATATGTGTGTGTCATTTATTAAAAAATGACTGTGTCTGAAGAGTCTACTAAGCACTTACTTAGTCCTTGCAACAATGCTCTGAGCTAGGCACTATTATTATAGCCAATTTACAAATGAAGAAACTGTGCCTTAGAGTTCCCTTATATTAAACTAGGACTTCACAGAGCTGATTTCAATGATCTTATTCTTAATTACTATTCCACTCTACCTTCACTGAGCTGAGACATATTATTTAAACCATGAAGAATTTAATAGCTTCTTCCTGGCTGAATAAAACTTGAGAGGAAAAATGTGAATGCAAGTCTCAGAGTCTTCTCTAAGTGATTTGGCCTCAGTTCTTCCTCATCTGTATCTTTCAAATCTTTGTCATTCAGTTTCCCTGCTAATTTGCCAGTATTCTCCACCCCGCCCTCCACCCCCAACCTCAATGTATGTAAGTCAGTCTAGGGTCAGGCAAAAGTCAGTCTTTACCATCTAGTTAGTCAGTAAAAATCTGCCATATACTTAACTCTGTGCTAGGTGGCATCAGGAGTAAACAAATATGACTGTTTATAAAAAGTCTAAGTGAAGTGCAGTTCTAAAAAAACTCTAGATCATGGATATAAAGCTAAAATGAGATTATATGCCTTGTTCTATGATCTCACCACTTTTTATTTAGCAGCCAGGGCTCATAATGGCCTCTCAAACCCATCATCTCTCTATACCCACAGTTTATAAATGTCCTGGAGCAGGAAGCTATGCAAAAGGCCTCCTTCCACAACAGCTGGCTCGCTGAGGGAGCCTCTTAACTATGACCAGTCCCTGGGTCTACTTTGTGAGCACTGTTGCTTGGAGTTTTGAACACTGCCGTGTTGCCCAATCGGTGATACTCTGCATCCTCTGATTATCATTATGCTCATTTGCCTTGTAAGTTACTTATCAGAGAGCTGCTTAGGGAGCTTTGGTTCATCCTTAATTGGAAATAAATTGATATTAGTGGATAAGACAGCAGAATGCAGTTAGGGCTGTAGGGCTTGTGACTTTAGAGTACAAAGAAGGATTTTCTCTTGTATAAACCTGGAATGGCCAGTAGTCATCTCCCTCAGCCCTAGAGGAATCACACACGCAGAAGAAAGAACTAAGGGATGGAGAGGGTAAAAGCCCCATTGATATTGTTTGAGGCTTGGATTCCACTTACCAGAATTCAAATTCACTGGATTAGAAAAAAGTGAGTGTCTGTAACTTGAAAGTTAGAGTCAAAATTAATAAGATTTTATACTATTTCCTTGTATTTAAATATATATATAAATATATAAAATTAACAAATGCATACATATATAAGAATAATATTCTATTATTACTCAGTGATTTTTTTTTTTTATTTAGTAATATAGCTTAGAGATCCTTTCAAGTCAAAATATACAGATCTAGCTTATTCTTTTTTAAAGACCATATACTATTTCATACTATGTGTGATGGCTAATTTTATGTGTTAACTGTGCCATGGGGTACCCAGATATTTGGTCAAATATTATTCTGGGTATGTCTGTGAGGGTGTTTCTGGATGAGATTAACATTTGAATCAGTAGACTGAGTAAAGCAGATTGCCCTCCCCAATGTGGGTGGGCCCCATCCGGGCAGTCAAAGGCCCAAATAGAACAAAATAGCAGAGTGAGAGGGACCTCCACCTGCCTGACTGCCTTTGAGCTGTGAAATCGATTTTTTTCTACATTTTCCTGAGTCTGAAGTCTATAGGCTTCTAGACTGGAATTATACCATCAGAGTTCCTGGGTCTCTGGCTTGCTAACTGAAGATCTTAGGACTTGTCAGTTTCTTTAATCACACAAGCCAATTCCTTATAATAAATCTATATGTAAAGAGATTTATATTGGCTCTGTTTCTCTGGGGAACTCTGATGAGTACACTATGGATGGGCCATTACTTCTTTGACTACTCCCCAATTATAGGTCATTTACATTATTTTCAATTTGCCTATTTTATATAATGCTAAATCCATGTTGCTAGAATGGATTTATTACTATAGGAGAGAGTCCCAAGAACAGAATAGCTGGGAAGAAGAATAAATATTTAAAATTTTACCTTTTGATCTATATAATGTAAATTTTACTTTCAAAAAGCCTTCCTATCTTTTACTCTCACCAACATTATATCACAGTGACTATTTGTTTATATCCCTATACACATTGGATATTAAAAATATTTTTAATTTGATAATCTGAAAAGTAAAAAGCTATCATGACATTATTATTTTAAATTGCATTTATTTGCTGAATTACTAATGATGTTGAGTTTTTTTCATGTCTTCACTGGGCATGTGTATTTATTTCTCTATGAAATACTTTACCCATTTTTCTATCAGGTAATTTACCTTTTTCCTACTGATCAATATTTGTTCTTTAGATATTATTGATATTAATCTTATATTTGTTATAAAGTTTACAAATATTTGCTCCCAGCCTATCACTTGTTTTATTATTGTTTATAACATCTTCATAGTGG
Source organism: Pteropus vampyrus (assembly GCF_000151845.1). NCBI lineage: Eukaryota > Metazoa > Chordata > Mammalia > Chiroptera > Pteropodidae > Pteropus > Pteropus vampyrus. The sequence goes on along the minus strand of NW_011889001.1, from coordinate 2,295,487 downwards.
GAAGGTCACAGAAGGATGATTGCTTGCTTTGGAATCAGGCAGCCAGGGTTAAAATCTTACTTCTATAACATACTAGCCATATAACCTTGGAAAAATCACTTAAGCTTTCTAAGACTTAGTTTGCCCTGATAAAGTAGAGATTACAGTAGTACCCAAATTATTAAATTATTGTGAGCATTAAAGGAAATAATACATAGAAAGTGCATAGCACATTACCTGGCACATCAGTAATGCTCAATTAATGGCAACTATTATGAATGTTATGATTAGTTTATCTTATTAAAGAGTGCATTTCAACATACTCACATCTCTCTAATGTGAGTTAGATATCACTTAGAATATCTTTGGCTCAAAGAAACAGAAAGCCAAACTAAAATCTTGCCTCAAGAGAACCAAGACTTCTCTCCCCAAGGTTGTCCTATGGTCCAGAATGGCTTCTGGAGCTTAGTCTTACGTCCATGTTCCACTCAGGAAGAGAAGGGAGAAGGGCAAATGGTGTCGCTTCTAATTGAGTTAGTCCCTTTTAAGAGACTTTCCAAAAGTTCGACATACCAATATCAAAAATTGAATTACTACTTCGAGCTTAAAGGGAGGCTGAAAACTAGTCTTCTAACTGGGCACATGGCTGCTGAGGCTAATATATGGATTCTATACAAAACAGGATGGGAAGAACGGATATAAGATAAACAATTAGGAATATCTTCTATATCCAGGAAAGAAGGACACAATGGCTTTTGGACAGGCAATCAAAACATTCAGCTTTGCTTTTCCTTTTTTATTTGTTTAGGAATGATGCCTTACTGAACTACATTAAATAGTTGTAAGATTTTTATGTTGTGTTTCTCGGATTTTTTAAGTAGACAATCATTCTATTTCCAAATAATAACAGTTTTATTCCCCTTTTCAATAATCGTACCCATTTTTTCATGTCTTATTGCATTATATAGTACCTCAAAAATAATCTTCAAAGGTACCAATAATAATTCTGTCTTCTCTTGTTCTTGCCTTAAACAGAATTCTTCTAAATAGTCACCATTTAGTATAATATTTACATTTCTGTTGGATATATCAAATTAAAATGTTTCTATAGATTACTATTGCCACCTTGCTATGACTATTATACTGATTTGTCTTATCTTTTCCATAAAATGTGTGCTTAATTTTATCAAATATTTCTTTTGACATCTACTGAGATGATCATATGGTTTTTCTTCTTTAATTTCTTAACAAAATGGTCTTCATTAATAATTTCTTCAAGAAAACCCAGGCTTACATTCCTGGAATAAAGTCTACTTGGTCATAATTGATCATTTTGTGTATTGCCTTGGTTTGGGATTTATGAATGTAGGGCTCTCATGAATCTCCATTGGGAAATAGCCTCGGGGACCTGTAAGACTATAACAAAAGTTTTAATATTTGTGTCATCCCAAGTCCCAGAAGGGAATGAGAAAGAGGGCCAAGTTGAAAAATATAAAGAAATAACAACTGACCAATGTCACCATAATAAAAATCAATCAATTAATTAATTTAAAATAAATAAATAATAAATAAAATACATAACATTTAAGAGACAAAAAAGAGAGAAAGAAAGAACAACTGAAATCTTTCCAAATTTCAAAAGGAACATAAACTTACAAATTCAAGAAGGTAAGCAAATTCCAAACACAATAAACCCCAAAAGTCCACACCAAGACATATCATAATTAAACTTCAGAAACAGAAGACAAAGAAAAAATTTTGAAAAGAGCTAGAAAGATACATTGCCTAAAGGGAGGAAATAATTAGAATGACTATTTCTCATCAGAAACCATAAGGCCAAAAGGAAGTAACATAATACTTCTCAAATATTGAAAAAAAAAAACAAAACAAACAAAAAAACTGCTAACTTAGAATTCTATACCCAGTGAAAATATCCTTCAGGAATAAAGAAAAATTCAAGACATTCTCAAAGAAAGGAAAACTAAGAGTTTGTTGCCATTACACTTACCCTAAAGAAATTGTCAAAGTTCTCTAAACAGAAAGAAAATGATAAAAGAAAAAACCATGGAGTAGGTTCCCATCAAGATGGTGAGTTCAATAAAAATATTTTCAACAATATTATTGAGGCAGTTCCTAAATAGAATGGAGAATCAAGAAGAATAAATCAGTATGAAAAGCTAATAAAAATAAAAGAATAAAGAAACTATGCCGAAAGAAAATGAAGAAACAAATGACTTGGAGAGGAGCAGAAACTTTCGTTACAAAAAGATGGGAATCGGAGAGGATCTCTGTGTCTACTAAAGGCATGACTGAAAATGTTACATGAAGTACACTTTTTAAACTTCATGAAGAAATTCCTGACAATAAAGAGAAACTGAAGAAAGCTGAAAAAAAAAATAACTTTAGAACATCAGAAGAAAGGAACACATTACACAAAAATATAGATAAATGCAATAAGCTTTTTTTCTGCTCTTAAGGTTTCTGACTCATGTTTGAGGGTTGAAGCAAAAATTGTAATACTGATTGATATAGCTCTAAATGTATGTAGGGGAAATATTTAAGACAATTATTTTATAAACAGGAAAGAGTAATGGGATGTAAAGTGAAGTCACATTATTATTTTTCACTTGAACTGGTGAAATGACACCAGTAGACTGTGAATACATACACATAAACATATATATATATTCACTTCTAAATAATTCATAAGTCAGAGAGAGAGAGAGAGAGAGAGAATCTAATGCCCAGAAAACCACCAAAAAAGCTATATAAAGAGATCTACTCAAAAACACAAAAGTCAAAGTGAAATTTTAAAAACTGTTCAACTGGCCCATGGAGTTCAGGAAAAAGAAAACAGAAAAACAAAAACAGAGACAACAAACACACAACAAAAAGTAAAACAGGAGACTTAAGTCCTGATGTATCAATAATTACATTAAATGCAAATGGTGTAAATACACCAACTAAAAGACAGAGATTGTCAGAGTAGATTAAAAACACATGACCCAGCAATATACAGTCTACAAGAAACTAACTTCAAAAATCATGATAAAGGCAGATTGAGAGTAAAAGTATATAAAAGGATATATCATTAAAAGATTAATCCAAAGAAATCAAGAGTAGATGAACATCAGATAAAATATACTTCAGAGCAAATAAAATTACCAGAGATAGAGAGGGATATAATATAATAATAAAAGAGTCATCTACTAAGAAGGCATAGCAATCCTAAATCTGTATGTACCAAACAACAGAAACAAAATATGTAAAGCAAAACTCGATAAAAATGCAAAGAGAAATAGATAAATCCACAATTATATTTAGAGACTTCAAAAACCCTTTCCCAGCAACTGATAGAACATCTACACAGAAAATGAGCAAGAGTATAGAAGAACTCAGCAACGTCATCAACCAGCATACCCTAATCGACGTTAAAATCCTCCACCTAACAAGAGCAAAAACACATTTTTTTTTCAAGTGCCTATAGAGCATAAGCCCAAGATAGACCATAACCTGGGCCATGATCCAAACCTCAACATATTTTAAAAGATTTGGAGCAATACAGAAGGTATTCTCTGCCATATGAAATCAAACTCGAAATCAAAAACAGAAAGATAATAGGAAAATCTTCAAATAATTGGAAACTAAATAACACGGTTTTAAATAATTCGTAAATCAAAGAGGATATTTTAAGAGAAATATAAAAATACATTGAACCGATTCAAAATGAAAGGCAACATATTAATAGTTATGGGATGCAGCTAAAGCAGTACTGAGGAAATTTTATAACACTAAATGCATACATTAGAAAAATAAGGAAAGTCTCAAATCAATAATCTAAGTTCTCATCTAAAGAAACTTAAAAACATTTAAATGCAAATAAATCCAAAATGAGCAGAATGAAGGGAATAAGAAATGTAAGAGCAGAAATTAGTGTAACTGAAAACAGAAAAGCAATAGAAAAATCAATGAAACAAAAAGCTAGTTATCTGAAAAGATCAATAAAATTCATAAACCTTATTGAAACTGCCAAAGGAAAATAAATGACACAAATTACTAATATTAGCAATGAATAGGAGATATAACTGCAGACTCTACAGGCATCAAAGGGTAATGGTAATACTATGAACAACCTCATACTCATACATAGTTGAAATGGGCCAATTTCTCAAAAAGTACAAACTGACACAATATAAAACAGATAAATCACATACCATACAACTCACCTATTTAGAGTATACAATCCAATGGTTTTTAGTATATTTATAGAGTTGTACATTTATTGCCACAATCAATGTTAATACATTTTTATTCCCCCGAAAGAAACCTCACTCACTTCAGCCATCACCCTGTGATCTCCCAAACCCACTTAGCCATAGGAAACTATTAACCTACTTTCTTTATCTATAGATTTGCCTATTCTGGACATTTCATACAAACAGAATCATACAATGTGTGGTCCTTTGTGACTGGCTTCTTTCACTTGGCATAATGTTTTCAAAGTTCATTAGTACTTCTTTTCCATTGTATGGATATATCACATTTCATTTATTCATTCATCAGTTATAAACATTTGGATTGTTTCTACTTTTTGGATATTAATAATGCTGTTATGAACATTCATGCACAAAAACTTTCATTTATTTGAGGGATATATATGTTAGGAGTAGAGTTGTCATATCATATGGTAACTTTGTATTTAGCCATTTGAGGAACTGCCATACTGTTTTCCAAAGCAGCTGCACTATTTTTCATTCCCAGGATAAGTATGTAAAGGTTCCAATTTTTCTAACACTTGTTATTGTCTTTTTTATTATAGTTGTCCTGGTGGGTTTGGGGTGGAATTAGTTATTGCCTGATGGCTAATGATGTTGAGCATTTTTCATGCACTTAGCCATTTGTCTATTTTGTTTAGAGAACTATCTATTCAGTTACTTTGCCTATTTTTAATTGAGTTATTCACTTTTTCATTATTGAGTTCTATTGTTATTGACTTGTATACATTTTGGATACTAAACTCTTATCAGATATATGATATGCAAATATTTTTCTCCTGTTTTGTGGATTATTTTTTTATTTTAATGATAGCGTTATTTGAAGCACAAGTTATTAATTCTCATGAAATTTCCCATTTATCTGTTTTTCTTTGGTTCTTTGTGCTTCTGTTGTCATGTTTAAGAAAGCGTCACTTACCTAATCCAAGGTCACACAGATTTATACCTACGATTTCTTCTAAGGGTCTTATAGTTTTAGCTCTTACATTTAGGTCTTTGATCCAGTTTTAGTTAATTTTTGTCTGTGATGTGAGGTGGTGGTCCAGTTTTATTTTTTTACATGTGACTATAAAGTTGTCCCAGCAACATTTGTTGAAAAAATACTTTTTCCCTATTGAATTGTCTTGCACTCCTGTTGAAAATCAACTGACTAGATTCATGGGTTTCTTTTCCTGAACTTTCAATTCTGTTCCATTTAGCTATATTCTTATGCAATACTGAACTACAGTATCTTGATTACTTAGCTTTGTAGTAAGTTTTGAAACCAGGAAGTATGAGTCTTACAATTTTTTATGTAAAAAAAAAATTTTTTTTTGGCTCGTTTAGATCCCTTGAATTTCCATGTGAATTTTAGGCTAAGTTTGTGTATTGCTGTAAAGATGTTAGCTGGGATTTTAATAGAGATTGCATTGAATTTGTATATCCATTTGGGGAATATTAGCATCTTAACAATATTGTCTTCCAAATCCATAAACATAGGAAGTCTTTTTGTTTATTTAGATCTTGTTTAATTTCTTTTACTAATGTTTTGTAGTTTTCAGACTATAAATTTATACTTTTTGTTAAATTTACTCCTAAGTATTTTATTCTTTTTCATGCTATTGTAAATGGAATTGTTTTCTTAATTTTGTTTTTGGTTTGCTCGTTGCTATTGTACAGTAATATAGTTGACCTATGTATATTGACCTTGTATTCTGCAACTCTACTGAACTTATTTGTTAATTCTAGTAGTAGGTTTTTGTTTTTTTTTTAAGATACTTTAGGGCTTTCTATATACAGGATTGTGTCATCTGCAAATAGAGTTTTACCTTCAACATTTTTTATTCTGTTTTACATGTGTCTTTTATAAATAGAAAACACATGAGTTTTGTTTTCTATTTGGTCTGAAAATCTTTCCATTAAAGCATTTAGTTTATTTTAATGTAATTACTGTTATGTTCCAGTTAAATTTGCCATATCTGTTCTACTTATTTTTTTTCTCCTTTTCTGCCTTTAAAAATAGTTTCTGAGTGTTTTTTTATGATTCTGTTCCCTTCACTATTATCTTAGAAATTATGACTTGTTATATTATTATAATGATAACACTAGAATTGACCACACATATACTCTAGTTATAAATGTGTACTATTAATTGGTGTTATACTCTTTACCCAGGCAATACAAAGGCATTAGAACTCTTTAGCTACATTTACATACCCTCCCTGACTTTTATATCATGGTTCTCTTGCTTTTTAATGTTCTATACATTTTAAACCTAATAACACATTATAATTGTTTTATATAGTCAATATTCATTTCTATTCATCTGCATCGTTTCTGCTACACTTCATTCTTCTTTATCTCCATGTTTCCATCTAGGATCCTTTCCTTTCTGCCTGAAGGGTCTCCTGGTGACAAATTCTTCATTTTTGTTTGAATGTTTTTATTTTCCTTTCATTCTTGAAAGATATTTTTGTTTGATATGTAGAATTATAGGTTCGTGTTTATTTTCTTTCACACTTTGATATCATTTCACTATCTTTTGGTTTCAATTGTTTCCATTAAATGGTTAACTGTCAGTCTAATTTTTGTTCCTTTAAAAATAATTCATCTTTTTCCCCCCTCTGACAGCTTGTCCATTTTTATTTGTTTTTGGACTTAAGCAATTTTACTATAAGCCTAGGTATAGATTTCTCTTTATCTGCTTCAGTTTGCAAAGCATCTTAGATCAGTGGCTTATTGTTTTTAGCTAGCTCTATCCATTACTTTTCTCTGATCTAGTCTCTCCTCGTATTCTGAATACACATATGTTAGAATCTCTCCCTATATTTTCTATTTCTCTTAAAAATCTATATTTCCCATAGTTTTGTCCCTCTGTATTTCATTAGTGCTGCTTGCTTTTTACCTATTCGTGATTCTCTCTTAGACGTGTATAGTCTAATAGTAATCTTGTCCAATGAATTCTTTAATCCGATTATTAAAATTTGCAGTTCTATAAATTTCATATGGTATTGTTTTTAGTTCTTTGTGAAAAAAAAATCTCAATCTTACTTTTTATCTCCTTGAGCCTATTAAATGGTTACTTTAAGGTCTGAGTCTGGCAATTCCAATTATGAAGCAGGCACTGTACCATATGCCCTACAAACTTTATCTCATGACAACCCTAATGGATTTTATTTTTATACAGAAGAAGAAACCAAGGCATATACACTTAGTTTCTAAATAGTAAAGCCATGAAACAAACTCAAGTATTCCAAGTTTCAAAATTTATGCTGTTAACCATCTCATTACAAAGCTATGGAAGTCCCAAATATCTGACTAAACCAGAGTACGAAAGTTGTAAGGTTAACTCATTTCCCCACCAGAGCAAAATTTGTCTGTCCTTGTGATTGGTTTGCCATCAAACCCCATCAAAACATTCATCAAAAATTTATTTTCTTCTTCATGTATTTTTCTACATTTTTTTAATCACTCAATTTATCATTCAATGAGTATTTTTTGAGCATCTATCACACTGCTTTAGACCTTAAAGATACATGATAAATAAAGCAAACATGGTTCCTGTCTTATGAGACTTTCATTGTAGTGGAAGATAACAAAAAGTAAACATGTGAGCAAATACATAAGGTAATTTCAAGTAGTAATAAAGCCAATGAGAAATATAATGGTCTGATATATATAATAGATTGGGATATTGGAGATTCTCTTTAGCTGGGTAGACTTTCAGAGGAAGTGACATTTGAGCTACAACCTGAATGAGAAGAGTATTTTAGGCAGAAAAAGAATAAGTGTAAAGGCCCACATTTGAAAGATCCTTAGTGTATTTAAGGGGCAGAAGAAAAACTGGGTTTTGGCTGGACCTCATGAATGAAGAGGATAGTGGTAGAACATGAGATTAAAAGGTTGGCAGGAATGGAAATCTGGACATCATTGCCATATTTGAGATAAAAAGTGATGATAGCACTTTTTACTTCAAGCTATAAGAAAGTAACTGTGACTGGTTACTTTCCACCATAAACCACTATAAACCTGGACAAAATATATGAAACTACTATTTTCAGACATTGGGGAACAAGCAGCACAGAATTGTGATCCATGTAAGAAAGAAAACAAATAAGGTGACTATGATCACCCTAATTCTTTTCCTGAAAACACATCACGCACCATAAAGCAGCAAAGAGAATTCCAAGCTGAGCATGTGGTCTCGCTGGGTGGGGGAAATAAACAGGAGTTCAGGGAGGCTGAGGCAGTTGAAGTTACAGGGCAGAGCTTCAGAAAGAAGAGAGCTATTCAGCAAAATAATTCCAGAAATTTCCATAGGGTCATTCTCTTAAAAACTGCATTTTTAACCATCCCTTTCCTTCTCCAATTGATGCCATGCACATACTAAAATTTGGGAATCACTAATCTAGAGAACTAAGAAACCAGAACATTGAAGAAATAGATGCAGTGTTCTTAAAAGAATAGACTGCATTTGTTATTACCAGCTGAGGTAGTGATACTTTCACTAATGCAAATATATACTCTCTGTTTTAGTTGAAGATAAAAGGGGTCTGGAGAATGTGCTGACTAACATATGAGAGTGCAGATTTCACAGGGTGGAAGAAACAGTTTGGCAAAGAAATACTTCTTGACTCTCTCTGCTTCCATTCTCAAAGACTTCACACTGATTTGAGTTTTTATCTCCTCAGCCTGGAACACACTGGTATATGTTGTGGCAGATTTTTGCACTTCCCAGGTGTGGGTGCATGTTGATTTTTTTTGTTGGTTGGATGAGTGATTGAATAAATTAACTAACTACATCAGTGAGAATAAGATCTCAGAAGAATTAATCTCTATCTCCATTCTGATAAACTTGGGTGAGGAAGTCAGCCTTATCAACTTCTGGTCTTTGGGAACTCCCAAAGGGCCGCTGGTGGTTCATCATTCACTCTTTCCAACCAGCCCTGGTCAAGGTAGACAATGACCTTTCATTCTCCATGACCAGTCTAATAATGCCATACCCTAGGGCAGGGAGCTATAGTTGAGAAATTTTGCTTTGACTCTCTCTACATTAAGGACCCAGCATCCTGTCAGGGTTTGAGATCAAGTTTGGTTTTGAAAAGAGCAAAGAGAATGACATAATTTAAAAATCAAAGAAATTCATTTTAGTAGTAAAAGGTTAACAGCCTTTAGGAGGAACAATTTTTAATCACCCTCGTCTAGACTCTATCACTGAAATCACCAGCCACCGAGTGAAATATGGCCCAACTGCTGCCACCAAACAGCTCCTAAAGACTGTTGTATTTAATCATGTCTGTGCACCACTTATGGATTTTCATTATGATTCCTGATGCTGTTGCGCTGGGTAAAATATTAATATCCATAGTAATGATGCATGAAGCTTGGAGTGTAATTTCTTCACTCTTCTTGTCTGATATTAAATTGTTACCACTTTATCATTTGTGTAGAACTGCACGTTTCAATTAATCTTTCCATATCAGCAGCCCTGATTAATATAGATCATGATTCATAAGCTTATCGTCACTATAGTTTTAACAGATCATTTATAAAGATCTTAAATTTCAGGGTCTGGGAGGTGCAGATGCTGTGTCCAATGTGCCTCTTTATTCTCTGTTCCAACAGTGCTGCTATACACCGGCTGTCACCTCCTGTTGAATAATTAATTTCAGGAAACCAAATTTGCCCAAGGAAAAAAAAAAAAAACAGAATGAGGGGACTGGCGATTGGCAGGGCACTGGGCAATGTTTGTTCACCTTTCCATGCCCAACCCAAATGTCGCCTGTTCTTCATTGGCCGGAACTGCTGCTCTGGGGGATTAACCACAGGTGTGCACAGGCTTCTGCCGGCTGCAGAGGGCCGTCCCAGCCAGCACAGCCGTCCCAGGACAGTTGTTGAGGTTTGATGGAGCATTGGATAACTTCCCAGGCAGCTGCTGCTGCTCACATGAGTCTACAGACCTCATCAGGCCTGGCATGGCGCCTGGGGCCTCACGCTCATCCTAGAATACACAGTCTAAGCCTTGCGCTCAAGGTGGGGGTGAGCTGGGGAATTAGTGAGAGGTTTCAAACTGTTATAAACCTCAGAACCACTCAGGGGTTGGGCTGTTTTATCAGAAGAGGTATTGAGCCTCAGAGAGGGTTTTTTACCCACGGACATATGGCCCATTATTGGGAGCCTAGGGACCCATTTCAGGGACCTCCCCACTGCCCTGCCTCTCAACCAACTTGAGGTTAGTGCAGGCCTACACAGAACCTCCTAGAGAATAGCCTCCTTGCTTGATCAGAACACAGGAGAACAGGAAATAAAGCAGAGCTTACTGACTTTCTTGTGTCTGCATCTGAAGCCTAATGCCAATGGCTTGAACTTCTCAATTGCTGATGCACACATAAATACAACAGGATTTATTATTTTTTAAAAAATGTATTCTGGTAACTGGTCTGGTAACAACTAAAATGGTAACATTTTGTTGACTTAAAAATCTAAACTTTTATATCAACCTCGGTCAAATCAAGTGTCGTTGGTTGTTTTTTAAACTTGTTCTGAGTAAATCTGTGGTCTTTGTTTTGATCAGGTTTGTACATCTCTGTGAAAGGCATTGTCCTAGGCCTTGAGGCTTGGGCCTATGTCTTAGTTTGGGTTCCCCCTGAAGCAGATTTGGGAGATGATTTTAGGAAACATCATTAAGGGAGTGAGGAAGTGAAGCAGAGAAGATAGGCCGTCAGTAGAAGCTGCCTTATCCAGTAAGTTATCACTGTAGGCAACCGTGGACCTCTGAGAGACTGTATAGAGTATGCTTCAGAGATATCTCAATGGTGGGATAAGGAAGCTGAGAAATTTATTTACCAAGGCCCTGTCTGTTATAGGAGAGGCTGATTTCTGAGGTATTAACTCTTCCAAACTCACTTGTGGCTTTTCTGTGAGTGAGCAGGGTGATTCCCACAGCCCAAAATAAAAGCTCTCAGAAGGAAAGTGCTAGGCATTTCTAGTAAGCAGGCTTGACATATAGAGGCGAGGGCCAAGGGAAAATGAGCCAGGCCAACAGCATATTCTGCAACCGCGCTCTAATTTCATGCGTTTGTTCAATCATTAATTCCAAAAGTGTTCAGAGATGTCTTCCTATCTAACACTCTCCAGATGAGAAATAGTGGTTACTGAAAGAGTCCACTAAAGCTGTGAAGCTTTAAAAAAAAAGTTACATGTTTTAACTAAAACACACAGACATACATTTATTCATCAGTTTTTTAGGTAGGGCCAAGGTCTTTTCTTTTAATGTGCATACACTAATAGAGTTCTGCCTTCCCTGTCTTGCACAAACCACACGCGTGGAAATGCATCACCCTCAATTTCCATTTTCAGTCTCTATAAAGTACAGCAAGAACTTAAATTCACTTATGAAGCAATCTAAGTGCAGAAATTTTCTAGATGTTTATGATTTTCCCCTCAATCTTTTATAGTGGTTTTTCCTACATCTAATTCAAGAGCTATTTTTTTGTGACTCACCTTTACTGAGTCCAAAGCATTTAATTTAATGTTCAAAGAAGGAACGATTCTTTTTTTTTTCACATTTATCATCAGTTTATGTAACATTTAATTCAATTTCATGGTTACAGTATTAAGCACTACTGTCACGTACAAATTTATGAACAAAGACAATTAATAGTTGGTAAGGTACAGCTTGACTGGTGGATGCCCAAACACATGAGTCTCTTGTTGGCGAGCACTGTTACTGCATGCCAGGCCAGTCTACACGATTAACTCATTTGCTCATGCTAATAACCTAGAGTGAGGGATTGTTGTTATTATACCCACTTTACAGAAGATTCTGAGGCACACTGTCTCAGGGTTACACACCTAGTAAGTGGCAGATTTCGGTTTCTAAGCCAGGGAGTCTGACTCCAGAGCCCAAGATCATAACCATGATGCCACCCTGCCCTGTCTAGAGAGTGGCCTTTAGCAGCATAACCATGATTGATTTGCTACACTGTGATACTTTTGAAAGTGATTCAGTCCACTGCCGATAATGACATATAAACCACAGATGTTTAAATGGCACAGTCCTGAGCGAGCCAGGATATCTTACTATTAGCCATGAGTGTTCATTGTGTCATGGGCACTGGCCAAATAAAAGTGAGTGTTAGTCACAGGGGGAACTAGAGTGCAGACCAGCTAAAGGAGCTTGAGTGAGTGTCAGAGGAACACAGAGGAGAGGGCCTCATGAAGCTTACAAATCAAGTGGAAAAAAGCACGTGCACCTTAGTTACGTTATAAGGTACTGCAATTGTCTGTAATATAAGGATGTTAAGATATGTGTGAACTAAAAAGTATTATGAGTTCAGAGGAAGAGGAGCATCTTTTCAACTTGGTAATGAAGAAAGTCTTTACAGGGCACAAGAAATTGCAGCTGGTCATTGAATATGGGTAGGATTTAGAGTTGGAAAGGAAAAGAAAAGACATTCCAAGTGGAGGAGTAAAAGCAAAGCAAGAAGCCAAGGGTGGTAATGAGTGTTAAATGACATGAAGTAATTCTGTTTGCCTGCTGGAGTAGAGTGATTGATCACTGTGGGCAGTGGGAGCCATGTTTGAAGCTAAAGTTGGGATTTACTTGGTAATGAGTGGTGAACTGGAGTATGTGTCTGAATTGGAGGATGACACAGGAGGCAGCAGAGCCTGGCCTGGATGCTTGGAGTGCAGACTCAGGAGCCAGGCTGCCTGGATGTCAATTTCTCCTTTCTTTTCCCTTTACACTGTGACCTGAGACAAGTCACATCCCATGGTCTCCATTGTTGCATTTATAACATGGGGATAATAATGGTACCTACCTCTTAAGGTTGTGCAGGTTAAATTAGTTTATACATCTGTAAAGAGCTTAGAATGGCACACAGAGTAAGGGGTTTGTAAATATTATCTATTATTAGTATGATTGAAGTTGAGCTTTACACTGTTTAAGCCAGTGGCAGAGAGGCAGATGGCTGGCAATGGGAAAAAAGAGAGAAGGGACAAGAATGAATGGGTGAGGAAGACAGTGGAGATAGAGTGTGTGTTGTTCACAATCGCTGGGGAATTTTGAACTTTCTCCTTCCCTATAACCACCCTTTCCACTCATTCAGCCTTCAGGTTCCCCTGCATGCCTCTCAGGCAGCCCTTGGCAGGTAGCCCATCGGAGATTCCCACGTGGTGCATCTTTGCCTAACAGGGCACTGGGCCTCCCTGCTGCCCATTATGCCCTCACCACTCCTGTGAAAACAGGAACTAATGCTGTCTTAGCAGTTCTTCAATAAAGACCCCCTTTTTTTTTCCAGCCTCCCATCAGAATTATAAGCTGCAAAGTGTTTAACCTTGTATTGCATTTTACAGGTGACATTTTTCTATTGAATGTCGACTTTGTCCTATTTACTTTATGTCTTCAGTGCTTAGTACAGTGCTTGGAAGAAAGTGACTGGTCTGAGAATGTTTGTGAATGAAGAAGCGAATGAACTAACAAATGTGTGTTATCTTCTCTCTTACCCCTACACTTCTCTCTTTGTCAAACAAAATGATCTAGTTAAAAGACTTAGAAAAAAGTCTGATTCATAGCAATTATTCAATACATGGTGACTGGAATATTATTACTTAATCCTACTATACTGCTCCTAACAGTCTATCTTGCTTAGGGTCTGGTGTTGTTGTGGAGGGAGTGGGAGCAACCTGGGGGCAGAGCCTAGGTCCTCTTCCCTGGTGAGTCCCCAGCTCATCTAAGGTTCTCTTCCCTGGTGAGTCCTCCAGAGGAGGTATCTGATTCATTTCCATCCAATGAAATTGATTGAGCTTTTAAACTCACCTGATCTGGGTTCAGCGGAGGTTAACAAATTTGTTGGTGATTGACGGCCCCTGCCACCTCCTCTCTGCACTGAATCTTTTACTTCAGATACCTGTACCTATAGCTCTGGCCTCACGGTGTGATCAGGTGGACGCAATGGTTGAGGCACTCCTTTTTTGTCCCCGAGGATCAATTACGATCACATCACAGCCTTCAGCGAGCTAATAAGGTTGTAGAGATAAACTTATTGGTGATCCATGGTCTCACTGCAGAATGGCCATCATTTTAGGAATAACAGAACTACTTTAAGAATTGGTTTGTCCATTTTTAAATGGGGAAATTGTCGCTGTTTCTAATTTATAGGCATGGCAAATAAGATTGCTAGATAATTAGAAGTTTTGCCAGGTTCTCTCAAAAGTAAAGCTTTAGAAAAGAAACCCTAGATGTTGAAATTATTATTCAAATCAACTTTTTAAAACCTCTCTTTGAGCATACCTCTTAGAGTGTGATATTATACTTTTTATTAGTTAGTATTTTACTAATCCAAAATTGCCAAAGCTAAATTAGTAAATATTCTGAATTAGGGGTTTAAGAAAGCAATACAATGTTAGTGTTTAAATGCAGACTAAAAGCCAAAAAAGAATAATGGTGCTAGGAATAAGGGGTATAGGATATGATTTGGGTTTGGGGACACCTGGGATCTTAATCAGTTTCTTTATCATGTGAGAAGAATGGACTAGGTCATCTTTAGGTTTTCCTTCCTCTGTGAACAGGAGAGTATTTCTTGCTTTGCAAGTGTGTTGAAGAAAGCAGCTAATGGGGGAGAGAAATGGGGATAGAGAGAGGCACCAAGCACCAAGATGGGTCTTGGATCCCCTGCCCAGGCAACAGTTTAGCTCCAGGGTAAACTCACAAAGATGGCTGGCTTGCCCAGGGAGGCCCTGCTTCCATCTGAAGAAAGGCTGAACATGGGCACTGGCCTTTGAAGCACAGTAGTCCCACCTACTAGGAAACAGGGCCCAATCAGATATACCCATCAGGTTGGAAATTTCATCTCTTTTATGGGGCAGCTCCTAAAACAGGGAGCTTAGGGATAGAAGGTGGAAGGGGTAGAGAATTCCTCAGTGTTTGGATTTTATTGTTCAATTTCCCTAATGAACTTTAACCAGCTCTTACCTCAGACTCTCAGGATCTCCTATCAGAGCTTCTCCCTGGTTCCACTTCCCACTAGCCCCTTGGTTGGTGTCTGGCTGGGTCAATCCCAAGCACTAATGTTGTTTTAGCTCTTCATCCACCAGTTTCAAAATATGTAACATAAAAGTGAAGTTTCCTCGGTGTCTAAGAAAAGGATTTTAAAAGAGACTACATATGCCTTTGGGAAAATTTAACCATGAGTGAAAATGTGTGCATGTGTGTGTGTAAATATAAGGAGAATATTTACTTTTTTAAAACATGAGAGTATCACTTGACACAAAAAAAGAACATTATAGCAGCCATAAAAGTTTCATGATTAAGAGAACAATTCTCATTTGTTTCCAATGCCCCAGGATAAATCAGAACCAATTTATTTACATTCCAGGCAGGTGTGAATTTCTTCACCCTCTCTCCTGCTACTTAAAAGATACCCAACCTCAACCCCATCAAACTCCAGACCATTTGGGTCTTTTAGAGTTATAATTTTGCTTCTTTATGTCTTTATTGCTCCTTTGATAGAGAAATTGAAAAAAAGAAAAAGATATGAAGGAGAACAACAAAAAGCTATAATTATGAAGATTCAATTTAATTTTAAAGCTTGTGGACAGAAAAGAAGAAGCCAGAAAAGAAGGAACCAAATTAATTTAGCAGGGAAGCATTGCATGAAATATTGTTGAAGTTTAATAACCATGCAAAGACAGATGATATGTGTGGAAAAATTAGTTGTAGGACCTCATAATAGTCTATTAATATTTCCTACAGGCGCAAAACTCTTTCCTGAATAATTGTGACAAAGTAATCTTTTGAAAAAGAGAGAGCTGAAAAAAAAAATCTTCAAAAGGAGACAGTGATGATGAAGGCACTAGAAGGAGAAGGAGACTCTATGTCAGCTAGGGAATCTGAGGGCATGTTTAAGATTACTCATTATGGCCAGGCTAGAGAGAGAAAGCTCACAGATAATAAGAAGCCATGTGGAAGGCATAGGCACACGGGCACATCTGCACTGTAAAGAGCTGTGAAAACAAGTCACGTGATGAAAAAACTGAGATGCATAACAATCGTTCCAGGGGGGCCCAGGAGATGCAGGTAGAGAGGAAAAAGGAAGGGCCCTGTCTCAGGCAATGCGATGGGCCTGGCTGCCTCCTCTTGGACTAAAGAAATAGAATGGCTTCTTCTGGCTTTGTCTTCCCTGCAAAGACCCAACCCTGTATCTGATGTTACAAACCTGAGTTCCCAAACTCCCTGCTTCTAGAAAGGACTTTGCCTATGGAAAAATTGGTTAGGTTTGCTTCCACTTCCCCTCTGCAGGGGTCTCTCCTGCCCTTCGCCAGCTTACAGAGGTGGCCTCCATTGCTGGAATCTTGGTCCCAATTGTTAAAATCATCTCCGTCCTGGTAAGTGGCTCATAGTGAAGGACCCTATTCCTGCCCTGCTGAGCATGGTCCTGCCCTAATTTAGGCTCTCTGCCTCATAGATACTGATGGCTTGGGTTATTTAGGATAGGGGCCATGGCAATGACAAGCTCAGTTCATGAAGATCTTCAGGATTTCCATGGTCAACTGAGTACTTGCTTCTTCCAGAGTAAGATAATCATGGAGCATCCAGGACATGAATGCATGAAATTAAATACTTGAAAATCTGAAAGAATTTTGAACGACACAGTGGATGGGGTTGGGTTCCATTCGATTATAGGTCCAATCTTTTAGATGAGTACCATCTGAATCCTTTAAGGGAGAAAAAACTGTCCGTCCATGTTTCCAGTGAGGGGACAGGTTAATGTTCTATTTTAGTTTAGACATATTAAACAGAAGTGTGCGTGCATGGCCAGAACAATGGCATGCATATCAGCACGTTCTCAGAGGGTCATGGTGGCCATGGCTCATAAAGTATTAGATGATGGAGGATGACTTACAGAATATAGATTTGCTTGATATGATTACAACCAGCACAAAAGTTTAGTTTTTACTTATTTTACTCCCTATGATGGGCCACATCAAGACCCATTCTGACCACCTCGACCTCTTCAATAAGTTATTTTTGGTTCAAAACATCAGACAATGGTGGTCATTGGGACAAATCCTGGGATGGGACAG
>NW_011889001.1:2274355-2276489 GCF_000151845.1 Pteropus vampyrus | reverse complement strand
TATACCAACATCTGCTTTAACAACATTTCTAATTTTGTTTCTCTATTGGGAAAACCTCCACCTCAATTCTCTTGATCAATTCTCTTCTGCAATAATTTTCTCCTCAATCTTTGGTCTACCTGGGAACCAAAAATCTTCCCCTTATTATGATTGCTAAATACAAGATTATTTCTAGTGATACATCTGTATCAAGAGGAAAGCAATCCAGGAGTTGCCTACCATTTACAAATCAAAGCAAGATCAGTTCCCCATGCAGAAGTCTCCCTTGTCTTGCCCATTCCTACCTCATTACCTTTGCTACTGCTGCTGTTCTTGCCAAGAAAGTCCTCCTTCTCCTCTTTACTTTGCTATGCCCTTCTGTTTTTCAGCCTGACCTCCTGTAGGAAGCCTTGTCTGCTCCAGATTCCTTCCTTTCCTGAAACTTGATCATTAATCATTGTCTTAGTTTCCTAGGGCTACCCGGACAAATTACCACAAACTGGGTAGCTTAAAACAACAGAAGTTTATTTTCTAACAGTCCTGGTGGTCTTAAGTCCAAACTGCAGGCCATGTTCTTTCCGAAGGATCTAGGGGAAGATTCATCTTCGCCTCTTCCAGCTTCTGGGGCTCCTGCCATTCCTTGGCTTTTGGCAGTTTCACTCCAATCTCCGCTTCTGTGTTCATATGAACTACTCCTCTTCTCTCTGTCTAATGTCCTCTCCTCTCTTCTTCTAAGGACACCAGTCCTTGGATTTAAGGCACACCACCATCCAGTATAATCCCATTTCAACCTTTATCATAATTACATCTGCAAAGACCCTTATTCCAAAAAAGGTCACAGTCTCAAGTTCTGGTGGACTTAAATTTTAGGGAGATACTACTCAAACTACCACAATCATATACTCTTTGGCTTTCTTGAAAATCTGTTGGTCTTATTTACAAATTAAAATTGAAATTATTTTTAATTCTCCCACATTTTCTTAAGAAATATGCAGGTTTTTCAGTAATTTCTCTATAGAATATTTTTAATTGGTTTATGTCTAATAAAATCCATTTCCTTAAAACTTGCCTTGTGTTTTACCTCCTGTAACTAGATGTTTCCTTCGGTAGGTCTCCTACTTTTACACTTTCACCATTAAAAATACCTTCCTCATAATGAAGAAAATACCTTGAAATAGCCTAGGTGTCAGTATCCTTCCCAGAGAATGATCATCTAAGCTAGCCACTACCACTGAGACCCAGAGACTCACAACAGCTTAGAGGATCTTCGCTGTTCATCCCTTGAGCCTATAAAATAGTTCCATTGCTGTGACCTTCATCTCCACCTTATCAACTTGCTTCAAATGATGCTTGATAGTAATGAAGATTAAGGCAATGCTATGCTCCTTCTCTGTCTCTGGGACATACTAAGCATTTTTTAACAGAGGCTCTAAACTAGAATGCCACACTAGTTCTGCCTTTCTAACTCCCATTTTTCTGCCAAGATTCAGTTCAAGTGCTCATCTCTTCTGCAAACATACCCTGATTCCTACAGATAAAGTCATCTCCTCTTCCTCTGTGACCCTTTCAGATAAGTACTTATGCACCTAGCATTAATATACACTCCTCATCGATAGGCCATTGTGTCCATTGTGCCCATGTCTATCTTTCCCCTCAGTCTCTAAGGTCCATGAAGGCAGAGGTCATATCTTATGCTCACCTCCTGATCTTTAGCTACATGTGCAAGGGTGGTTCGTTGAAGCTTTTTATCTGTTTGAATACCTTTATATGTGATTCCCCAAGAATTTTAGTAATGGTAACTATTTACTTACAGTTCATAGACATGACCCTAAACAGACAATCGTCCCTGTGCTTTGGAGGCTATGATAAGCTAAAGGAAATAATTAGCTCCAAGACAAATATGAAAAGGTTAAAAAAAAAAAAAAACAGGAGAAAAGAGAAACATTTAGGATGAAGAAACCATTGAATATATAGACCCAAAAGTGAGAACAAGACTAGTATAAAGAGATATTACCTCAACTTGTAGGTTACCCTTTAACCCCTGGTAACACTATCCATATATGGAAAGGTCTAAAGAGTAGGAGAGTCCTGTGGTCAAATCACTGCTTAGGCACTTACTACCTGTGTGAACTTGAGCAATTATTCTTAACTTCCC
>NW_011889001.1:2268665-2274305 GCF_000151845.1 Pteropus vampyrus | reverse complement strand
GACTTAAATTTTAGGGAGATACTACTCAAACTACCACAATCATATACTCTTTGGCTTTCTTGAAAATCTGTTGGTCTTATTTACAAATTAAAATTGAAATTATTTTTAATTCTCCCACATTTTCTTAAGAAATATGCAGGTTTTTCAGTAATTTCTCTATAGAATATTTTTAATTGGTTTATGTCTAATAAAATCCATTTCCTTAAAACTTGCCTTGTGTTTTACCTCCTGTAACTAGATGTTTCCTTCGGTAGGTCTCCTACTTTTACACTTTCACCATTAAAAATACCTTCCTCATAATGAAGAAAATACCTTGAAATAGCCTAGGTGTCAGTATCCTTCCCAGAGAATGATCATCTAAGCTAGCCACTACCACTGAGACCCAGAGACTCACAACAGCTTAGAGGATCTTCGCTGTTCATCCCTTGAGCCTATAAAATAGTTCCATTGCTGTGACCTTCATCTCCACCTTATCAACTTGCTTCAAATGATGCTTGATAGTAATGAAGATTAAGGCAATGCTATGCTCCTTCTCTGTCTCTGGGACATACTAAGCATTTTTTAACAGAGGCTCTAAACTAGAATGCCACACTAGTTCTGCCTTTCTAACTCCCATTTTTCTGCCAAGATTCAGTTCAAGTGCTCATCTCTTCTGCAAACATACCCTGATTCCTACAGATAAAGTCATCTCCTCTTCCTCTGTGACCCTTTCAGATAAGTACTTATGCACCTAGCATTAATATACACTCCTCATCGATAGGCCATTGTGTCCATTGTGCCCATGTCTATCTTTCCCCTCAGTCTCTAAGGTCCATGAAGGCAGAGGTCATATCTTATGCTCACCTCCTGATCTTTAGCTACATGTGCAAGGGTGGTTCGTTGAAGCTTTTTATCTGTTTGAATACCTTTATATGTGACTCCCCAAGAATTTTAGTAATGGTAACTATTTACTTACAGTTCATAGACATGACCCTAAACAGACAATCATCCTTGTGCTTTGGAGGCTATGATAAGCTAAAGGAAATAATTAGCTCCAAGACAAATATGAAAAGGTTAAAAAAAAAAAAAAACAGGAGAAAAGAGAAACATTTAGGATGAAGAAACCATTGAATATATAGACCCAAAAGTGAGAACAAGACTAGTATAAAGAGATATTACCTCAACTTGTAGGTTACCCTTTGACCCCCGGTAACACTATCCAAATATGGAAAGGTCTAAAGAGTAGGAGAGTCCTGTGGTCAAATCACTGCTTAGGCACTTACTACCTGTGTGAACTTGAGCAATTATTCTTAACTTCCCTGATCCTCAATTTTTTTCATCTGTAAAATGAAAAGAATAATCGCTTCACAGAACTACTTTGAGGACAAAATTAAATGAGATAGTGTTTATATAATGACAATCACAGTGCTTGGCTGCTGTAAACTATTTGCATCCTCCCCAAAATTTATATATTGAAATTCTCACCTACAGTGTGATGGTATTAGGAGGTAGAGCATTTGGGAGGTAATTAGATTATAAGAGTGGAACCCTCATTAGTGAGATTAGTATCCTTATAAAAGAGACTTCAGAGAGCTCTCTCACCTCTCTGCTAGGTAAAGATACAACAAGACAACTGCCTATGATCAGAAAGCAGGCTTCATCAGACACCACATCTGCTGGAGCCTTGATCTTAGCCTTCCCAGCTCCCAGAACAGTAAGAAATAAATGCTTGTTGTTTAAGCCACCCAGTATATGGCACTTTTATTATAGCAGTCTGAATGGGCTAAGATCCTGACTCATAGTGGATGCTCAACAAATAGTAGCCGTGGATGTCTCATCTGTGATGGACAAAAAGTAAGCTCAGTTGCCATGCGGATAAAAACTGCACTGTAAACACTGCTAGAAGTATTTCCTTTCCATTAGATGGTTTAGTCTTGAATTTTAACAGAAATATTGTTGGGGTATGGCACCAAGTTTGCATTTTTATGTAGCACATGGAATTTTTTTTTTTTTTTTTTGCAGAAATATCTTTAGAGTTCTTAGGTAAGAACTTACCACTGTGACTTACCATGGTGAGTCCTAATGATAAGTCAGTAATGAAATCTTTAGGTCTTATGCCCTTACAAATTAGAATTATGTAGAATAAGTCCCATCTAGTTACTCATTTCACTAAGATTAGCCTCTGCTAGTCACAGGAGATGACCCATATTGGACACTGCCTTCAGGAGTCCACTGTCTAGTTGGAGAGAAAAGAAAATGCAGCGATCTCATGTTAAGTGCCTGCAATGGCTATACCTGACCCTTCATGGTTTTGTCCACACAGAACACAATTTTTCAGCTTCCAGGGAATATTCTTTTACTCGAAATTATATGGTTTCAAGGGAATGAGCTGTCATAGCAGATTCCACCTTCATGCCAATTAAATCTATTGCATAATAAAACATCTCAAAATTTCATGGCTTAAAGCAACGACTATTTATATAGTTCACGACTTTGTGAGTTGGCATCTTGGTCCAGGTATAGCATCACTTCTGCTGCATTCTGTTGACACCGAAGCAAGGCTCAAGGCCAACCCAGATTTAAGGGACGGGGAAATAGACTCCTCCTCTTCATAGAAAATGATGTAAAGTCACAAGAAAGAGTAAAAGATCACGGCCACTTCTGCAATCAACCACAATCTCCCTGTCCAAATTGGAGGATGTGTACCCAGCTGGAACAATCATATTACCTTCCTCCCCTACCCCCAGCCTTATTTTCTTGGCCCATGGTTGGATATCTGATAACTTCTGAGTTAATCAGATGTCTTGCCCAGGACTTTTCCCTTCAGAGTCAAAGAACACAAGTATCAGTTTGTCTCTTATGAGAAAAATATGAGATTAGAGCCATCAGCAATTTACCCACCCTACAAGCTCACCTTTGATATGGAAGAATCCTGCCATCAGCTGAAGAGAAAGATCTCAACA
The DNA here is from genome assembly GCF_000151845.1 of Pteropus vampyrus. Taxonomy (NCBI): domain Eukaryota; kingdom Metazoa; phylum Chordata; class Mammalia; order Chiroptera; family Pteropodidae; genus Pteropus; species Pteropus vampyrus. Next base: position 2,271,363 of record NW_011889001.1, on the reverse strand, counting down.
TTTACAAAGAAGCAGAGGCAAAACCTATGCTAAGAATATGGCAATCTTTCTAGAGGCATAGAGGCCTCTTACCTTTTTCATAATCACCAGGCTTTCAAATCAGTTGCCTTTCTGAGCCAAGCTAGGTTATATCACTTATAATTAAGAATGCTCTGCCAATATGAGGCACAATATCTTAGAGAAGTCACAGTATCTACCAACATGAGATACCATGTACAACTGAGAGAAGACAAGGACAGACATGTGGAAGAGGAGGATAGTGAATCAGGTAGGTATAGAATTGAGACAGATGGAGATTTTAGAGAGGAAATTTTAAAACAAGGAAGAACAATAGCAAATAAGTAGAAATGAGTAAATGATAACCATGTCTGAAGCATGTGCACTACTTTGCTACAGCCTAGGTTTTAGAGGAGGAAGAGCAAAAAAATGAGACTAAAAATCCAACTAGATTAGATTTATGAGAATCTTAATGTTATAATAAGGAAATTGAACTTTTTTTTAGATGGTGGGAGATTTTGAGCAGGGAATGTCACAGTCAAAGAAGAGTTTGAGGAAGATCAATCTGGTTATAGTTGGCATGATGGATTTGAGGAACAGAAATTGGATCAGGAGATAAAGCCTGGGACAAAGAGGCCTTGAACTAAGACTAAAGAAAGAGGTGAGGAAGGAACAAGGGACTCGCAAGAGGGAAAGGAAAGAAAAGGTGAGGACTTGGAAATGGATGGAATGTACTGACCCTAGGTAATGAGATGAACAGCAGGAGAAGCTTGCCGAGGGCCAGAAAGTCAAGTGTTTAATTGGTGACAGGGGACATTTATGATGGCAGAATTTACGTGAGATATTGCACTGCAGTTTGAGAAGAGGTTGGGGTAAGAGAAAGGTGTTTGGGAGTTGTCAGTCACTCAGTTACCAAATACCAGAGAGGATCTTCTATGTGTTCCATAATGGAGGGTGCCAGGAACACCATGATGCACATAAAAGCCTCATGACTTGTATTCTGATGAGGACTGATGAAGCACTGGGAGCAAAGAGGTCAAGGAATATGTCCCTTCTATCCTCACAAACATGGCATGACATATGGCAAGGGGGTGGTGTTATTTCTACATAAATGATAGAGAAAAAGCTTTGGCATAATCAGCCTTTGAATAGATCCTAGGCCCCTGACCACAAACCTGGGCCCTTTCCACTGGTAATGCCTTCACTCCTGACCTGCATCTCCTTTTCCTTTTGCTTGCACCTTGCAATTAATTTGTGGCTGCTGTTTTCCACACATTCAGAGAAAATTCAACATTTGTCAACTTAGGAGCCATATTCAAATCATTGTCAGAAGACAGTTACAAAAATCTTTAAATACCTCCAGCCAGACCAATGGTAGCAGTGTGAAGGAAATCCTTTGGTGGAAATGGAAGAACATAATTCACTAAGATTTAGAACCGAGTGCTGCCTCTTAACAAGATTTATGTCAGCACACCCATCTCAGGGATGGAGCAGATTCCTAGAGCAACTGGATGCCAACGAGGAAACGTCTGCATGGGAGAGGCTGGGAGGCAGGTGGCGGAGTACCAAAAGCTACATGGACCAGGCAGAAATGGAATTCCGGGCTTTCATGTCCCTTTTGCCTGCCTATTTTCATCTTTATAGAGCAGCCCCTTCCTTGTCCTTCCCAATTCCCCATTTTCTTTTCTTTTTTCCTTTCTTTAAATGCAGTCTAATCCCGAGTATGAACTGATGTAGTTTGTGTGTTAGGGGGAAAAAAAATCTCTCTCTTTTTCTGCCTTTTTTTTTTTCCTTCTTCTTCCCCTGGCCCAGTTCATTATTTTTCTTTCTTGTCACTCAGTGTGATAGGTTGAACAGAAGTGCACAGATGAGCACTGAAAACGGTGTCACAAGGCCTTAATCTAGTCTTTAATGCCTGACTTCAGAGATGTCATTTATCTTCTAACTGCAGCAGGCATCCACCAACTTTATCTCTAATAATATATTGATGGATTAAAAGGGTCGGGCAGGAGACCGGGCTGGAAAAATTGCTTATTGACATCAAAATACAGTGCCCTCAACCTGATAAACATGGAGGGCTCGTGTATCTCCCAGAATAGTTGGCGTAGCTATAATTTTTTTTTCTAACATGTTTCCCCCAGGTTCATGGGGTGGTCTAGTAAAATAAACAAATACTAAACATTATTTCTATGCTGACATGGCCAGGGAACACACGAGATATTTTAGGAACACATTTTTAATGTCAGATTTATAAATATACCTCCCTTATTTATGATACGCTATAGCATATTCTATGACAACTTGAAATAGGCACCTATAGTTTTGGCAGCATTCAAATATTCTTGCACAGTTTGCTGGAGCGAAAGCTCCCACTAGCACCTGATTATGCTTTTGGACGGCTGGTAACGCAAGGCTATTTCTGCAGAGAGATGAGGCCAGTAATCTCAGAATGTAAATGAAGAGAGCCTTTGGAAAGGTTTCCTTTGTTTATTGTTCTCTTCATTTCATTGTTTGGTTGGCAGCAGCACATTTGAAATCAAAGTCCCCTTTCCCTACATAGGCTCTGTCTACACAAGTCAGTTGTCGAATTAACCAAACAATTGTAGCTTTCTAATTCCTACTTACCAAGTAGTTCTGAAATTGACTCTTTTCAAAATTACCTGTTTTGGGACTGAATTTTGTCTGATTTTTTTTTTTTTTT
>NW_011889001.1:2263613-2268615 GCF_000151845.1 Pteropus vampyrus | reverse complement strand
CACATAAAAGCCTCATGACTTGTATTCTGATGAGGACTGATGAAGCACTGGGAGCAAAGAGGTCAAGGAATATGTCCCTTCTATCCTCACAAACATGGCATGACATATGGCAAGGGGGTGGTGTTATTTCTACATAAATGATAGAGAAAAAGCTTTGGCATAATCAGCCTTTGAATAGATCCTAGGCCCCTGACCACAAACCTGGGCCCTTTCCACTGGTAATGCCTTCACTCCTGACCTGCATCTCCTTTTCCTTTTGCTTGCACCTTGCAATTAATTTGTGGCTGCTGTTTTCCACACATTCAGAGAAAATTCAACATTTGTCAACTTAGGAGCCATATTCAAATCATTGTCAGAAGACAGTTACAAAAATCTTTAAATACCTCCAGCCAGACCAATGGTAGCAGTGTGAAGGAAATCCTTTGGTGGAAATGGAAGAACATAATTCACTAAGATTTAGAACCGAGTGCTGCCTCTTAACAAGATTTATGTCAGCACACCCATCTCAGGGATGGAGCAGATTCCTAGAGCAACTGGATGCCAACGAGGAAACGTCTGCATGGGAGAGGCTGGGAGGCAGGTGGCGGAGTACCAAAAGCTACATGGACCAGGCAGAAATGGAATTCCGGGCTTTCATGTCCCTTTTGCCTGCCTATTTTCATCTTTATAGAGCAGCCCCTTCCTTGTCCTTCCCAATTCCCCATTTTCTTTTCTTTTTTCCTTTCTTTAAATGCAGTCTAATCCCGAGTATGAACTGATGTAGTTTGTGTGTTAGGGGGAAAAAAAATCTCTCTCTTTTTCTGCCTTTTTTTTTTTCCTTCTTCTTCCCCTGGCCCAGTTCATTATTTTTCTTTCTTGTCACTCAGTGTGATAGGTTGAACAGAAGTGCACAGATGAGCACTGAAAACGGTGTCACAAGGCCTTAATCTAGTCTTTAATGCCTGACTTCAGAGATGTCATTTATCTTCTAACTGCAGCAGGCATCCACCAACTTTATCTCTAATAATATATTGATGGATTAAAAGGGTCGGGCAGGAGACCGGGCTGGAAAAATTGCTTATTGACATCAAAATACAGTGCCCTCAACCTGATAAACATGGAGGGCTCGTGTATCTCCCAGAATAGTTGGCGTAGCTATAATTTTTTTTTCTAACATGTTTCCCCCAGGTTCATGGGGTGGTCTAGTAAAATAAACAAATACTAAACATTATTTCTATGCTGACATGGCCAGGGAACACACGAGATATTTTAGGAACACATTTTTAATGTCAGATTTATAAATATACCTCCCTTATTTATGATACGCTATAGCATATTCTATGACAACTTGAAATAGGCACCTATAGTTTTGGCAGCATTCAAATATTCTTGCACAGTTTGCTGGAGCGAAAGCTCCCACTAGCACCTGATTATGCTTTTGGACGGCTGGTAACGCAAGGCTATTTCAGCAGAGAGATGAGGCCAGTAATCTCAGAATGTAAATGAAGAGAGCCTTTGGAAAGGTTTCCTTTGTTTATTGTTCTCTTCATTTCATTGTTTGGTTGGCAGCAGCACATTTGAAATCAAAGTCCCCTTTCCCTACATAGGCTCTGTCTACACAAGTCAGTTGTCGAATTAACCAAACAATTGTAGCTTTCTAATTCCTACTTACCAAGTAGTTCTGAAATTGACTCTTTTCAAAATTACCTGTTTTGGGACTGAATTTTGTCTGATTTTTTTTTTTTTTTGACCTTAGAAATTAGTTTGCATGTAAAGATTCTCTCCTGGGAAATATTGTCTTTTAATTTTATAAGAATGTCATTGACTTTCACCTGATTTTCAAATGGAAGTGACTTTTTCTGTTCGACTTCTTTTGTTTGGAAAGCAAGCTCTAAAATTACCTTCTCGGCACTGTGTTAAGAAGAGAGAGGTAAACTTATTCTAGTGTTTTTATTATTATTATTATTACCTCATAACATTTTTTTCTGAATACAGTTGTAATGTCATAAAGGTTGTCTGGTAGACTTGCATGTAAAGGGATTTGTGAAAATGACACATTATTCCAGCATTTTGTAAATTTTGTAGGAAATGTTCTTATATTGTGCTCTTGCTGATGACAAGAGTGCCTTATTTGGGACTGTCAGAGCCAGGATCTTAGATGTCAGTGTCCAGAACCCAGAGGTGCCTACAGAGGAAACTCTTCACAGTCAGCTCCTGAATATCCAGGCAACCCTGTGGCCTAACTTGTCTACTGGCTGCCACTGTACATGATAGTCAACTGCTCTTGCAGCAGTTGAGGTAATAATTGTATCTATTTAATGGGGCAGTTGTGAGTGTTAAATATGTTCATATATATAAAGTGGTTACAACATGGACACTATTGGAGAATGTTCAGTAAATCTTATCTATTAGTAGTATCGTCATCTTTTAAATTATTACTGGGCTTATAATGACAGCTCATCCCAAAAGAAGGATGACTTGAGATATGGCCAGAAAAGGAAAATGTGCACTAAGAGAAAAAGAAACTTCTGAGGCCAAGGAGGATGCTAAAATGAAACAGCATGAAAGCTATCAAAAATCCTAACAGAGTTTCTAACTATAGGTGGCAAAGCTCTGATCAATAGACAAGAAGAGAAGATAAGCACTAATATGTGCATTTTCAAAACCAGGCATCAGGGTCTTTTGACCCCTTTTTATAAGATGTCCTGGCTAAATTGGAGGATATGCTACTAAACTGAAGGTCTTTAAATTGACAGATGCTGGAATGGGTTGAGAAAAAAAGCTAAATTTGCAAAGTAGAATGGAGCCCATCCCAGAATGACCTGTCAAGTCTCCTTGAATGCTCTGGAATAGACTCTGTATCTAAGAAATACTTTCTGTATTGAGAGTGCACAATTAGCATGGGTAGGTTGGCTACCTGGACAGAATTCAAAATACAGAATATAAAAGCTAAGAATCCAAAAGTAATCACTTAAAGTCTCCTCTACACAGCAACATCCAAAGGAAGATTAAGGATCAGTGTGACTGAAGTACAAAAGCTGAATGGAAGTAAAATAATAATAGACACAATTTACAGAGAACTGACCATATACCAGGATTGAGTCCAGTTCTGTCTTTACATTAAAGCCATGTTCTAAATTTCAACATTTCCATTCTAAACCATATTCAGACTCTGACTGCAGGAAAGCAAGGGGAAGCCAGTAAGGTTCTCAAAGTTCTGAGTTGGTTGGTTTTACCAGTAAGCGGGGAGGAAACTCAAAGTTTTGTGTGAATACTATTTGGCCTTTTACATATATCTCTGCCCAGGAAGAAAGACCTGAGCAGATGGTCCCCAACCTTAAAAACTCTAATCTAGAGATTTACTCCTTTTCCCTCTATGTTCAGTTGCTCTGGGGATAAAGAAATCATCATTCTTAGTGCTGTCATCCAGTGGGGTCAGCCTAAGGTAAGACAATAAATAGGGGGCCTATGACCTAGAAACCCTATTAAAATATGAAAGGGTCCCTCTATTCCCATGATTCACTGTTTACACAGAAGACAGCCTTCTTGCAACTTCTATTTAAATTTTTATTTTCACTATTTATAAAGTTCAGACAGCAATGTCAAGATTCAAACGCAAACCTCTCTGATTGTCAAGTCCAAAACTCCTAACCACTTGTTGTGCCACATGGTGTTACAGTGGTTGGTGATGTATATCTGTACTTTTAAATGTAATAAGACCATGGGAGAGGAGAGCACACCTTTCCTAACAAACTCTGTTTATAGAAAGAAACACAAAGAATATGGAAGTAATATCAAAGTTCAAGGATACTTTTTTGGCTTTGCCCATGACCTCTTATAAAAGTCAGTTTTCATTAGCAGGGTTTTTCTTGAATATAAAATATTTCTTTTAAATTCACATATGCTGCCCAGGGGCCTCTGATGATGCTAAAATTTTATTTTGATATCCAATGGTCTTGTCACCATTTTCAGATACTTCTAAGGATTGAGCTCTCCCTGTAACTAGAGGTGCTGCTTTATTTTGTGTGCTCAGCAGTGTCACTGACGATAGCTCAATTATCAGAGGGTATAAATCACTCTGGAAAAATCGATCTCTTCCCACCTGATTGCACGAGTGGTCCCTTCATTGGAGCACAAAGTGTATGTGAGGGCTGGTCATGAGGAGCATCAGGACAGACAATGGCCACAGTTGAAAAGGAGGGCTCAAGCTAGTGCAGAAAGAGAGGGTGGTGACAGGGCACCTGGAAGTAGAGGAGGAAGCTAGCAATGAATTCTGAATGGACTTGAGCAGACTCACTTTAATATGAAGTATAAAGAATTACATCAAACACCAGGGAGCTGTATTTCAAAAAACAGCCTAATGAGGTTAAAAGGCCAATGTTGAGATTAATAGGGCAAACAAAATGAATAAAAAGTAGTGATGACAAGCAAACAACAATAAACGTATTCACTTACAAGAAAAAACAAGAAAGGGGGGTCTACCCTAATGCAGTAACATTAAAGCTACTGATCAAAGAAATGAAAGATTCTGGTGAAGAACAGAAAGACAAAGCACAGCTGGACTCCCTCTGTTCTCCAGAACACACTCTGGATCACCACCATACCTTCTGTAGGAGAGCAGCTTGTGGTGACTCACATCTTCCAATGCTCATCTTAGCTTCTGTCCTGGGATGTTCATCCCACAGCCTCTTGCCACTACAATGTCTTCACCCTTCTCTCTCAAGTGGCATCTGGCAAAATAGTCAAGGCTACTTTCCACAGTGTCTACTTGACTCAAGTGAATTTGGCCTGCCAAATAGTGGAGAGAGCTCTTGGCTTCTCCCTGGAGCCTCTATGCTGCTCCATACTGCCATTTTTCTCAGGTTCTCCTCACCGGCCACTCAGGTAGGCACAAAGGTACATCAGCAAGTCTGCTACCCAAATGGGAAAAGAGATGCCAATATTGCTTGGTGCTTCCCTCCACTACCTGGTTTTGGGAGGCAGAAAAACACTCTCTACTAGACTTCTGACTCATGAGTCCCAT
>NW_011889001.1:2261146-2263563 GCF_000151845.1 Pteropus vampyrus | reverse complement strand
ACACTTTTCCTAACAAACTCTGTTTATAGAAAGAAACACAAAGAATATGGAAGTAATATCAAAGTTCAAGGATACTTTTTTGGCTTTGCCCATGACCTCTTATAAAAGTCAGTTTTCATTAGCAGGGTTTTTCTTGAATATAAAATATTTCTTTTAAATTCACATATGCTGCCCAGGGGCCTCTGATGATGCTAAAATTTTATTTTGATATCCAATGGTCTTGTCACCATTTTCAGATACTTCTAAGGATTGAGCTCTCCCTGTAACTAGAGGTGCTGCTTTATTTTGTGTGCTCAGCAGTGTCACTGACGATAGCTCAATTATCAGAGGGTATAAATCACTCTGGAAAAATCGATCTCTTCCCACCTGATTGCACGAGTGGTCCCTTCATTGGAGCACAAAGTGTATGTGAGGGCTGGTCATGAGGAGCATCAGGACAGACAATGGCCACAGTTGAAAAGGAGGGCTCAAGCTAGTGCAGAAAGAGAGGGTGGTGACAGGGCACCTGGAAGTAGAGGAGGAAGCTAGCAATGAATTCTGAATGGACTTGAGCAGACTCACTTTAATATGAAGTATAAAGAATTACATCAAACACCAGGGAGCTGTATTTCAAAAAACAGCCTAATGAGGTTAAAAGGCCAATGTTGAGATTAATAGGGCAAACAAAATGAATAAAAAGTAGTGATGACAAGCAAACAACAATAAACGTATTCACTTACAAGAAAAAACAAGAAAGGGGGGTCTACCCTAATGCAGTAACATTAAAGCTACTGATCAAAGAAATGAAAGATTCTGGTGAAGAACAGAAAGACAAAGCACAGCTGGACTCCCTCTGTTCTCCAGAACACACTCTGGATCACCACCATACCTTCTGTAGGAGAGCAGCTTGTGGTGACTCACATCTTCCAATGCTCATCTTAGCTTCTGTCCTGGGATGTTCATCCCACAGCCTCTTGCCACTACAATGTCTTCACCCTTCTCTCTCAAGTGGCATCTGGCAAAATAGTCAAGGCTACTTTCCACAGTGTCTACTTGACTCAAGTGAATTTGGCCTGCCAAATAGTGGAGAGAGCTCTTGGCTTCTCCCTGGAGCCTCTATGCTGCTCCATACTGCCATTTTTCTCAGGTTCTCCTCACCGGCCACTCAGGTAGGCACAAAGGTACATCAGCAAGTCTGCTACCCAAATGGGAAAAGAGATGCCAATATTGCTTGGTGCTTCCCTCCACTACCTGGTTTTGGGAGGCAGAAAAACACTCTCTACTAGACTTCTGACTCATGAGTCCCATGATTTCCTTCTCTCCTTCATGTTCTGATTATATAGTTAACCCCTTGGGTTTTTCTGAAGATAGCAGAGCCAATTAGGTTATACTTCATAAGCCCCAGTTGCTGGAGTCTCCCCTTAGAATATGAAATACTTGATGCCTCCTTTTGCTCATTTTTTATCCTTTTGTGCAAGGGTCCCCAACCCCAGGCTGCAGACTGGTACTTGTCCATGGCCTGTTAGGAACCGAGCATACAGCAGGAGGTGAGCAGCGGGCAAGAGAGTCAAGCTTCATCTGTATTTACAGCCTCTCCCCAGCACTAGCATCACCACCTCAGCTCCACCTCAGATCATCAGGCTTTAGATTCTCATAGGAGCACCGGTCCCTGGTGTCAAAAAGATTGGGGACTGCTGCTTCAGTGGGCATTTCAGGGCAAGCGTAAATGCAGTAAACATCCTATTACATCTAAAATTACTTTGCACTAAAAAGCAACTTAATAAGAACATGAGTACAACTTTTAAAAATATGAACAGGAATACTTAAGTAAATTCCCTAAACTACTAAACTGAGAACCTGTAAGAAATTTTTTAAAAAGAAAGAAAAATTAAGAGACATAGAAAGTAGAATGAGGAAATATGAATACACCTAACAAAAACATGAGAAGGAAAAGGTAGTGGGTTAAAGGAGGCAGAGTGGAGGAGATGTAACAATAGGAAAGAAAAGGAGTAAGAATTCTTTCCAGAATTGATGAAGGGTAAGACTCTTTAGATTAAGGTATCACAATGAAAACCAAACAAGGAAAATAAAAGTATATTCATACCAGACATACCTTAGTGAAACTATAGAAATTCTGAAACCAAAAGAATATTTTAAAGCAACCAGAAGAAAAGGCAGGTCATCTCTAAGGGAATAATTATATATCTTAACAGCAAATTGCTCACTATCAACAATAGAAGCCAATGGAGAACTTTTATCAATGTGCTGAGAGAAAATAACCACGAACTTAAAATTCTTTGCCCAGCATAACTACCATTTAAAGGCAATATATATATTCAAACAAATAAAATAATTTACCAGTCTTAAATTCTCTCAAAAAAAACTATTAAAGCATATTTCTAAATAAATATACACTGGCAAAAATAAAAGATATACAT
>NW_011889001.1:2258460-2260566 GCF_000151845.1 Pteropus vampyrus | reverse complement strand
AAAAAATTAAAGAAATAAGTAAAGCAATCCCCAAGAATCAAAAGTTTTGGCATAATGACTCAAAGGAGTTATTCCAAATTAACCTTACAACATAGTAATTTGACTATATATCCCTAAAGAGATATAGCCTAAGAAGAAAAAAACAAAAACTGAGGGAAAAATATGTATGGTTTTTAGTAAACATGTTAGTAGTAATGCTAATATTGTTAATTTAAGACAGTTGTATAGTACTCAGGGATAAATAGAATGAGTGACTGTGCCAGTATTGTTAAAAACTAAGGTTATTAGCCTCAACAAATATTAGCAAACCGAATTCAGCAATACATTTAAATATCATACACCATGATCAAGTTTGATTTATTCCTGGGATGCAAGGTTGATACAATATCCACAAATCAATTAATGTAATACACCACATTAACAAATCAAAAGATAAAAACCATATGATCATATCCATAGATGCAGAAAAGCATCTATTCAACAAAATCCAGTATCCATTTATGACAAAAACTCTCAGCGAAGTGGGAATAGAGGGAACATACCTCAACATAATAAAGGCCATATATGACAAACCTACAGCCAACATCATACTCAATGGGGAAAGTCTAAAAGTGTTTTCCTTAAGATTAGCAACAAGACAAAGATGCCCACTTTCATCTCTTCTCTTCAACATTGTATTGAAAGTCTTAGCCACAGCAATAAGACAAGAAAGAAAAATAAAATGTATCCAAATTGGAAAAGAAGAAGTAAAACTCTCGCTATTTGTCGATGACATGATACTCTATGTAGAGAACCCTAAAGATTCCACCAAAAAAACTGAGAACTAATCAATGAATTCAGTAGAGTAGGAGGTTACAAAATAAATATTCAGAAGTCAGTGACATTTTTATACACCAATGATGAACTTTCAGAAAGAGAAATTAAGAAAACAATCCCATTTACAGTTGCATCAAAAACAATAAACTACCTAGGAATCAAATTAACTAAGGAGGTAAAAGATCTGTTCTCAAAAAAATTATAAGTCATTGAAAAAGAAATTGAGGAAGATACAAATAAATAGAAGTATATACCATGCTCATGGATAATAAGAATCAACATCATTAAAATGGCCATACTACCCAAAGCAATCTAAAGATTCAATGCAATCTCTATCAAAATACCAATGGCATTTTCAGAGAACTAGAACAAATAATTCTAAAATTTATATAGAACCATAAAAGATCCTGAATAGCCACAGCAATCTGAAGAAAGAACAAAGCTGGGGGTATCGTACTACCTGATATCAAACTATACAACAAGGCTACAGTAATCAAAACAGCATAGTACTGGCATAGCATAAAAACAGATATGTTGATCAATGGAACAGAATAGAGAGCCCAGAAATAAATCCACAACTATATGCTTACTTAATATATGATGAAGGCGGTAAGAATATACAATGGGGTAAAGACAATCTCTTCAATAAATGGTGTTGGGAAAATTGGAGAGAGATATGCAAAAAAAAAAAAAAAGAAAATAAACTGGACCACCTTCTTACACTGTATACAAGACTAGACTCAAAATGGGTTAAAGACTTAAATGTAAGACCCAAACCCATTAAACTTCTAGAAGAAAACATAGGCAGTAAACTCCCTGATATTACTAACGGTAATTTCTTTTCAGATATATCTCCCCAGACAAGGGAAACAAAAGAAAAAATAAGCAAATGGGACTACATCAAACTAAAAAGTTTTTGTACAGCAAAGGAAATCATCAACAGAACGAAAAGACAACCGACTGATTAGGAGAAGATATTCATAAATGACACATCTGGTAAGAGCTTAATATCCAAAATGTATAAAGAACTCATACAACTCAACAACAAAAAACAAACTATCCAATTAAAAAATGAGCAGAAAATTGAACAGATACTTCTCCAAAGAAGAAATACAGATGGCCAATAGACATATGAAAAGATGCTCAAGGTCACTAATCATCAGAGAAATGCAAATTAAAACCACAATAAGATATCACCTCACACCTGTCAAAATGGCTATCATCAATAAATCAAAGAACAACAAGTGTTGGCAAGGATGTGGAGAAAAGGGAACCCTAATACATTGTTGA
>NW_011889001.1:2228116-2258410 GCF_000151845.1 Pteropus vampyrus | reverse complement strand
AAAAAGAAAATAAACTGGACCACCTTCTTACACTGTATACAAGACTAGACTCAAAATGGGTTAAAGACTTAAATGTAAGACCCAAACCCATTAAACTTCTAGAAGAAAACATAGGCAGTAAACTCCCTGATATTACTAACGGTAATTTCTTTTCAGATATATCTCCCCAGACAAGGGAAGCAAAAGAAAAAATAAGCAAATGGGACTACATCAAACTAAAAAGTTTTTGTACAGCAAAGGAAATCATCAACAGAACGAAAAGACAACCGACTGATTAGGAGAAGATATTCATAAATGACACATCTGGTAAGAGCTTAATATCCAAAATGTATAAAGAACTCATACAACTCAACAACAAAAAACAAACTATCCAATTAAAAAATGAGCAGAAAATTGAACAGATACTTCTCCAAAGAAGAAATACAGATGGCCAATAGACATATGAAAAGATGCTCAAGGTCACTAATCATCAGAGAAATGCAAATTAAAACCACAATAAGATATCACCTCACACCTGTCAAAATGGCTATCATCAATAAATCAAAGAACAACAAGTGTTGGCAAGGATGTGGAGAAAAGGGAACCCTAATACATTGTTGATGTAATTGCAAATTGGCATAGCCTCTATGGAAAACAGTATGGAGGTTTCTCAAAAAATTAAAAACAGATATACCTTTTGACCCAGCAATTGCACTTCTGGGTATCTATCCAGAGAAAACCAAAATAATAATTCATAAACATCTACGCACCCCAATATTAATGGCAGCACAATTTACAATAGCCAAGATATGGAAGCAAACTAAATGCCCATCAACAGATGATTGGATAAAGAAGTTATGGTTCATATATACAATAGAATATTACTCAGCCATTAAAAACTGAAATCTTACCATTTGCAACGACATGGATGGACCTAGAGGTTATTATGCTGAGTGAAATAAGTCAGACAAAGATAAATACCATATGATTTTCACATATATGTGGAATCTAAGGAACAAAAAGAACAAACTAGTCAAAAACTGACAATTTGATGATGGACAGAGGGAGTGAGGGGTTAGGGGGCTGGGAGGATGAGATGAAGGGTTAAAAAAGTACAAATTAGTAGTAGATAGGTGGTCATGGAGATGGGGAGCACAGCATAGGGAATGCAATTAGCATTAATATATTGGCTAGGTGGAAAACCAGAGGAGAGAAAGAGCAATTAGGGGGATTGTTTTATAAACTATATAAATGTCTAATCAATGTACTGTATACTTAAAACTAATAGTAAAAAAAAAAACCACTAAGGTTATTAGTATTATTTAAAGAAAACATAAATATAAGATAACTGAAAAGCCCTGAAGGCCTGAAAGTTCTGAAATTGAATAAGAAATAAGCCTATGAACTTAAGGTGTAGTCTATCTTTAAGAGTAATACATATAGTCTAACTCTAGTACTGAATTTTTCATAATATAAAGTTTTAAAAAAGAAAATTAATATAGAGAGTATTATACCTGAAGTCTAGCTCATAGCAGACTTTACTTCCTTGTTACTTTCTATCACATGAAGACATGTCTACACCACTTGTTTCGATAAGCCAATGGGCGATGAGAAGCAGACATTTTGATTGACAACTTCCCTGTTGAACAAACTAGAAAATTACACCTGTAGGAAAACTATCCTGGAGTTCCAGCTAGGAAACTGACATCTATAAGTACTTTACCAACGGAAACCTGAATACTGCTTTCTTCTAGGCATTGTTCTGGGAGGATAAATGATCCAGAACCATGTGTAATTCTTAAGTGATGGCTGAAAAGGAACGCTCAGAGGCCAAGATAGCCAAAGTAATCATTTACACTATCTATCTTTTCTATTAGATTTAGTACATATTCTCTTCCTGTGAGCAAGAAAATCATTTCATATTTTTAAATCACTTTCTCAATTAATCACATTGAAAACTTTATCAAGAATGGCAACTGGGAGTCCCTAGCACAGCTATAGAGGAGGTTAAGCATTGTGAATAGAAACAGGAGCTTCACCATCCGACTAGCAGGGTTTGTGTTTCCTCTTAGTAATGTATCTACCACATAGTATCTAAATTATAGGGTTGAGGATTATAATTTGCATACCTTATAAGTATCTATCTTATAATTTGGGGGATTAAATGAGTTAATACCTGTAAAGCACTTAGAAAATGGTACCAGACTTACAGAATGCATTCGATAGAGTTTTTTTTTTTTTTTTTTTTAATACATAAAACATTGAGATGACTGATTTGGGGTCTAAATAATGGAATATTTTTGTATTCTAAGCTAGTGGTTCTCAAATGTGGGAGATTTTACCCCCCTCCCCCGCCCAGGGGACAACTGGCAATGCGTGAAGTTTGTTTGTTTGTTTGTTTGTTTGTTTGTTTGTTTGTTTGTTATTGTTACACCTGAGGGGAGCAGCGCTGCTGTCATCTACTAGATAGAACCCAGGGGTGTTAGTAAACATCCTACACTGCACAGGACAGCTTCCCACAACTATTATCCAGCTCCAAATGTCAATAGTGTCAAGGCTAAGAAATCCTTTTCTATGCCCACTCAGTCACCTTAGGAAAACACATTCTGTAGAAGCAAGTTACAGTAAATGCCTTTTCACATCAGTTTTACATTAATTGCTTTGATTATTTCTCTGTCACTAAAAGTACAAATCAGGCATCTGTAATGTTCATTTTACATAAATACTGGAATATATAGTAAACATCTATATTAGCATATTTTATTTAAAAAAAAACAATAAAAATATGGTGAAGATGAAGATAGAAGATGAGTTCCACAATTAGTTTGGATTCAATTTAAACACATAGAATCCCAGCCCTGCTAGTTACTAACTGTGTAAACTTAGGCCAGTTATTTAGCTGAGACTTGAGTCTCTAGTAGACAGGATGAAATAATAGATCCTAATAGAATTATTGTATTAAATGAGATAATCTATGTAAACCACTCAATACCATGTCTAGCAAGAAGTAAATGTTCAATAAATATTATTGTTGTGAACATAGAACTTTAAATGCTGGTTAAGTAAAGAAAATAACAGCTATATCTTTGGCTTTTAAAAATAACTTGCATATACTTAATATAACTGAACTTTATAGACTTAGAAATGATTAAGATAGTACATTTTATGTTATGTGTTTTTTAACCACAATTAAAAAAGAAATAATTTGCATTGCCTCCATGGAAAGCACCATGGTATTGTATAATGATGAGGCAAACTGTATAATGATATATAAGAAAACAGTACTTCTTTGTCAAATAAGTACATATCATTAGACACATACAGTCCTGCTATGGACCGAACTGTGTCCCTCAAATTCATATGTTCAAGCATTAACCCTTAATGTGTGTATTTGGAGATGAGGCTTGTGAGGAGGTGATAAGGGCTAAATGAGGTCATATGAATGGGGCCCTAATCTGATAGGGCTGTTGCCCTTATAAGAAGGGGAAGAGATATTGAAGTTTATTCTCTCTTTGCCATGTGAGAACAGAATGACAAGATGACCATCTGCAAGCCAGGAAGAGAGTCCTTACTAGGAACCAAACTGGCTAGCATCTTCATCTTGAACTTTTCAGCTTCCAGAACTGTGAAAAATAAATTCCTGTTGTTTAAGACACTGACAAAGCAGTGATGCATTTACCAATTCAGTTCAACCTCACACCCTTCTTTCAACTCCCTGTACAGCTAAGTTAAAACTAACACACTCACACACATACACACACACACACACACACACACACACACACACACACGCATGCACACACAGCTGCTTCTGAATAGAATGACCAAGTTGTGTCTATACAAAGAAATCGAAGCAACACGTTAAACCGATTTTCTTAAAATTCAGAGAAATACTCCACTTCTGGTACAAATATGCCCATGTAGGTCAGTATTTCTTCCTTCTCTCCAGGAACTCATTCAAAACCAAAAGGAGACAATAACAACAAAATCCTGAAAACTCCATTTTCATGTGTAAAAGAGAACAGATATATTCTGCAGCCTCCAAAATAAGTCTAAGGGTTGCCCAAAACAAAGTCTCATAAAAGCAAGTGAAAAGAAGCATAGAGAGTATAACAAGAAGAGCCGGGGGCAGCAGATCTCAAAAAGTGCACTTTCTAGAGGAGAAGGGCTTACCTTGAAGATCTACATTCTTCACTTGAAAAAAAAAAATGAGTACAGAAACTGGGGTGAGCAGGACAGAAGCCAAAGTGAACCTCAGTTCAATTTGCTTCAGAGGTATACAATAATTCACACAGATAAGCCATATTTTCAAGGAGCAGTTTGTCTGTGTAGCAGTAGAAAAGAAAATCCTTTCATGGGTTGTGAAATCTAGAAAGTGACTCTGGCCCCTCCCCACTCTGTACAACTCCCACTCCTGGAATATAGCTGGTCCAGGAAAATCCAACTCTTTCAAAGGTGAATGATAAAAAAGGGGATTGATATAGCATTAAGAGAAAGCTATTAGTAGAAATATTAAAAAAAGAAGCAAAACTTAGCAACATACAAAGAACATTAAAAAAAAATGTTCCCCAAAACAAGAAAATTGCGAAGAATTCTGTTATCCATTGCTGTGTAACAAACTACCTAAATCTCAGTGGCTTAAGACAACAACTGTTTATTATACCTCATATTTTTATGCATCAGGAATTCAGGAAATACCCAGCTGGGTGATTCTTCTGCTACATATGGTTTCAACTGGAGTCACTCAGTAGTTTTCAGCTGGTGACTTGGTCGTTCTGGAGGTCAAGGAAGGCTACACTCACATGCCTAGCACCTTGTCAGTGATGTCTGGGCTCAGCTGAGTTACATTTCCCCCTCATGCGATCTCAAAGCCTCTCCACCTAGCCTCCCCAGCATTTGGTCTTAGCTTTCTTATGTGGTAGCTACAAGAGAAAGGAAGTAGAAGCTGCCAGTTTCTTAAGGCCTGAGTACTGAAACTAGCACAGTTTTATTTCTGCCATGTTCTGTTTATCAAAGCATTCACAGAGGTCACCCGGATTCAAGGTATAGGGACATAGATCCCAATTCAGATTGACAAGAGAATCAGACAATTGTAGCCATCTTTATTCCACCACTATAATCAAGCATTTCACCACAAATTATAAATAAATCGATAAATAGCCTCTGTGAAGGAATATTACAAGAAGAATATGACAGAAGTAAAACTAAAAACATCTATTATACCAATTAATGTAAAAGAACTTGACTCGCTTTTTTAAAAAATATCTTTCGATTAAATCACAAAACAAAATCTAGTTCCAGGCTCTGTACAGGAGGCACTCCTGAAACAAGGTGATTCAAGAAGGTTGAAAACAAAAGAACGGGTAAAGGTATTAGACAAATATAAACAAAAGAATAACACAGAAATTTGTCTTACTATCAGACAAAGTAGAATTCAGTCTGCAAAGCATTAAAAATTACTTTATAATGCTAATGATTCAATTCACAATGAAAATAAAACATTTACTTAATATCTAGGCAGGAATATTTAGAAGTATATGAGTAGCAGGAGATTTTAATTCAGGTTTCTCAGTTTATAACATATTAAAAAGACAAAGAGTAAGAAAAAAATCACACATCAAATTAATATAATAAGGTAGATATAATTCATGTATATCAAATTCTGACCTAGAATGTAGACTATATCTTGTTTTCTAGTATCCATGAAATGTACTCACATATGTGAATATTTATTCAGCCACAAAAAAAAACTCAAAAATTTCCATCCTCTGATTGTTACACAATAAATTTGAAATTAAAAAACAAAATTGGAAAACAAAAAGCTACTTCTATCTGAAAAATTTAAAACTCTCTATTAATCAATTCCTGAGTCAAAAAAGAAATACAAATCCAAACTGGAGAACTTTTAGAAAACAATGATAATGAAAACATATTCAGAACCTACAGTAAATAGGTCAAACAGGGCACAGAGGAAAATTGATAGCTTTTAATACATTAATAAGAAAGATGAAAATAAGTGGATTAAGAATTTTTCTCAAAAGAGAACAAAGAATACAAAACAAACCAAAAAAGAAAAGTAAACAGTAAAAGATAAAAGAATTAATGAGTTTGAAAACAATAAAAAGAAAGTAATACCAGTAAATACAAAAGCTGATTTTTAAATGAAAAATGCTTTAAAAATTAGATAAATTGCTAGCTGACCTGATCAAGATGAAATTTACAACTACAGAAATAAGAAATCATAAAATGAAAACAAATAGCAAAACAAGAGAAATTAAAAAGAATCTTAGACTAAGTTTGTGAAAATGAATTAGAAAATCTGGCTGGATTAAATAGTTAACTTTTAGGAAAAAATAATTTACCAAAATGTATCCAATAAGAGATTGAAAATCTCAACTAATAGACCTCTCTAGAGAAATAATTATAACTTGTCAATGCGCTACCTACCTAACCAAACCATTTTAAATCATAAATTGCAAAGTCTTTTTATAATGTGAGTATAACATTGATGCCAGACCTGTCAATGATTTCTTACACACAACATAAATGACATGTAAATCTCACTTATGAATATCAATGTAAAAAATCTTTAGTACAATCTTAAACAAGACATTAAAAGAATAATACTCAATGAGTTTTATTCAAGAAATGCAAGGATAGGTCAATATTAGGAAATCCACTAATATAATTCACTATATTAATATAGTGGTACTGGAATTATAATTCACTCTACTAATAGTTCTATAGAGAAAATCATGATCATCATACCGAACAGAATTTAAGAATTCTTTTTCACTTTAAAATTTCAATAAAATGTATGCATAATTTCTTAACATGATGAAAAAAATATATGTATATATTTCAGTCTAAAAGCAAGAGCCATGTTTAAAGGGAAAAAAATATTAAAGCATTAGTTTGTAATCTTTCTGCACATGAAATCACTTGGAAATCTTTAAACAGTTTAAAATACTGATATCTGGTTCTGTCTCCCAGGGAATCTGATTAATCAGTCTGGAATGAGGCCTGGGCATTTTTAAAGGCGCCTAAGAGATTTTAATGTGTAGTCAAAATTGAGAACCACAACCCAAAAGTCGTTCCATTCAGTTATATTTAGAAACAAAGTCAGAGATGCCCACTATTAGCACTATTATTTAATATTACGCTTCAGGTGCAATTGCACAATTAAGGTTGTATTGGAGATCAATGCAATTATATAGTAGAGAATTATAAAATTTGGAAAGGAGAAGTTAAACGTTATTTTTAGGTGACATGATTTTGAGGGAGACAAAAATCCAAAAATTTGGATTCAGATTTAAAAACTACTGCAAACAAGAATTTTTTTAAGAATACAAAATAATATATAGCAATCAATAGTTTTTACAGAACACAAAAACCAGTTATGTTATAATGAAAGAAAATACTAAGAGCATTAAAAATTTAAATATCTAACAATAAACTTAAATAGAAAGTAAAAGACCTACATGAAGAAAACTTGAAAACACTATGAAGGATGCAAAAGGTGACTTGAACAAACTGAAAGACAGAACATTGTTTTGAATAGGAATGTTCGACACCATAAAGATGTTTATTTTCTCTAATTTCACTTACAAATTTAATGTCATCTCAATAAATATGTCATTTTTTTTAAACTAGGCCAGATGATTCTAAAATTCATATGGAAAAGTAATTAAGATTAGGCAAGAAAATTCTGAACAAAAAGAGCAGTGGAAAGTGTGCTAACTTTATTAAAACATATAATAAAACCTCATCAATTAAAACTATATAGTTATGATGCATGTATAAACAGACTAATCAATGGAACAGAAGAGAGACATCAAAAATAGACCCAAATATACAGAGAAATTTAGTATATGATAAGGGTAGCATTTCGGTGGGTGGAAAAATGAATTATTCGATAAATGGTATTTGACTAACTAGATAGTCATCTGGAGAAAAAATAAGTTTTATTTACCCCCTCATTGTATATTATGATAAATTTCAAATGTGTCAAAAATTTTAATGTAAAAACAAAATCTAAAGATACCAGAAAAAAATACAGCATAATTTCTTGGAGTAAGGATGACTTTCTAAGACTCAAAATCTGGAAACCTAAAAGAAAAGAATGATAAAAAATTTATTGCATAAAATAAACTTCTGCATGGAAAAAAATCATTAAATCAAAAAACAAAGGACAAATGGAAAAAAATATCTTACCAAAATATTTGTAAATAAGAGTTAAACTATTAATACATTAAGTACTCCTAGAAATAATGAGGAAAATACCCTTAACATGAAAATTGGCAAAGGATAAGGACAGGTCCCCAGAAAAGGAATTCAAACAATTCTTAACCACATGGGAAAAAAAAAAAGAGGCTCAATCCTACCTATAATAAGAAATACATAAATGAAAACTACACTGAGAATTATGAACTAGAGAAGAAGAAATTTTATAAAAGGAAGATATAAATATAGACTTGGAAAAAGTCTAAAGGTAAATATGGATTAATTTTAAAAGCTTAAATTTCTGTAGAATTTTACTTTTGTATCTAATTGTGCTTCCTTCTCTTGGATGGAAGTTTTTCTTTGAGATGGTTTGAACCAACCATGAAAAGAAAGAAGAGATAAAAGAGAGAAACATCTTACCATTAATATCACTGTGCAATGATTAGAAAATAAAAGAAGGAAATATGTATGTATGTATGTATG
This sequence comes from Pteropus vampyrus, assembly GCF_000151845.1. Lineage (NCBI taxonomy): Eukaryota > Metazoa > Chordata > Mammalia > Chiroptera > Pteropodidae > Pteropus > Pteropus vampyrus. Next base: position 2,249,725 of record NW_011889001.1, on the reverse strand, counting down.
TATGTATGTATGTGTGTGTGTATGTATGTATGTATGTATGTATGTAGTGGGGATGCATGAGCATGGTTCATGATTACAGAAAATATGTCACTAGGGCTAGATTGCCAGCAGTGAACCATAGAAGGAAGATGTTCCTTTAGCCTTAGAAGAGACAGGAAGAGGTAAGAAGCAAGCCCATAGGGCCATGGTGCTACCAGGAGCGGGCATCAGTAGTCTGGGACAGCTTGATTGCTACCTTTAGCAGGATGGGGGGAATTAGAGTAGCTTCAGAGAGCAAGAGAGAATAGCAGGCAGATGTTAGATGCTATTGCACTTCTTAAGTCAGTGCCCAATCTTCAAATGATATCTCCATTGGTACTAATAATATAAAATTACTTAAAATGCATATTATATTTCTTTAATAATAAACCTTAACATGTGAATAAATATGTATACTACATAAGAGAGAAAAGAGAAAATCTCACCAGTCAAAACAAATCACAGTTTGATTTTAATTGCATTGCCTCACACCATGCTGACAGGGAAAAGGCAGAATACTCCTGTCAAATTATGCCAGGAACTGCCTGATTTCTGTCATAAAAGACAGATTATTTTTAAAATGTGCAATTCAATTATTCAAAGTTCAGCATACCTGCTATAGAGAACTCAATAAATGTTGGTTGACGATCGTGATTTTCTGTTTCTATTTTGGAATGTGGAACTATTTTCAAATAAACCTTTTAAATTATAGGATTTTTATTTCATTGTGATCTTTTGTTTCTGTACTTAATTTGAATTCAATCATGGTCCCTTCACTTTTAAGTTGGGGTTATTTTTGTAAGATTTTTTTTAAGCTGCATTACAGTTTCAGAATATTGCACTTTTATTTCTTGCCCTGAATCAGTATTTCTTATACATATCTTCAATTCAAAAGGTTGACAAAGTTTCTGAAGATACACCACAGATCATATAACCAGGATTTTAAATGAAAATAAAGGTGGTTTCAGCAGCATACGATAATTACAGACCTACATTTATCCTACAATATGTTAATGGTCAACTGATTAAGTTGTAGATATCCTAGGAGTCCTCAGTGTTATTTATATATGAGTCTGCATGAATTACAACTTCAGCTATTCCTCACTTTCAGCATAATGTTCCTCTATGCATGGTTCTTATATAAGTGAAGCACACATGGCCATTTCATACTATATGTATCTTCTAGATTTATCTCTTGTCACTCTACAATTAGGTTGCAGTATAATTGGTGTATATTTGCAATGTCTAAATGATACCACATACTTTAATGGAATCAGACATATAAATTACTCTGAACCAGCTGAAAACAGTCTGGCAGAGGAAAGGGAAGGATGGGATTATCTTTGAAATTCCTCACATGCTATCCCTGACCTTTCCTATGTCAACATTTGGAAGGTACTTTCTCTGATTCCTTGAAGATAAGTAACTCCAAGAAGGCAGGGCTGATGATCTGAGGCAGATCAGAATAATATAGAGAAACATTTGAAATTTACTCAAAGGGGATCATATTTAAGCATTAATAATTTTCTGGGTTATATTAAAATAGTTTCACATAGTAAATACCTGTTTGTGATATCCACAGTATTTGAGCCTTATAAGCATTATCTCCAGCCTTTGCAATACTGAGAGGAAGACAATTGGCAGATGGAGAAACTGAGACTCGGAGAGTTTGATGATTTCCCCCACAGTGTCACTGTTATAAGGGGTAGTAAAGATGGAAATCCAGACATCTTCTATTCCAAAGCTTAGGGTGTTGGCTCTCAAACCATGGTGTTTTAACATGGAAGGCTAAAATATATTGAGATAGAGTACAAAATTTGGGAAGATGCATTTTTTAAAAAGCTTTGATATCCTTTACCTATCATCATCCCTCTGGGGACCACCATCAGCCTAATCTAGTTCCCTTTTAACTCACTTATAGAGAAAGCCAAGAGCATAAGACTCTGGCATACCTGCATTAAATGTAGCCTCTATTACTTTGGACAAAGATGTTATCTCCTCAGAGTCTAATTTGCAAAGCGTGAGTAAAAGCAAAGTGATTGGGGAGATTAAATGAAACCACATTTGTGAATTGTAGGCCATCTTCAATAATGGTTTCCAGCTCTCCTATATCTCTATAATAGTTGTCTTGCTCATTTCTTGGGCTCTAGCTGATTCCTCTCTCTAGTCCCCACTCAACTTGCATCATCATGCAATTAGGTTCTATAATGGAAGAAATCCTGGAGCAGGAATGATACCTTTACTGAGTTATGCAACTTGCTACCTCACCTCTTTGTGCACCAGGTACAGAAACTTCTCTGCAGCAGATAAATTTAGAAAGCTACTCTGGGCCACTTCTGGCAATGAAGAAACCAACAGGACCAGGAATGAGGCAGGCTGAGGGCAATGGCAGGAACTGAGGGGTAGAGATGCAGAAAGATGTAGCTTCCACTACTATTCAGAATTGTCTAGGCTGCAAGAGGCAGAATATCCAAACCAAGAGTTAATTTGGAAACATAAACAAAAGGGAAATTTAGTGGCTCATTAAGTACAAGCCCATGTGTGGCTGGAAAGGAGCTCAACTGATAACATTAGAATTTGCTTTCTGTCTCCCAGGTCGGCTCTCCATTGGCACAGATTAATGTCCACGAATTATGTTCAATTATATTCAAGTGCAGCGAACATTATATTACATAATTATTCTAAAATAAAGCAAATTTAACCTGAAAACAAAGTCCTTTCTATGATATCATCCCTGCCCTCTAACTTCCACACCCAGAGAAGTTGCCCTGTATGCCCGAATCTGTATCCAGCTAGTGTCTACATGGAGTTCATCTGGAGAAAAGTACATGGGGATGTGTCTTCCCAAGTCAGCTTAGGTGCTCCTGGTCCCCAACGTCTTTTACACAGCCATCTGCAGGGAGACTGTAGCGGGCAGTTCTGTGCAATCCAAACACTGAAAGATGTCAGACTAGAAAGAAAAAGAGTCCTTTCTCACCAACTATTTCAGGTTGGTAGAGCCTCAGGGTAGTGAAAATGAGCCAGCACTAATGGCTTTGCTAATCAGAAACAGTGACCTAGATAAGATCTTAATTTTCTATTCCCTAGATCTTACAGTACTGTAGCATATATTCATGAAGTAATAATTTCACAGAATCACAGAACCATAGAAAGCTAGGGCTAAAATGACCCCTTCTTTACCTAATGAAGAAGCAAAAGCTCAGAGAGGACTAGATCCTTGATGAGGATCACACAGCAAGATGAATCACTAATTCAAAACAAAAGAAAAAATTAAATTAAATTTATATATTCCTAGTCTCCTAGGATAAGAAAACTATACTTATTTATATATTTACATTATGCTTTTACAGTCATAATCCCATATATCATCACAATTTTAGAATAATTATACACAAATCTAGGATCACTTTAGCTAATTTCTCAACTTGGGGTTTCCTGGACCAGGTAGGAAGTATAAACTTGCATCTAAAACCTATCTCAAAACTCGATGGCTTAAAACAATTATTTGTTTGCTGGTAGTTATGAAGGCTTAAAGAGACTTTTTCCCATCTAGAGCCTAGGTTAAAATTAATGTTTCCTGCTTATCTTCTTTGGAAATAGATCTTTTTTTTCTAGTCTTCCCATTGACCAAGCCAGTGGCATTTTTGAGGGCCCCGCCTCTCTGCAAGTTTCTCAGCTGTTACTCCCCACCCTATATACACCCAGAGTTGATCTCACATGGTGCCCAGCTACAACTCTGGTTTCTATTTTCTTCTTTATTTTGGCCTATGAAATTTTTCTTTACCTTATTTTATTTCAAGTGTGTATTTGAAAGGTTGTTTACTATATTTAATTGAATAAGTTTAGGTATTTTGAATTGGAAGGATTTATCAGAATTTCAAGTCTGCCCACAGACAATATCTATTTTCACTCTTCCTATTTTAATAAAGCAATTATAACCAGAACCTCTGGGCATACTTTGTAATTGACTGAGTCTTTCCTTTGGAAGGGAAAGTGGACACAGAAAAGTCATGACTGAATTCCCCATGTTCATCTGGATTTAGAAAAGCAGGAGGCTGAGCAAGAAGCAAGAATCATGAAGAATTTTGAAGAACCCTTGAGAATGGGGAATTGGGTATTTTAAAGATCACAGGAAAAATGTTCTCCTAATGGAACAATATCTAAGAAACAAAACTAACTCTACAAGTCTTATTGGAGTATACTCTCCTACCTCTCTACCTACCCTCACAGAAATGGGCCTAGATATATCAGATATCTATTGCTGTGTAATTAAACATTCCCCAAACTAGTGGCTGAAAACAGTTATTTGCTCATGTTTCTGTGAGTCACAAGCTGGGCTCGGGTCGGGGGGCGGGGGCCGGCGGGCAGTTACACTGGCCTCACCTTGAGTCACTTAGGTGACTGTGATCATGGAGCAATAGACTTAGCCTGGGTGGTCTAAGATTGCCTCAGTCACGTGACTGGTGGATGGTACTGGACCTGTGTCCACCCTGAGTTCTTCACATGCCTGTAGCTTCCAGAAACAGAAAGAGAGACAGGCAAGTTCCACTGGGTGACTGCTTTTTCAAGTCTCGGCTTGCGTCATGTTTGCTACTGTCCTATTGGCTAAAGCAGTTCACATGGCCCAACCCAGAGTCACTGTGGGAGGAGACTTCACAAAAGTTCAGGTCCAGTAAGAGATCATGTGGTTCTCTGGGGGCCATGATTTTAATGATATAACTCAAGTCCCAAGAGCTGAGCAAGACATTATAGACAACGTTGCTTTGTGGAAAAAGCAAAGGTTTTATATCTGACACTGAGCTAAAATTCTGGCTCCACCTGTGTGTGTGATCTTAGATATTATCCTCTCAAAGCCCCAGTTCCATCATAGGGAAAATAATAACTACTTTACAGAATTCTGTAAAATGTAAATAATGTATACAAGGTCTTTGCCTAAACATGCTTTAGTCAGCCCCATCCAAAAAATTTCTGTCTTGACCCTGCCTCTGCCTCAAGATTTTATCTGTTGCATTCTCTCTCCTTTGCTGCCTTGAAAAAATTCATTAAAAAGGGCACGCTGATTTAAAAATCATATACCCACTATAAAAAAATATATATATATAGAACTCTATAGAGTTGGAAATAGTGGCTCCTCTTCCACTGCTCAGCCCTCCCTTTTCATTCCGCACTATCTTTCCAAGTGAGGCTGCAGACCTCATGTCAACTGCAACGCACTGGTGATTCTCAGGTCGGCAAGTCCAGTCTTGTCCTCTCCCATTCAGATTCATTCACCCACTACCTGATGTTCAAATTCTACTTGGCTGTCCTAGAGAAAAGGGTCTTGATTTTAACATTCACCAGAATCACCTGGAGGGCATGTAAAAACCCTAATTGCTGGGCTCCACCCCCAGAGTTAATGATTAAGTAGATCTTGGGCAGGGACCCAAGAATTTGAATTTCTACTGTATCCCCAGGCAATGCCAATGCTGCTGTTCTGAGGACAACATATTGGAATCATGGGCCTAGAGGCACTTCAGTTCAACTTGTTCAAAAACCAACCATACCTTCCTCTTCCTAAATTTTATATAACAGGTAATGACAGTGATCCAGCAGACCAAACAAGAAACCAACTGGAATACTAAGCAGTTGAGGTAGAGGGTTAAGTTGTATTGATTACTATTTCTTCTTTCCTATTTTCTCAGATGGCTTCAAGCCTCATCAACTTTATTATTTATTAAACAGAGTCACCTGGTGATAACTTCAAATACCTTTTGCCTTAAAATACTTTATCTCCTTTCCCATGGTTGATGTGGAGAATTATGTAATTTCGTCATTTACCTGGCCTATTGATAAGGTTGAGCAAACAAGTTTTGTCAGTCTGCATCCTCTGGTACCAGTGCATGAAGTATTATAAGATGCCAATATTTCACAAGGGAGAGATATTAGGGCTCCTCCAAGTTTAAAGGTAACAGTCACACTCGGGAACCAATTTCTCCTGTCATTCCTTATAACATACATTCCTTATAACATACATATTACAGTGTTGAGAAGGGGCTAAACCTCATATAAATAAAGCTGGTTAAGACTTACCTTTGTAAAGCTAAGCAGGAGACATCCATGCCTTAGTGCCCATGGTATCTAACCAAAAAAAAAAAAAAAAGTATAAAAATCTCTCAGATTTCCTGAACCAGATTTTTAAAATACATTTTTTCAGCTATAGAAAAGGGATTCCTGGATGTCTCTCAACTGGGCTATTTTAGTTTCTCCTTAACTGCTCTCCCTGTCTCCACTTCGCCTCCTCCAATCTATTTCTTTCTCCGTCCATCAGAGTGCTCCATCTAAAACTCAGATCTGATCCTGTCACTTCCTTACTTTAGAATTTATAAGGTTATCCATTGCCCACAAGAAAGCACAGCAATAGTTTGTTGTTGTTGTTGAACGGAAGAGAAGTTGGGGCCAGAGTATGAAGTCCCATTTATGCCATTCAAGGAATTCTGGCTTTTACCCTGCAGGCAATAGGAAGCCATAGAAATATTAAAACAAAGGAATAAAACATAGGATTTATTGTTATTGTTTTCACGTTATTTTCACTCTGTTATTAGTATAGGAGGTAGAGTTGGGGTGGAAAGATGAGACAGAGAAACTAGTTAGGAGGCTGTTTTGATAGTGAAAGTAAGAGATGATGATGAGGAACTGAATAGTATCTAATCTTCAAGAAATACATATCTCTGGGGGTTTTTTTTGGTGGTAGTGTTATTAAATGAATGATCCATGTTAACAATTTTGAAGCTACATAAATCTTAGCTGGTATTATGAAGATACAATAGCCTGAGTCTTCTCTGCTCACTTGACTGATGTGAGATCACCCAAAGTTGCTAACTATATTAGAATTTCATAAGCTTTTGGGAGAGCTTGGGCCATGAGCTGAGGCTGAGCTTTCTAAGTCCCTCAACATCCAGGATTAAATCAAATGCATCATAGTGATCAGCATGGCCTTTGGGCTTGTCACACTTAACAGCATTTCCTACTTCTCTGTCCTGAGAATTAGATCTTCCCCATGGAGGCAATCATATGCTTTTAACACTGGTATGATAAATTCTTTCTTATTTGGTTTTTAAAATTAAGAGACCGAATAAGGCAGCAATTCCAGATTGTGTGAGGAAATGTGATCATGGTTGGTCTTGTAGGCTCTGGCTCATTTTCTCTCGCCCCTGACTTCCAGCACAAAGTTCTCTCTACTCCATCATGTTACTGGCGAGGTGGTAAGCATCTCAAATCAGGACAACTGGGCAGAAGAAACTGAAGTAAAAAGCCCCTAAAGGGCATTTTTTTTGTTGTTTTCTAGCACTTAAACTCTTAAGACAATTTTATAATATAAAATAAATTAGATTAAAAACGTTAGCCCCCAAAGCAATTACAGAACACAAATAAAATGTAAAAGAGAATAAAATATTTTAGGACTACCAGCAGAGCCCACAGAGACCTCATCTATAGTACATGCCTATCAAATCTAAGTCAGGCATAGGAAATTCATAACAAATAATTAGAAATATAACCTGCATAAATCCCATAACCCCATAGGGTTCATTCTTTTTACTATATAAACTGTTTTAAATTTTACCAGGTGTCTCAAAAAATGTCAAAGGAAGATGTGCAATTTATTTAAAGTAGAAAATCTTAAAACTTTGCTCTCTAGGACTGCCTCTTTTAGTGTCCTCCACATAGAACATATCTTGTCCTCAAATATTTCTCTTTCCCACTTTCAACACCCAACCCTCAAACATGCATGCTAATATCATATGACCAATCTCTCCCTTCTTCCTTTAATTTCCATTTTTTTCAGCTTATTATGCATTTGCTCTAGCTTCTCTGGTTTCTTTAATTTAAAAGCACCTTCTGCTTTATTTTTTACCTGGATACCGTACAACAAAGAAGAAAACCCTTTCTTCTCAAAAGCAAAAGGCAGAAGGAAAGATCACAAGAATTGATATAGTCATCATTCTGTCCCTATTATACATTAATATTTTTATTCCTGTTAGGAGAAACCAAGAATAATATGAAATATATCACTAACTTTGACTAACATCAGAATTAAGCAGTGGTCAGGAACATGAGCTTCAAAATCAGAAAAACCTGTGTTCAGATTCTGGTTCTGCCATTTACTCCTTCCTTCGGTTTCAGAATCCACATCTGCAAAATGGCAATAGGGTGTATCAGGACTGAATTGGATAATTCATGTAAAACATTCATTATAGTTCCTAGAAAGTTTTATTATAATTATTCATTCTTATCTTGGGAGAAAATAGTCCATGGAGAACAGGAATTCATCCCAGAACAATTCTTCCTATTGACACAAGACATTTAACAACCCAGAAAACAAGTTACTTTCCATCTGCTCCCTTAGAGAAATAAATGCCATTTTCTACATATGTCGAATAGTATTCTTGCCTTCTCATGGTCACATGCTCAGTAGGATTCCGGAAAACTCAATATATATCAATAGATTGATTAATGGACTGTTGAAGCAACGAATATCTTAGGGACACCAGATGTGAACCAAGTAGCAAAGAGCCTGAAAGTATGCCTGGTGACAGAATGAAGTTTGCACACTTCTTCAGTCAGTCTTGGACCAGCTACATTGCAGTTTTGAATGTGAATAGCTCACGAGTTGTTCTTCCTTATCAATTGGCAAAGTAGGTGGGTTATTTGTTCATTTCTTCATTGGACATTTTCTGAGCTCCTGTTGTGTCCCAAGCATTCTGCTGGGTGCAGGATTCACAGAGGAAAGGATGGGGTCCTAACATTAGGGAGATTTTCTTCAGCAGGACAAAGGGTGTCACAGACCAGTGCTTCTCAAACTTAAATGTACATGCAAATCACCTGGGGGTCTTGTCAAATGCAAGTTTTGATTCAGTAGTACTGGGGTGAAGCCTGGCATTATACATTTCTAATATTAAGCTTCCAGTGTTCATCTCTAACATTGCTACTCAAAGTGTAATCCTCAGACCAAGAGCATGTATGTGTAGGTTGTCAATTTTATGATACTGGTGTTTATTAATCCAATTGTATTAGCTCTCTCCTGCTATTTTGTGAAGATCCCAAGCTCACATAACTGTGTCCATCTGAGTATGCCGCTGGATCAGAGGGAGGAATGAGACACATACGTCAGACTGGCCATCACTACAAGAAGGAAAGTACCCATCAGTATCAGGTTTATTTGACTTTCTGAAAATCTTACTGAAAGCTCAGAAATAGCAAATTCCCAGTTTTACATGTTTCCCTGTCACTTCCCAGGTTGCCCTGATGAGAAAAATCTGAAAGCGGACGAGGACAGTGGGCAGAATGTGGCCAACTATATGCAGAACTAGACTCCACCTCTTCCTACCTAGGTCACTTGGCACAAATGAGGAAAACTTATGTCTTAATCTCTAAATCTCTAAAATGGAAATACTTATCATGCCTAGCTCAGAGGCTTATTGTATTTCATAAGATGATTTGCAGAAAGTACCTAGCACAGTGCCTGCAGTGACCATTAAATGGTATGTGTCATTTCATAATTAATAAAACTGGGAGCCATGATAAATATTCTTTATCAGTGCTTTGTCAAGGCACGCTAGAGAAAGATAAATCTAAATTAGAGCCCATACCCTGACTCATGTGGTTTTAAATCAGACCCATAATGTTTTGTGAGCGCAGGCATTTTGTAGTTTGGTTTCTCCACTAGTATGAGAAAAGAAGATGATCAAAAGAGAGAGAGAAAACAATCACTATTTGAAAGTGAATGAAGGGCGCCCTCCCTCCTCCCCAGCCCTTTTTTTCCCCTTACTTTGACATCTCAGTGTTTTTTTTTTTTTCTTTTAGCTGTGAGTTCTGGGATAGGTGATAACTGCCAGTAATAGGATTAGCATTGATTTCTTTAGCAAGAACAGAGATGTGGCAGTTTCAGCCATTTCCTGAACCGCCAGCTTTGAAATAAAAAAAAAGAGAGAGAGAGAGAGAACGAAGAAGAAAAAAGAAAAGAAAGAAATGAAAAAGAGATCTATAGGAAGGGAAATACAGCTTTTAGAGAAAAGGAAGAGTGTGAGAATCCGACTATGCATGTCTATGTGTGGGCATACGGACAACGTGTGCACAAAGAGGGATATAGGAACACGCAGACACGTGTAGATCATGCTAATGTTTTGTTGTTCTGTGATAAAGGATCAAAAGCTCTATTTCTGTTCTGCTTCAAAAAAAAGGCTTAAACATTCATTTATTTGGCTTTCTTTTTCTTTCAGTTGTGAACACATTTACCAGCTGACCTTTCATAGTTATCCTTGAATCTTGATTTTTATAACCTTGAAATTCAAACAAAGAAAAGAAATATCTCAGAGAAAAATGTTCAGTGGGCCCTGCCAGATTCACACCCCCCCTCCCCCCCAGAATTATGTTGCTCTGAGACTAAGTCTGCAGGAGACCAAAATACAGAGTCAAGTTCTCCAAATGTCAATCAGAATATCTCCTTAAAAATAGCTGATGTACTTCCTGCAAGGGAGTCCAAAGTCTTCACATCTCAGTCAAGGGGCCGTAGGTCTGCGCTCTATCCCAAATATGCCAAACACAAAATTACACAGGAGTAGAGGTACTTCCCATCAGTTTCTTGTGCTCAAATCAAAGAGGAAGAAACACAAGGCAAAAGATGGTTTCATCTACAACCTTTGAGCTACTTTGAAAGCAAAACTAGTATAAAGCAAGTTGTGAGGTCAAAATAGCAGGTCAGTTACATAAGTCAGATCTTGAGGCTCAAAAATTTAGAAATGGGAAATTTTCTGGAGGAAAGAAATAGAGGAAGGGGTAATGAGAAGTGGTTCTCTTTGATGTCTCTCTGGGCTGAATATACAGTTATCTCTTAGTCTCCGAGGGGGACTGGTTCCAACACCCCTGTGAATACTAAACTCCATGGAGACTTGTATAAAATGGTGTAGTATTTGCATATTACCTACGCACATCCTTGTATATACTTCAAATCATCTCTAGATTACATATAATACCTAATACAATATAAATGCTATATAAGTGTTATACTATATTGCTTAGGGGCTGATAACAAGAAAATAAAGTCTATATACGCTCAGTACAGACACAACCATCATAGATCTAACTACACAGTACCCATCAGCAACAACGTAGCTTTTTAAAAAATATTTTCAACCTGAGATTGGTTGAATTCACAAATGCAAAACCCATGGATATGGAGGGCCAACTGTATATCCAAATCAATACAAGTGAACAAAAAAAGGAAACAAATCACTTTAAGAAGAAAACCCATTAAACCAAGTTGATTGAGGATTTTACTTAGCAGATTATTTTATCAATTATGATATAATTCATTGTGATTATCATTATTAGCTACTATTAATTGAATAGGAATTATGTACCAAGTAGTATACAAACCTTCCTGTATGCATTCATTAGCTCCTTAAGTCTTCAGGACAGAAGATAGAATTGATTTTATTTTAGAGACTGGGAAACTTAAGATCAGATAAGTTAAGTGACTTGCCCAACATCACAAAGCAATGAGGTAGTAAAGCCTGTATTTGACCCCAAATCTGGATGATTCCAATGTCTAATGTCTCTTTAATTACACTGTTGACCCACTGTAATTGAGTCACCACCTTTCTCTTACGGGCATTACATTTTCATTTGCTGAGACACTATCTGATGAAAGCCATTTCCCCATCTTTATTTATTCATTCACCTACCATCTAATCAGCATTGGCTGGGCACCTGCTCTATGTAATCAACAGAGCTGGGCCACTGAATTCAAGGATGAATTAGTCAAGGTTTCTGACACAAAGTACATAGAACCACATGGAGCAAACTGACCCAAGGATAACATAGAGGAGAAAAGAACTTGAAAAGTACCTTCACAAAGACAGGCTTCTGCCTGAACATGGAGGTTGAGTAGGAATTCATAGAATATACATGTCATAGTAAATTTTTAGCTAGCTCTAACCAGTAGCTTCAAAACTCCCAAAGACAAAAAATTTATTGAACTATATACACGCAACACCTTAGCAACCCATTGAAAAATCAAATATTAAATCAAGTAGTTATTTTATCAACAAAAGTTAAGTAATTATTTTACTTGTTGCTTATTCTCACAAAAATGTTTAACAATATATATACATTTTAAATAGCGTTTATATCTATCTTTCTTATTTGTAACATGGTTTTTTGAAAAAAGAATGGAAAATTAATATAGGTTAATGTATTAATAAATGTTTATATATACATATATATGAAATTTTAAATCACTGCTAATCTCTACTACTCAGTTACCCATGGTTGATATTGTGCAGTATATTTCCTTTAAGTAAATTTCTATACAGTTAGCTACTTAGTCATAGAATTAGATTTATAATATGTATGCCCCATTTTAATGTTTTTACCCACATTTCTATCTCTACAACAAACCTTTAGCATTTTCCTGTGTGATTAAACATTCTCTGACTTCTAATGCTTCCCTGACATTCACCCTCTTCATGTACCATTCCATCTCTGCGCTATAGAAGTTAGGTGCTTTCCTCTTTGTTGTTCTTGTGTTATAAATTACATTGCAAAAAATATCCTGTGTATAGATCCTTGTGCACATCTATAATTATTTCCCAAAGATAAATTCTCAGAGGTATTATTATCTCATCAAAAGTTTAAAACCATTTAAAAGCTTTTGGCGTGTATTTCTAAATATATCTTCAGAACTATAGAATCAATTTGCCCTCCCAAAAGCAGTGTGTGAGGGTCCCCATCTTCTGCATGCTAACCAATACTGGATATTTCCATTTAAACCACTTTAAAGTATTTCCCAATTGAGTAGGCAGAAAATTGTATCTTGTTTTTATTTGCTTATCACTGAATACTGATGAGGTTAGATATTTTTCATACATTTATTATCTACTTGTATTTCTTCTTTTGTCATTTATTCATGTTCTTTGCCCATTTTTCAATTGCTGGACTTATCTTTTTCTTATTGATTGGTAGGCGTTTCTGATAGATTAAGGATATTAACCCTTTGTCTGTCAGAGGTGCTGACACAGCCTTAAACACTAGCTCAAACACATTGTATTTTCCATTCTTCAAAGTTCTTCAGACTTCCCCAAACCTAAACAGGTCAGCCACACTCTGTGCCCTGGCTCCCAAGCACACAAAGCCTGTTCTTCTGTTAGCTCTCCAAGCCTGTACATACAGCTCTGGAGCATATATTTTCATCTTAGTTTGCTAATTTATTCATTCATGCTAAGCTTGTACACATTCTACTCTTCTCGAACTGCTTGGAAAGTTTACTGAAGATAATAAACTATCCAAAGCTTCTCTGCCTTTTGGCTATCGCCATTATTTGCCAAACAGCCAATTGTTTCTTTGTCTTCACATTGTTCCCACTCTGGCTTAGACACCAGAGACCATGATTTCCAAACAGTCCCATAGGAACTTGGCTCTGATTTTTTACCTAATCAACAATTTTAAAGTAGCATCTTTGAAGAAGGACATCAAGGCCAAAAAAAGTAAGTGTGGTCCATATGAATGAAGCCTAATGCTTATTTCTTTCTTAGCATAAATTGGACTATGTATGACTGCTCAGAAACATACCATAGAGATTTTTCTCTATATAGAGAAGAAAGAGAGAGGAAAATATGAGTGGCATTGCATCCTAGAGACTGTCGCTTTTAATGAACTCTCTCTGATCTCCTTATTAGAGAAGTAAATAGAATGAATGGGAGATATTCTATTTCATTCTGGCCCAATCACTCGGGATTATAGTTGCCAAATATAGTACAGGTCATCCAGTTAAATCTGAATTTCAGATAAAGAATGAATAATTTTTAGTAAAAGTATGTCATATATTTCTGAAATTCAAATTTAACAGGGTGTACTGTATTTCTATTTGCTAAATCTGGCAGCCTGCTGAGCACTAGGAATTTGAATAGAAGATACCTACTTTAGCTTGCCCTCTGGTTCAATTTAAGAAGGAAATTTGACTAAAGAGTGAGTAGAGACAAAGGCCTTTGGAATTTATGTATTGTATCTATTGGCAAATCTAGATTTTAAACAATCTCCCATTATTTAAGGAAGAAACTTAAGTAAAAAAAAAAAGAAAGAAAAAAGAAAGGAAGAAAGAGAGAGAGAGAGAACGAACGAACGAAAGAAAGAAAGAAAGAAAACACAAAAGGAGCATCCTGAAAATCCAAAGCAAGAAGACTATGAAAATGATTTCCTATAGAATCTAGAATATATTCCTAGAAAATTGTTCAGCATTCATAATTGGATACAAGAAGATTGGACCACTATAGAACAGGACTAGAAACCCATGAGGTACAGGCGAATCAGGAAGAGATCAAAAGGAAGATAGGTAAGGTGAAGAATTATTGAAAAGAAACCAAAAATTAATTAACAGCATTAAATCTCCTTTGACACAATAAAGTAGAATTACTTTTAATATATAAAATCTTTCAAGTAGAAATAAAACTTGAGAAGCTCTCTTAGACTGTAGAGGAAACAGACAAAAAGGAAAAAAACAAAGGAGAAAATAACTATTGCTTTGAAGCCAGAGATGGGATAAACATTAGAATTATAGGTGTTTAAGAAATTATAGGACCAGATCATATAAAAATAGGGTTGAAGGTTCTAGTTTGGGGTAAGATAAAGTGAGCACACTCTAGCTTCCTCTCTCAGTGAATGCAGCTTTAAAATCTGAACAGACTACATAGTGTAGCAACAGAAGTCCTCAGAATCCAACATTTGGAAGGAAGGGTAAGTTTCTTCTACCAATGAAGTTGTGCTCTCAAAACAATGAGGCGAACACTCCATCTCTCTCTGTCTCTGTCTCTGTCTCTGTCTCTCTGTCTCTGTCTCTCTGTCTCTCTGTCTCTCTGTCTCTGTCTCTGTCTCTCTCTCTCTCTCTCTCTCTCACACACACACACACACACACACACACACACACACACACACACCCCTCTGTCACTTGATTTGAACAAAGGAGCAATAGAAGAGGCAGGAAGCAGGCAGGGTAACTAAAGCACCAGCTTTCTAAATGAAAGACTAAAAAGGGGAGGCCCAGAAAACAAAAAAACTACCAGAGATTTGTCAAAGAGTGAGGATCTTGGGAAAGCAAATCCATGAAGTTGTTTACAAACTGCAGAACTCACCCCTGATTATGCTTGAATCTAATCCTAAACAGCATACCAAATAATTTGAGAACTCGACAGATAAACCATCACCCAACTTCCATACTGGCCACTGGGTGGCACACACATGGGCCATAACCAAATAGCACTGCTAAGGCTCTGAAAATTTAAAAGATATTGGAAACACAGCCCATGAAGGCAGATTGAAACTAGAAGCCGGAACCTAACCAGGTTGATGTACTGCTAAAACAAAAATATCAACATTCTCCTTAGGATATAACAAGACTCAGAGTCTCACAAGATTCAAAATATCCAAGATGCAATGTAAAATTATTTAACATATGATAAACAAGAAAAATATTAGCTTACATGAGAAAAGACAATCAATGACACCAACATCAAAATGACACAGATGTTAGAATTATCTGACAAAGTTTTTAAAGCAGCTATTTTTTTAAATGCTTCTAAAATAATCACATACACTCTTAAAACAAATGGAAAAATAAGAGGCCTCAGAAAAGAAACATAAGACATCAGGAAGAGCCAATGGAAATTTTAGAATTTAAAAATAATATAACTGAAATGTAAAACTCAAAAGACAGGCTCAAGAGTAAAATGGAACTGACAGAAAAAAATAATCATTAAACATGAAGACAGTTCAATAGAAATTACCTAATCAGAAAAACAAAGAGAAAATATGTTGGAAAAAAATGAAAAGAACTTCAGGACCCGTGGAACAATAACAAAAGGTCTAATATTTATGTCTTCTGAGTCTCAGAAGAAGATAAAGAGTGCAGTGCTAATAAAGGAACCAAGACCAAAATAAATGGAGAGACATACCATATTTATATATTAGAAGATTCAGATAACAAAGATATCAAACCTTTCCCAGATCGATCTATAGATTTAACACAATACCAGTCAAAATCCTAGTAGTAATCTTTGTAGATATGGACAAGTTGTTTATAAAATGTATTTAGAAAGGCAAAGGAATCAGCAGAGCTAAAACAATTTTTAAAAGAATAATAAATTTAAAGGACTCATACTAGCCAATTTTTAGGTTTGCTACAAAGGTACAGAAGTTAAGACAATATAAATTGGCAAAAGGATAGACACAGAGATCAATAGACCAAAATAAAGAGTTCAGAAATACACCCCAAAATATGGCCAATTGCTCTGGTCCCACCCAACAAATTTTAAAAACCCAAAAGGATCTCACTGTTTCTATGTAACTTAACTGAATCCCAAAACGAAATTCAAGAATGTAGTCAGCACCCAATAGGGAAACATACATGATGTCTATTATCAGATCAAAATTACTGTGCATGTGAAAAAGCAAGAAAAAACAGCCCAGATGAGGAGAAATGTCAACTAACTCAAATTAGTCATAGATATTAGAATTATCAGTCAAATACATTAAAATAGGTATAGTAACTGTATTGCATATGTTCAAAAACTTGAGTAGAGACATGGAAGAATTCTTTTTAAAGGCCTAAATCAGACCTTTAAGATCAAAGTCTGAGATCACACACTCACACACACAAAGGGATTAACATCAGATTAGACATTGCAGAAAAAAAAATGTTAATAGAATTAAATACATATAGCAATAGAAACTATCCCAAATTAAATATATATAGAAAATAATAATAATAATAGTAAAAATAAAGCAGGGCATCGGCTGAAGGACAAATTTAAGAGCTTATTTATACATGTAATTGGGGTCCCTAAAAGTGGAGGTGGGAGAAAAATAAATGTTTAAATGTACATTGGTTGAAAATTTTTCAGATTTGATGAAAACTATAAACCCACAGCTCTAAAAGCTCAATGAATCCAAGCACAAGAAACATGAAGAAATCTATACCAAGTCACCTCATTACTAAATTGGTGAAAATCAGTAATAAAGAGAAGTCATAAAAACAGCCAGAAGGAAAAAGACACGTACAGAATAAAAATAAGGATGACAGTAGATTTCTATCAGAAATAATACAAGCAAGAAGACAGTGGATTAATTTTAAAGTACTAAAGAAAAAAAAATTAACCTAAAACTTTTTCAAAAGGAAGTGGATTTGAAAAAGAAAAAAGGGGGAGGAAATTGATTTTTTGAGGAAAAAAAGCTGAAAGAATTTATCAACAATAGACCTGCATTACCAAAATAAAGTTAAAAGAGTTTCTTTACACAAAAGGAAAATGATACCATATGGAAATATAAACCTACAGAAAGAAACAAAGAACATGTTTCTTCAAAGACTGTGTATAAATGTTCACAGTAGCTTTATTGGTAATAGTTAAAAACTAGAAACCACCCGAATGTCCATTGGCAAATGAATGGGTAAACACATTCTGATATATCCATACAATGAAATACTACTGAGCAATAAAATGAACTAGTAAATGAATGAATCACAAAATAATCATACTAAGTAAAAGAAGCAAGATACTAAAAGTAAATATAATATGATTACATTTATATAAAATTCTAGATAATACGACTAATCTTTAGGGA
Organism: Pteropus vampyrus; assembly: GCF_000151845.1. Lineage (NCBI taxonomy): Eukaryota > Metazoa > Chordata > Mammalia > Chiroptera > Pteropodidae > Pteropus > Pteropus vampyrus. The sequence continues at coordinate 2,232,061 of NW_011889001.1, read as the reverse complement.
CAGAAAGATCATAGGTTTACTGGAGATGGAGTGGGTGAGATAGAGGAATTAAAAGAAGCGGAAAGAAACTTATGTTTGTTATTTTGATTGTGGCGATGGTTTCATTGGATGTATACATATATCTCGCTTATCAAATTATAAACTTAAAATATGTGCAGTTCATCGTATGTAAGATAAACCTCAATAAATCTATTTCTAAAATAAGAGAGGTCTGTTATTTCCCACTGAGTGGTGGTTTCTTAGTCTTCCCAGTTAACAAAACACTGACACTGAGATAATCAAAATTGTAATTAAAGAATTAAACATATCATCATGCAAGTTCCCTTACAAGTGGCTGTTCTAAGCAGTCCTTCTTTTCTGAAGGATAAAGAAAAAAACCTTTTCATTCAGTAATTTTGAGGCATAGAATCCTAATTCTATAAATTAAGTATTCATTTATTTTAACCAAGTTGTTAGCTGAAATAGATCACCAGATAAATTTTACATTATTAGGAAGCATAACAAAAATTTATATCTATATTCTAGAACAAGTTTATGATCAAAGTATTATTAGGCCTATTATATCTATGAAAAAATAGAAGCCCAGAGAGGTTGAGTTGGCAAGTTAGCCCAGAATCACTTAGACAGTAGATGTCAGAACCCTCATACAGGCATCTGAACTCCAGAACTTCTTACACAACAAATATCTGACTTTGTCTGTTTGTTAGAAACCTTCCTCTATGACCTGGGATGGCAAGGCCATCACCTATGGCTAAGTATTTCAGTATACTCACTGAAGTTTTATGTTCCTGGCTTTTATCGGAGAACAGTTAATCCACTACTTCTTACATATTTTTTTCCTATATTTGTAGAGTTGCCTGTTTTCCAAAAATTATCCTACAATTCATCCTGTATTTGCTCTCTCCTTCATGTCCTAACTTCAATCCATTAGCAAGTCCTGTTGACTCCACTTTCACTATATACCCCAAGTCAAGTCACTTCCATCTGTCTCCACCATACTAGCACATGATGTCTATTATCAGATCAAAATTACTATGCACAATTCAAACACCTTCGCCTCTTCCCCGATAACTATCCTTTGTCTGTGCTATGAGTTGCACGTTTCCCTAATTTGTCATTTGTCTTTAAACTTGTTTGTTTTGAGATTTTCTTTCTTTTTACATACGAGTATTTTATTTTTATTATTCAAATTTATCAGTCTCTTCACATATGGCTTCTAGACTTCAAGTCATTATTTAGAAAGGCTTTCCCTAACTGGTGATTTGGATAAACTGGTAAACCTGAGCAGACTCTAAGAAAGGGCATTGCATCTTTGCTACCAGCCTCAACACATGCTGCAAGTTATCCCCAAACCTGATATGGGTTATAGTCCAAGACTTTTTAATGCACAGAGCTGCTACAAAAGAATATACCCTTTCCAATCTCTAAACCTTCAAGCTAGACTTTAGGAATCAATACTCAAAATCCAGTGGACCCTGTAGAGTGTGATTCTTTTATACAGGTTGTCAAACCTTGGCTGCCACAATAAAATTTTGACTTTTACAAGTACTTTGAAATACTTGAGTTTATAGGCATTTGTCTATAATGAGAAAAACAAAACACCACTATTGAATATACCGATTTAAAAGTGTTCTAAAATCATGAACAAAATAATTAATAGCTAGTTCTATAGAGAAAAGGCAAATTATATCTTGATTCTAACAAACAATAAAAAAGGCAATATAATTGAAAAACTGTAAATACAAACTAAATATTTGATAATATTAAAGAATTTTCATTAATTTTAGGATAGTGGAAATATAGTTGTTTTCTTTTTAAATAGTTTTTAACTGTTGGAAATATATACTGAAATATTTATGAATAAAACAATATATATCAGATTTGCTTTAAAAAAAATTCAGAGATATTTAAATGGTAGGGATATATATGGAACAATATTAGCCATGAGTTAATATTTAGTGAAGATAGATGATGGGTTCATGGGAATGTATTATATCATTGTCTCTATTTTTTGGATGCATTTAAAACATTTCATAATATATTTTAGAGGCAATATGTTAATAATATATATTAACTCCTTTTGGAATAAGATTTGTGAGTGTATCTATGAGGCCTAATTGACTCAACACCTATTCCTAACCTCTCCTCCCTTGACTCTACATAGAGGTTGGAATATGTGAATGCTAATTTTCCCAGCATTCTGTGCAGCTTCAAGTGGCCATGTGACGCAGCTTTGGACAATGAGATGAAGCTGAAGTCTACTGAGATTTCTCAGAAAATTTTTACTTTTTTACATAAAAGTAGATAGTGTGGTTGGCTTCATCCTCTCTTTTCCCATTGTTGAATGGGACATAGGTTCTAACTCACTGAAGGCATTCTGCAACCATAAGAGAGCTAAATTGAAATACAAATACCAGACCTGACTCCACTGAAACACTAAACCAAAACCTTCAGCCACCTATCTCCAGACATCTGAGACATTTTTTATATTAAATGCAAATATATTTTTAAAATCCCATTTATCGAAATCACTGTAAGTCAGATTTTCTGTTACTTACAACCAAACTCCTTCCTAGATGATCCAATCTATTATAGAGGATTTCTTATATGATAAAATTTCTGATCTTCACTATGAAGCAATGTTAATATCTGTTGCTAACTGAAGTTTCATTAATTTGAATTGGATACTAAAATGTCATTTAAAAAACTCTACTGATATTTCCTAAGCCCAGTTGGATCATCTCACCAAAGTATCTGAAAGCTATTTAAAACTATTTTAAAGTAATCATTACAAAGTAAAACAAATTATTGTTTAATTAATAAATTCATTAATTAATGATATATTCTTTTCTTGGCCCTATTTTCATCACTGCCAATAGTACTTTTATTTAAGCTTCTGACTTCGGGGTGTCATGAGTCCCAGCCTTATTCAGTAAGGTGGCAAATGTGCATGCCTCAAGAGCTTAAGGAGTTGCCAGACACGGGACACAATATCACAGCTGAAACTGCTCTTCTTCCCCTGAGGCCAGCTAAACTCTGTCATCAAAGCTGCATTCCCTTCAGGAAGTCCCTCAAAACTAGGCAAGATGAAAGACTTCACATCTGTCCCAAATTCAACCAGTTCCAGTGTATGTTTAAACAGAATCTTAGCTACAGGTCAAAACTAAATATCAGCCAATATTCATGGGAGTAAAGAGCAATCATCAATTCCTTGGTATTTATTGTCATTTAAAGGCTCAACATCTGTATGTTATACATAAGATGGTCTGACTTAATTAAAGACAATAGTACTATGATAAATGAACACCCACCAAAGTATGTAGCACATTAGTAGGCACTTGATGAATATTCAATAATTAACTCAAATGCATTAATGAGCTAGTTAATAGATATTTAGAGTTCACAATAGATTGTATTTCACATCAAGAGCTTCAACTTTGCTAACAATGCTATATAAATATAATTTCTTCAAAATACAGAATATTATGCAAACATGTATGACCATCCTTCATGAGTTCAGCAATATGTCATTCTCTTATGGTAGTATATACCTAGACACAACTTCATTCATTCATTTATTCATTCCCACACAACAGAGCAATTATTCCTTGTGTTAGGTCATGTCCTATCTCCATCATCTATCTCTTAGCACAGCACCCTATCCCCGGTAACATTGAGGCTACCCATCCCCACTGACACAAGCTATATTAATAAATGATGTCTTGTTATCTTCAGGCAATGAGCTCTCATGTTAGCCTGAATAAGAATTCTGACTCTAATATGTCACCTATGTAAACTTAGGCCAATTTCTTAATCTATTTCTTCATCTATAAAGTAGGGATGATGATGATAATAGTACCTGCTATGTACAGTTGTGGTGAGGACTAAAAGAGATTATAATGTGCTCACAGGTATGAAGTGCCCCATAAATGTTATGCATTATTA
>NW_011889001.1:2213653-2227006 GCF_000151845.1 Pteropus vampyrus | reverse complement strand
GACAACTTCTGTTGTCCTAAGCTTCCAGAAAGAGTTAATGTACCTCTAAGAAATAATCAGTGCAACTTTCCAACCAGTAAAATTAAGCCTCTTGTAGTCTATTTAATCTCCTAGGTGTTTTTATATACATATATACATCCAACATACATAGCCCCTTACATCTATACCAGCCCTATATATTTTTTTACAACACAGAGTTTTCTAAGATTGAGTAATCTTAAACAACAGTATTTTATTATTTTAAGCACACCCACTGTGGAATCATTCTCGGAGCTCACTACTTCTGCTATTGAAACATTTGTTTTTTATTCTGAATATTTCAGCACATCTATTTACCTGGCACTATATTTAGTACCACAGTGCCAAGATGGCATATATAAAGATTCAATTGCAATTCCCATCTGATGTCCCTTCCCTCTCCTTTTTACCCCTTTTTTTATGTCCACACTCTGAATTCAGCACAAAGTTGGTGTGTTTAATTTAAAAAGAAGTAAAACGCTCCAGGAGACGCCTCAGACCACTGCAAATCACCTACTTTATAGAGGCAGTAAAATTGTGTATCGGATTAGAAGTGATGCTGATCTGAAATTTATGATAACTTTTAATGGCATTATAATTTTTTTCCCTGTGCGCTCCATAACTGCATCGTTTCAATGCACAGTGCAGTGAGATGAAATTTGTAAGGGAAGAACATTACCCAGGCAAGCCCAGGGAAGAAAAAAACCAGTGGAATAATGCAACAGCCCCACACTGGTGTATGGAAGCTATTCTATCTGTGAACTATGTAGAGGCACGAATTCCAAGATGACCTGTTGAAATTAAAGGCGACCCAAGTATAGAATGTTTTGATAAGCCAGGAAATGTGGTAGAAGCAGCCTCTTAAGAAATCTGGTGTAGGTGGCTTCCACACACCACCCTACCACTTCTGGGACTATTCACATCTCTCAGCTCAGAGAAGCACACTTGAGTGTCCTGAAGTAATTTCTGAAACAACTAGCTCCTCCCTAAGCTATGCCTATTGTATTGTTTTCCCTGGGACAGCTCAACACACCACTGGTTCCAAGAGAGCATGAGGAAGCATTCTTAGTATCACAGGCTGAAAAGTCTTGTAAAGTCCTGAGAAGTTTGCAACTAAGGAAATGATGGTGAAAGAAAGGGGGAACTCAATGATGGAGACAGGAAAAGAGATAAGAATGTTTTAAAATTCCAACAGTAATGTTTATATTAAGTTCTAATTTGAAATATGAGAGAGAAACTCCCCAGAAAAGCCACATGATCAGTGGAGGCTTCCTCTCAATGCCAAATTCCCTCTTCAATTCTTTTCCTCGGGAGTAATCCAATCTCTGCTCAAATACTTCGAAGGACAAGAGGTTCATTACCAATTGAAGCAGTTCATTAATTCCTTTATAAATTTATTAAACAATGTATTAGACAAGTGCTATTGTCATGTTATTGTGTGCTTGCCCTCTTGCCCACACCCTAGGAAGACTATGTTATTCCTGCTGTATTTCCTAGAGAACTAGAAGAAAAGAAAATTAGAATGGTACATAGCAAAGAAACTTAGTGGCCATCTAGTCCAAACCCATCATTTTACAGAGGTCCACAGAGGGGATATAAGTTATTCAAGGTCACATAATGAATTCATTGTAAAACCTAAGTTAAAACCCTACATCCAATTCCCCAACATATACTCCTTCCATTTAACTTTCTTCATGGATCATACACGTGGTCATTCCAAGTGTCCAGATTCCCAAGCTTGTCTAGGTGTTTGTCTTTCCACTTCAGGTTGAAAGGCTCTATAAGAAGCTTGTCAGTCTTTAATCAAACATAGTTTTAGAATGGGTCCTTGGTCATTATCTGTCAGCTCTTAAGTGGACTGGGAAAACAAATCCTTCTCTTTAATATCATCCATAATATACTCTTCACTGACCATAGTCCACTTCTTTTAACAGACTAACAGGGAAGAAGAAAATTCCCCTTCTACTCTCAAGACTTTCAACTTCTTACCCAGAATTGCAAATCATTTAAAGGACTCTATTTCTCCTACTTTCTGTTCAAAATATCCTCTCTTCTCTGCTACTACCTGGTGCTTCCATTCATTCATAAATATTACATGTTCTGAGGGACTTCAAACACCACTCCACATGGATCTGACCTCTTCCTTCTCTGGGTCTGAACTTTGACATTTTTATACCTTCATTTCAGCATCAATCACAGGTTTCCTCCTACTGCAATTTTTGGTTATATGTCTTTTCAACCTTGAAGGCACTATTGCTACCTTACTTACTTTTGTCTCCCCAGTGACTGACACAGTGAGGATTAAATTAATATTTTTGAATGACGGCGTGCAAATCAGCAGACTTGGGAGGCAGCATGTGTTTTGAGAGTCTTATAGGCTATTTTATCACATTCTGAGTTATGGTCCCAGAAGATAGCCCATCTCCAATTGAACTATATTCAGTTGCACATGTCACTGTCTTCAACTCTCCCCGCAACCTGCTAGACACAACTCTTTCCTGGGTTAGTATCTAGATTGCTGTCACCCCAATGTCTGTCTGGTGTTCCACGTGTCTCGGGATGGGGGACCTTATTAGAGGGGCCAAATTCACTCTCTTTGGGAAGAATCTCACACTTGTGTAAATCTAATGATGCAGAATTTCTCCTTTCTTTACTGTGTCATGTGTCACCATCATTAATGTTGATTTCCCTTCATCTTTATGGACATTTTCTTTCTGCTTTGTTCAGTCTTATCAACGATCCCCTCTACAAAGCCATCATTCATCTCTTTAATATTCTACCATAGCGAAATGTTCTCTAGCAATGAGGCCAACTTGGACTACTCAAAGATGTAATTGGCAAGCAAAATGCACTCAGACTTGCTTTATCTATTTGCCAACTGTGTGACCTTCAGTAAGTTCCTTAAACTCTCTGTGCGTTAGTTTTTTTTTTTTTTTTTTTTTTCTATAAAGTGTCTTCCAGGAGTGCTTAGCACAGTAGCTGGTACACAGTGATTGCAAAATAAATGTTTGTTCTCATTATTATTATCTTTCTAAACAGCAATGCTGATCACTCTAAACCTTGATGATGCCCACAGCCATCTCTTTGCTGTCTTCATGTTCTAAGGCTCTATCTACATAAATCTTAGATACTTTCATGAAAAACTGTGCTTAGGGCCATGACTCTCTCTTTTTTTTTTTTTTTAACTCTTCTTGTCTCCTTCTTGTCCAATTGGCTGCTATTTTCTTCTAAACTCTGAGAGCTCTTACCCAACAGAAAATTTCCTTCTGAGTCTGCCCAAGAGGGAAATGAGGTTGCATAAGGAGGAGAAAGAGGTCCCATGTTGAAAAAGACAATTAAAACGATAGCATGTTATCAGGGATCTCCCTATTTTCAGCCTTCTCTGTGCCTATGCACACCCTGGGCCTGAGGAGAACTGATCTGCCAGGCTGCTCCGTATTTCTACCAAGTGACATGCAACCCCAATGCATAAAACCTTGGTGTCCAGGCCCTTATCATCTCCCTTGGAGACTTAGGTTAATGATGAGCTTGAACTTTTAGTTTTTCTGAATCACTCCTCTTAACCTAATTACGTGCTGAGAGGGAAATCCAATGTATTTGATCAAGTCTTGCTAGTATTTTCCTTGTCCAATTCCATTAGTCTCATTGACACAAAGGGGTCCTAAAGCAATTAAAGCACATACTATCCCCTGAGAGCTCTGAGATGAATATCCTTTCCCCACTCTTCTCAGAACCAGCTAATCCCCGGTGGATAGCATGGGCAGGGCTGTACAGAGGACCCCTCTGAGAGGAATGGTATTCTTCAGTGACAGAAAAGTGGGATCAATTAACAGTGCGAAGAAATTAAAGTATCTCAGTTGAGGAATGTGAAGGGAGGGATACTGTGTTCTTGATGAGATCATTCTTCACACTTCTTTCTCCCAGTTGTTATTTCACATATTATATACATTTTATTCAGTCTTATTACTATGTCCGCCTAGAACTCCAGCGACCCACAAAATGCCTTCAAAGTCATTGGCCCATTTTGGAAATCTCTGATAACCCATTAGAAATGTCAGTGCACACTCACCAAACAGCAAGATCTAAATATGCTGAAGCCTAACCTCATTTAAATGTTTCCACGACACAGGGTCAAACTTATCTTACCACGAACTCCCTTCCCCTCACCAATCGCTGAGAAACCATTTTCTTTCTAATTAATTTCATCTAGATGAAACCTGCACAAATGTCAGTGCAACAAATTAAGACTTATTGATTATTGGCTTTTTAAAAATAGTTAATGGTTCTGTCCAAAAATGGAATATTTTAGGGACATCAGCAAGACATTTTAGCTTAGGCTGATTTGGGTTTTTTGAACAATGAAAACAATGTTGTAAGCATCTTTCATAGCCTCATCACTCATTTTTCACCTGAAACGTTATTCCTTTTTTATAGTCATAAAATATAAATAGCTAGAGAACTGCATCTTAGAATTTGATGGAGAACAAAGGCTACTCGGGCATTTATATTTCATATATGGCACTCTGGAAGTTGTCTATCCTCGTTTCCTATTGTTTTCCTTCCAAACATCAGTAGAATGTTGAATTTGTTCACCATGATTGCTGGTAGCAAAAAGGGGGAAAATATAAAAATTAAATTAAATATAAGTTCTTTATTAGTTAGTTAGAAACCTGGTTGGTTGGTTGGTTGGTTGGTTGGTTGGTTGTTTGGTCAGTCGGTTGTTTTTAAGGCTGATGTTGAGAAAAGAGTGAATGCCTTGACCCAGCCCATGGGTTTCTGGCATACTGTCAACCACCAAGCCTTACTGAATCCTGCTGTGGTCTAGGGTAAAGACCAGAGTGAAAAGCTAGCCTTAACTGCTTCTCTCAAAAGGATGTAATCTAGTTCAGAGCATCTACATGCACATATAAAACTGTGACCTACAGAACTTTCTATACTATACTTGTGGTAGAATTCATACTTAGTACCTCATTTGATTTATAAGCTTTTGTAGTAATGTAGCATAGGATCCCTGATAAACAGGAACAAAGAGAAATAAATTGCATCAAAGATAACTTTGGTAGCAGTAAGTAAAATCAAGCTTCTAGTTCTAATGTATTTAAACTAGACCTTCTCTTGACATGCTATTCAGCTCATCGAGAGCTTTCGTTTTATCAATATAGTATATCCAAGGCCTACAATAAGTTTTCTTAAAAGAGTAGAAACCAGGTTCATAATCTACCCAGGCAAATTGGTTCAGGGAAGAGATTTATAATAAACCTTTAATTTTCTTTCATTCCACTCAAATGTTTTAATTTGTCAGGGAATATATAAGTACAATTGCTTTCTATATTCATTTTAAGAGTGTAAGTAATAGATCTTCATCCATCAGGACAGATATGCTTAAGACAGATATCTATTAAAAGTTCAGAGATATCATTTTGTCCAACCCATAATTTTATAGAAAATAATTGAAGCCCAGAGAAGTTGTTATTTGTGCAAGGTCATATAACTTGAAGGATTGTGTGTATGTATTTGCATTGAGATGTGTAAGTGTAAAAGGATTTTCATCTTGCTATTTAATACAGTTATTCACTGTCATTTTGTCCAGTACAAAAGAGAAGCGAAGCATACAAGTTTTGGAAAAGGCGTCCAGCCAGGTGATGTCAATGACCAGAGAACCAGAAAACTCAACCTGGGAAGAAAGCTGAGGAGAACTCATCATATTCATCCTGGGCCTAAAAGGGCCAGAGGGTGTGAGGTCCCTAGAGCAATATGCCCAGAGCCTGAAACAGAAAAGTCACATTATCTCTTGGGCTAGATGAAAGAATAAGACCTAGTGAGCCCCTGATGGAAGTCTTTCATCTTACAGGAGATTTTAGAAATGAAGACATGGGACAGAGTAAGAAATCTGATGACTACAACACTTCAACAGGGGATTGGACCAGTTGACCTTGAAGTCCCAGGCAGTGCTAGAGGACTTTGATTGTATGATTTACTTTTATGTTTATATTTATGTTCTGTCAACAACCCCATAGGCTCTGGGATTGCTTTAATGAATAAATGATAAGTTTAAAAATGATAATGGTGTCATCAGGAGCAGAAACCAGTGCTGGTTTATGGCTAGGTCTTAATATATGCCACAGAATTGTACTCAAAGAACAGGTTCTCTCATTCCGATTTGTCATGGCTGGTGAATGTGGGAGCCTCAGCCTTCACCTCAAGCAAAGCAGGTTTCATTAGTTGTGCTGGGTCAGAACAGTCAAATCTCTTGTTCAAACTCTTGTTTTCTTTTAGAGAACATTTACACAAATTACACGTCTTTTTAGCCAGTGTATACAGGTGCAGGAATGAAATTATTGACACAGGGACGGGAATTGATGTCAAATATCTTGATGAAACATACACTATAATTTTTCCAAAAAATTTACGACCAAAATCAAGTACAAATTCTCCTGCTATAGATGAGTGAGTACTGACAAAAAGACAAAAGGTTTATCATAAACAAAAATTCACTTACTTTTCAGGGAGTATGCTCTGGCCTGATGCTAGACTCAGTTGTACCAACATGTTGACTGGTGACAATAAACTCTATTTGTCAGAAAAGGTATTTCCCATCTATTTCTTTCCCTGAGCCAATGATTTCATTCCCTCACCTACTATATTCTTGCTAAAAAGATATGCAATTTGTATAATGCAGACAATCTCTAAAAGGAAACAAGAACATGAACAAGAGATTTGGCCATCTTAACCCAACATACCTAATTAGTGACACTAACAAGCTATGGTCCACAAGAATAACGATAGAGATAAGTATTTGTCTAGTGTTTAGTTTTATAAATTGTACCTAACGGATAGCATCCAGGCATGTAAACAGGAAAGGAGGATTCATAATTAAACTCAACACCACTGTGATCTTTGACTTGAAAAAAGGGAGAAAACGTAACACAAACTTGTGTGAGGAATCTTAAAATAAAGATGAGATACTGGTGGTATCTCATAAAGTTTCTCAAGGTGATGTATAGCTATCTAGTAAATTTTAAGTTTTTAATAGGCCAATGGCTATATTTTATCCCCAGTATGAATAATTTAGATATTTGTGCTGAATAGGAGCAAGTCACTAGGAGCAAGTCAAATAAGTGAAGTATGTATTCATTTTGTAAGGTCTTTGGCTCTTCCTGTGTAGTTTGCCAATGACTGTAAAGTTTCACCACTTCATAAGATTGCATGTTAAGCCAACACTAAATTATGTTTGGATGGTCCATTACTCTAAATAGTCTGTATCAATGTCCCTCCCATTTTAAAGGAAGGGCATCTGAGAGCTAGCATTAGCCTTATGTGACCAACCACTCAGCTCCCAAAGTTGTGTGGCCTTCATGCCAAATACAAGGGTCAATGGCAGCTGCAGAAGAAGATATAGTGAGAGGAGCAACCTCCTGCAGCCATAAATTCCTGGAGTAGGGACCGCCCCCTTTGTCTGTTGACAGTCATTATTCTATCCACACTGCTCATTAGCCAACTATGAGAGATTTCTATGTGTTATTTATCAGAGTTTTGTTCTTAGAGGCAGGGAGTATAGTTTGTTTTTGGTGATCTGCCCTTTCATAAATTAATATTAAGTGAATCAGAATTCTGGTCACAGAGAAGAGAGAACTCAACTCAAATTGCCTTAAGCAAGAAGGTAATTTATTGACCCAACAACTAAAAAATCTGAATTTAAATATAGGATATCTTTCTCTCACACCCTTTCTTGGCTCTATAATTGGATTCCATTTTTAGAATGGCTTTCTCTGTAGTAGCAAGATGTTTAACACGGCTTTAGCCTTACCTCATTTTGGGTTGAAGTCAAACAACAAAAACAGCAGGCTCAACAAAAGTCTCATTATCTCATTGAGTCTCATTGGTTCTGATTGGGTCATGTGTCCATCCTTGAACCAATCACAATGGCCAGAAAAAGGTGATGCTCTGATTGGCTGAGGTTGAGCCCTAGGCCCATCCAGAACTTGGAATGGGATTGGTGCCAACACCATACAAACTGTCTTAGACAGGGAGGAGGACAGGATGGTTTCCCACAGAAAAATCCAGATACCGTTAGTAGGAGAAGGACAAATGGATATCAAGCTATAAAGAAATGGAAGTGTCTTACCTCAAGTCTTATCTACCATATTCTAGACTCATTAGAAAAGAGACCATTAGAAAAGAGTCCTGTATTTCTTTGGGTCACTCATAATGCTTAGTTTACAAATAACAAGTATTCAATAAGCATGTAATGATTGGTTAATTACATAAGTTGTTAATTTAGTGAGAAATCTAATATTAGAATTAGGAAGTCTAATATTAGAAGTCATTCTGGCTTTTACTCAACCCTTTCTGATGTTTGATAATGGCTACACTTCATTCCAGAAAACTAGAGTTTCTAACGTTATCTTTGTGGAACTATCTTTTGATAAAAGAACTATGTATGCTATGCCAGCACCATGAAATACTATCAGTAATAACAATCCTCAACTAGGGTTTTACATATAATATTTCAAGTAAACCTCATGACAACTCTGTTTTACAGATATGGAAAATGAAGTTTGGAAAAGTCAAATGACCCGCCCAAGGTAACGTAATTAAAAAATAGTAGAGCTAGGATATGAACTCAAGTTGGCCTTCCCGCTATTTATGCTTGGTCAACAGATCACACTGCAAAGCCCATTTGAGATGCTACCATATTCCAGAACCACTCCAGCTGAAATCAATCAACACCTCAACACCATTTGGTAGTTCTCTTACAGCCCTTATATTGTTCTGACTTGGGTAATTGTTTATATACCTGTCTCTTCCGCTCAATTCTAATATTCTCAGTGTCCCTGAAAATAGCAGACAGCAGAATGAGGAAGCCAGAATGATAGGAAAAAAATAGCAAGATTGGCTGGAAGCAGGAGGAGGGGCATTTTCTAGACTACTTGCTGCCCCAGCCCTGGGGTCTCTCATTTCCATTCTCTTCCACTGAGGCAGGATCTGGCGTCAAACGAGGCTTCCCATATGAGCTCTCCTGTGCCACATCAGTCTTCCAAAATGGGCATTTCATCATGTCATTCTGCAACTCAAACCCTTCAGGTAAAACTCTATTAACAAAAAGGCTAGCTGTAGTTTGTCAACTTGGTTTTTTAAAAATATTGCATGACGTATTATTTATCTTGATAACTAAGTTTTCCAGCACCCCCTTAAATTCTGCACCTGTAACATATGCCTTCCTTTCCTTACTCCACTCCTGACCCTGCCTCAGGAGCTCTCTATTACTATCGAGCAAAGCCTGAAAAACTTAGCATGGTACTCAAGGCCTCCACAAAATGAATTCCATTTACCTTTCTAACTTGATTTTTAGTCTCCATTCCAATGAACTTTTGCTCTTCTCTCCCCATTCCTGCCTCTGTGCAATAGTTTCCCACACAGAAAGTTTTACCCCACCCTTCCTTCAAAAGCCACCTCCTAAACCTTTACTGGCTCCCTCTCCTTGGGCCAGATCCCAAACTGGCAAAGCCTGAACACACTAACTATGTTTTAAACTCCTTAAGGCCACAGGTGGTTTTAAAATCACTGTTTCTTCCATTCTCTCTGCCACTCCTCACCCCCACACCTACTGTTGGGCAACTGAGTTAATGCTCAATAAATCAGTTCCTTCGTTAGATGGTATAACAAACTCCAGTTTATTCCCACCTAATAGCCAACTTACTCTTTGGCCATAGCTCACTGCCAGAAAAGTCTTCCTCCAAAACTTCACATAGAAGAAGCTCCAGAGAAGACAGGAATGTGGGCTTGGAATCTGGCAAAACCTGGGGGCCACCTGTTTCAGAACCAGGGCCTGTGTGAGGCTCAGAGCTCCATAGGAAGTGACAGGGCAGTTATGGGACTAGAAGTTATTCTGGGTTTGCCTCTCCTACTATCTTGAGTCTTAGAGACTTACCCAACCTGAAGAGAGCTCAAATGGTTCTGGTTTCAGCTCAAAATAGAGAAAGAAAACTCTTCTTCCCAGAAAAGGCCTGGTTTTCTCAGATGGAAAAATATTTTTTTTAATAAATAAATATTTGGGCCCCAAAAGAATCATCCTTTAAATATAAATGGTTGGTTAATTTGTTTATTTTAAATATGTGCCCAGAATTGAAAATGGATATTTTTTTGCACAGAAATATTGGTTGCCAAGGTTAGTCCTATTTATTTATTCACTCTAATATTTATTTATTGCCTGCCATGGGCTAAGTGCTAGAGACAGGGTGAAAACTGAGACGGACATGGTTCCTGGCCTCTTGAGGCTTTCACCATACATTTTTTTAAATTATTTATGAGAACTCTTACAAATTACTTTGGAGCTCTTTAAATCAACAAGTAATTATTGAGCTTGTAATAAATGCCTACCCTAGATGCATGGCATACATTGGTGAATAAAACAGATAAAATTCCCTTCCCTCAGGGAGTTCATAGTCTAGCTGGGTGCAATAGACAATAAATATAATGAATAAGTACTTTGTAAATGGTATTAGGGGAAGTAAGTGCTATGGAAGAAAGAAAAATTAAAGAAAGATGGGAATGTGCCTGGAGCTTTTGGGGAAACTGCAGGAAGCCAGGGCAGCTGGAGTATAGTAAGTGAGAGGGAATGGAAATAAGGCATGGAAGTAATAGGGCAGATTGTGCAGCTGTGTGGGCCATTGGAAGGACTTTGGTCTTTACTCCAACTGAAAGGGGACCTGCTAAGGATTTTGAACAGAGGGATGATATGATATGACTCAATTATAAAAGCATCCCTCTACTTGCTGAATATTTATTTTAATAAATAAATATTTGGGCCCCAAAAGAATCATCCTTAGAATAGACTGGACAGGTGGGAGAAGCAAGAGTAGAAGCAAGGAGCCAGTTAGGAAAAACACAGCAGGATCCAAATTAGAGAAGGTAGTGGCTTGAACCAGCAGGCTAGCAGTATAGATGCTATGGTGGATTTATTTCCACCATAATGAGGATAGGTGTAGTCTTACCGCCTATATTTGTGGTGGGGATCAAATGAGATTAAATGTGAAAAAAGTTTATAACAGTGCCTGGTGCATAGTAATTGCTTAAAACAACAATAATAATTATGATTATTGTCCACAAACCATTTGTCAATGGGTGATCTTCTGTAGTCCTATAAATGAAAATGATACTCTCACATACTAATAGAAAGTCTTGAAAATGGGATTTGGTTTGAACCTAAAGTGGGGAAGTTCCTCTCTCCTGCCCTTTCCCCACAATGCCTTTGCTTCAAGGCCACGGGCAACCATGATCAACAATTCTCATCAAGTGTCTGTGTCAGTATAGATCCATCCTGATCTCCCAGCCCTCACCTTCTAACTCACTCTACCCTTCCTTGCTTTGCATAACCAAGGCTCTGGAGTGAGCCAACACAGTCTCCTCTCATGTATGATACCCTTTTCTTGGGTAACAAATGCCTTTTCAATTGCCTTTAGCTTGGGGTGGGAGATATTCGTCTGGGGGAGAAACTAGAGTCCTAGTAGCCCATTGCTAAGGGACCCATCTGGTTTGCCTCAAAAGTTCTGGGAAACTCTCAGAGAAGAAACCATGGAAAAGAGTTCAGCTCACCCTCTATGTGGCATCCTCACTACTCACAGAAGAGGCTGCACGAGAGAGTGCAGTCAAGTGGAATGGTTAGAGTATATACTTTAGAGAAATTTTGCCAAAAGGAAAAGTAGAGGCAATGGTCTCTTTTTTTAATTCCCTACCAAAAAAAAAAAAAAAATCTCCGGAACTTAAAACTATTTTAATCAGCTGAAAAACATACGTGGGCTTTACAGCTCCAAGACAGCTTGCACAGGCCCCGATAAATGCCTATCGCTCATTTGCATACGCTAACAGCTACACTTTAATCAGCCTCCTAATCCCTGATGGTATTAATGAATTTTTTTATGCTTTTTTTTTTTTTTTTAGTATCATGTTTGCTAATTCAAAAATGATCAGCGGCTTCTGTGTGCCTTTTTTTATGCAAGAAATAATGGGTGAGCTGGGTACTCCTGTTATCCCACTCTCACAAATAATTAAGACTACAAAGGGTACAAATCAGTTTGAATGCGGTGCACAAAGGCACGGGCTCAGCAAAGGCCTTTCTCTGTTTCTGTTTCTCCCTCCCCCACCCCGACTTTCTCCCTTTTTATTTGTTCCTTTCCTTCGACAAGAGGTGGTTCCCAAAGACACCTGGGCAGGCAAGGAGCTAACTTTCGGATCCAAAATATTAATTTCTTGCTTCCTTCCACCCCCATTACCACCACCAGGACCTGCAAAATGATGTTAAGTTCTCAACTCAGAGGATTTGAATGCCTCTCAAGACTGATTTTCAAAGCACACACTGCAGTGGAGGGAAAAAAGAGAACTTTCTGACTAGTGTCTCTCCCATATTTTGCGCCCGCCTTAATTGTTCACTTTCTTAGTTGGAACCTGCCAAGTCTGGTACCACTAGGATCAGGGAAATGAGAGAAGGCTCTCGGCCCTGGTCCTTGCTCCATTTTGACTCACAGTAGGCCAGGCCAGCCAGAGACACAACAGCTGGGGACCAGATCCCAGTGGTTCATGCAGCTACAGCGCCACCAAAATTGGGGCCCAGATAAGACATTTTAGGCTTATTGGGGAGCGGGGGGGAGAAGATAGGGTCAGCAATTAGTCCTTGAGAGGAGTAAGAAAGGCTAGAACAGACAATGGAAATTCACAAATAAGCCTAACTGTTTTAAGCCTAATCATCTCAGCCTGCCTATGCATAGTCACTAGTGCTGGACAGGTGAGAGCCCGAGACCATCAGCCAGAGAAAGGAGCAGGAGGTACCAGTCCTGGACAACCTACAGCCTGCAGAATGTACTCTCAAACAGTGAAGAATTGGCAAGAAGATATGGATATAATGCAGAGCAGGTCATCTGTAAGTAAATTAGTTGGTAAATTTAGTACATAGTTTAACAATAAAATATTGCTAGATGTAAAGATAAAATATCCAAAACACCTCAAGATATAGTTATTTTTAAAAGGTTGGGGAGGAATCATGCCAATCACATATTTGGGTACATATGAATGTATATACAATTTTTAAAACTTCTTTATTCAAGAGAATTCTGGGAGAAGTGATGAGACAACCAAATTTGCAAAGTCCTTTGCACTGTAACAAGGATTAAGCATTGCATGAATATGCATTGATCATCAAATCAATGACCTCCCATTTTTGTGCAGTGGCCATCTCATCACCTGGCAATCTCTCACTAAACTATAGTCATTGGGAAATGGCTTAGACTTCCAGAAAACTGAAAGTTATAGACATCTTAATTTTGACTGTCTTCATATAGT
>NW_011889001.1:2195363-2207733 GCF_000151845.1 Pteropus vampyrus | reverse complement strand
CATGAGCCAGAGACAGTAGGCATGAAATTTCTTCCTAATTCCAAAACTAAGTATAGAATACACATGCCTTTAGATAATTCCAAAGGATATAATAGTTGCCCAGCATCAACCAGACTTGGGTGAAATGACTCATGTTTTTCTTAAAAACTAAACCCAAGTGAAATAAGTCAGAGAAAGACAAACATCATATGATCTCACTTAAATATGGAATTTTTTTTAAAAAGCAACAACAACAATAATAACAACTGAACTCATAGATATAGAGAACAGATTGGTCATTGCCAGAGGGGGGGGGGGGAAGGGAAGAGAATGAGTGAAAGGAGTCAAAAGATACAAACTTCCAGTTATAAAATAAATAAGTCATGGGATATAATGTACAGCCTGGTGACCATAGTTAATAATACTGTATTGTATATTTGAAAGGTACTAAGACAGTAAATCTTAAAAGTTTTTATCACAAGAAAAAAATATCGTAACTATGTGTAGTGATAGATGTTAATTAGCCTTACTGTGGTGATTATTTTACAACATATATGAACATCAAATCATTATGTTGTACCCTTGAAAGTAATGTAATATGTCAATTATCTCTCAATTAGAAAAAAACTAAATCCATGCCAGAAACAAAGATGGATACAGCCCCATGTTATATAAACTTTAACTCCGAAGGTTTAAAAATAATAACTTAATTACAAAAGTGGTATTTGTTCATTTTACAAAATATGAAATTATAAAAAAGGTGAAAATTGAAATCACCTTCCACCTTTCAGAGATTACCACAGTTAACATTGTCATGTATTTCCTTTCAATCTTTTTTTTTTTTATAAACATTGAATAGAGTTATAGGGGTTTAGAATTGACAATCGTAGAGTTTTATGTTTTATGTTTCCTATTTTTATGTTTACATAATAATCAAAATTGTGACATTATGCAGTTTGCTAAGCTGATCTCATGCACTTTTGACAGTTTTATCATATTTCTCAAAGACCAAAAAGCTTTTCCCTGGAAAGTTAGGAGAAAGTTACAGGCACCCACTCTTACCTCATGTTACACTTACTATTAAATGCTGTATCCTAACTCTTCAGTGCACATTATGCCATTAGCATTTCCCCATATCATTAGTCTTTAAAATATGATTTTAATAAATGCAAAATCTTTCCATATAAGGATAATCTGTTTAGTATTTTATTGAAATGGTGTCCAACTCCTCAACATTTATTTAAAAAAATTTTAAACTAATATATATACACACATTTAAATATATATATCTTACATATATATATTTAAAACACTATGATGAATACTCATACATAAAACTTTGACCACATCTCTGATTATTTCTTTAGGACAAATTCTTAGGAATAAGACTTTTAGATTTCTTTAGGATTTTCTCTTAGATTCAAAAGGGGCCCTGTTTTTCAGAGAGGGTTTCTCCTTTAAAGCCTCTAACCTTAGTCTGGCCAGGTGTTGCCTTTGGTTCAAACCCAAAATTCTGTGAATCCCTACAGCATATTTTTTTCAATATAACAGTCTTGACAACCACTTTACTTTTACCTCCTTATAGAAAATAGCTTTTTGAGTTTTCCTTTTTATCCATTCCCTACCTGTGCCCAGCTCAGACTATTCTGAAACAAAATGAGGTAATATGTGCTTATCTCTCCTTTCTCCACATTTTCTCTTACCAGCTCCACTTTAATGCCTTCTCTGCAGAGAACCTGGTGCCCAAGATATAACTAAGGTGTTAACTTCTTGTCCTGCCTTCCAGAGTATTTAAGGACTTAATCAGTTAAGACTTCCATAATTACTTATATTTTAAAAGAGGATCTTAGATAAAGGACAATGCTTAACTCAAAAGAATGACTCACTAATGGTGGAAACCACAAAACAAATAAACAAAAACTCACATAGAAAAAGAGAGATTTGCATTAAGTCAATAGTAAGGGAAACCTACTGAAGCCATGGGTTTGGCTGAACTTGCCTATCAAGAGTGAGAAGAAGAGGAAGATAATTGAGCTTACTATGGGATTATTCACCTGTGAGGGAGTGACACAGGCTCTCAGGAGAGAGGTGGAGTGGACAGGAAGTCAGATGGTGGGGAACGACCTGAGATGATGGGAAGGGAGGGCAGTAGGAGCCTTTGCCTGCCAGAAGAGCAGTCTGGCATTACCTTAAGACAAGTGGGACACCACTCTGGAGTCTCAAACAAGAGGATATTATGCAGAAGCCAGTGTTTGAGAATTAGTCTGGTAGTTCTGGGCTTGATAAATTGTGGAGGAGAGAAGCCAGGAGCAGTAAACTGTAGCAACAATAATAGCTAATATTTACCAGGTATTTATTGGGTGTCGGGCACTGTGCTAATTGTCTCACATATATTAACTCATTTAGAAAATAACACAGATGTATGCGTAAGTGTTATTATTACCCCATTTTATAGATAAGGAAACTGGAAACAGAACTTAAATTACTTGCCTAAAGCTAGACAGCTAACAAGTAGCAGGGCAAAGATTCAAACCCAGGTGCTTAATAACTCTTTACTGTAAACTGCCACAAAGATGAAGATCTGGACTGTGAAGAAAGTTATGGCCACAGGAAGAAAGAGCAGGCATGAGTCACTGGGTATACAGTTTATGTTCTAGGGTATGAGAAGGCAGAGAGAAATAATAAAGAGTGCTTCTCAGGAAATTTTCAGAGATGGCAAAGGCAGGAGCCAGGAGGTAAGAAATGTGTGGCATCGCAGGACCACAGCCATCACACGTCTGGCAGCACTGCTGCTCTTCCGCAGCTCATCAATTCCTATATGATTCTATGCAGGGTCCCTACTGGACTCAGTACAGCTGACACATGACGACTAGTTGCTTCCTCTTATTGCGCACCAATGATATGGCAGGCACTGGGCCAGCAGCTCGATAGGTATTATCTTATTCATTTCTCATAGCAAAACTATTTTAACTTCTATGTTATAGATGAAAACACTGAGAGTCCAAGAAGTTATATGACTTGCCCAAGGCATGCAACTGTGAGAGCACCAGGATATGAACTCAGAAAAGTCTGACCCCAAAGGCTATCAGCTCCCTGTCCACTCTTGGCTAAAAATTTCAGGTTCTAGTCTTTGGGTCCTTCCTTCTCTCATTCCCCGGAGGAGGCCCCTTTCTCATTAAGAAATAAAAGGCTGGGCTTTCCTTTACTTAGGTTTGTCATCAACACCCTTCCTCACACTCTCCCCTTCTCATGCCCCCATCAGAAAGACAATAATCAGTCCCTGGACCTGTAGATTGATAGATGACTTTCTTCAATCCATGACCTTATCTGGATATTTGCTTCCCTTTTCTGAATGCCCAGGGAGCAAGGTCACTCAGGAACAAGCACATGATGTGGAATCAGGAATCGTGTGTTAGAGTTATGTCTCCTCATCTCATGGGTGTAAGATCATAAGTAAGCTTCCATTCCTCTTTGGGTTTTTGGGAGAACCAAGTGAAATGATGCATGTGAAACGCTTTGTGAACTGGAAAGCTGTATGTATTTATTCCACACCAACCTGTTCTCCCTCATCGGTCAGGACTGAGTCCAGAATAACTATATCCCATGTTGCTTCTCCAACATTAGGGGAGATGGAACTGTAGACAGGGAAGTCTGGGCATCCATCAGAGGTCTGCTGTGAGTGGAACCACTTGCCTGCCGAATCAGGGCCTTCCGGGCCAGGCAAGATGGCTTGCGTTTATATGGGGATTCACAGCTTATAAAGCACATCAACATCTGTTATCTGGTTGCTTCACAACCACCCTATAAGGCAGGCAAGTGGACAGATTTATCCCTGTTGGTCAAAGAGAAAACTGAGTCTTCAGAGAGGTTAGAAAATTATTCAAAGTCACATAGTTACGAGGGGAGAGCTGAGTTCATACCCAGGTCTTGGGCCTCCTGACCCACTGCCACTTTTGGCTTTTGAGTGGCATGCCTGGGGTCCACAATAAAGCTTTATCACAGTTTCATCTCTCCACTCAGCATGCACAATAGACAGTAACATAATGATGCATTGTATAAATGTACAGTTTTCTATAAATAGTGTGTAAGTGTATAATTAGATATCAAGTGTGTAAATTAAGCACATATTAACTTTGATTATGCAATTTTTTGTTTTGATCTCAAATTGGGGACATCTCAAACATTTTGGAAGACCCTTGAAAACTCCATTGGCCCCTAAACACATTGTCAATAGAGCCTAATGGTTAAAACTGCTTCCTAACCATGCCCACTCTCTCAGTTCCAATTCAAAATATTCTATGTTTAGTTCACCTTGCCTAAGCTCAAATGGGGGATCTCCTTTCCAGTAATGGATCGGAAAACCAGAGTTCTCCTTTAGGTTGATAGGTGGTCAGAAGTCTGTCATAAGGAAGTGCTCTCAAGTGCTACTTGTTCTTCAAGTCTTAGCCCAACTATCACCTCTCTGAAAGCCTTCCCTGACTCTGCCAAGTCAGTCAATGTGTCCCTTTTCTGTGTTCACACAGTGACTAGTAATGAGCTCAACCATTCCATGGTGAATGTCAGTTGCTTGCATGATTTCCCTTCTAAGTAGTAAACAACTGAGGCCAGGGACTACATGTGAGTCATCTCCACCTCTGCCAGCATAGGACCAGTCAATAAATGCTTCCAAAGTGAGTGACTGAGTACATAAAACAATAAATAAATAAATGGAAGGTTATTTATACACACACACACACTCTACTCCTTCTCCTGCATGTAAGAAAGGTGTGGGAGGTGGGGGTAACAATTAAGACCAGAGCAATATACTTTTAAAAATAGCACTTATAGAAAGTTTTGCTTTTCTTTTAAGGGCCTCTTAAATAGATGGCCCTTAAATAGGCTCTGAAATAGATGGCCCATGGCATAAAGCGTGGCCAGAAAAGTGAGATGTGCCAGTGTCCTCTCTCATATTAATGATCCTCTGAACTTCTTTGAGGACAGTGAGTTATCTTCTCTCCATTCCTTACCAGGTCTCTAATATTCAAGCTGCAATGACCAAGTGTTTTCTATGCAGCAGTTTCAATTTATCCTTTTCCTTAGGTAACTGAAATGTTTTAAAAAATATACCTTAGGGCTTTCTCCTTGACCTACAAAACAGCACTGTGCATTCTGTGTTCTTTGGGGAGAAGTCCTCCCCAGCCTTTATTTAGAGAAGCCAGTGTGTGCTGGAGCCTGTCATTCTCAGTAGGAAGTTTGATTCATCTCACCAGGGAACAGTTGGGGGCAATTCCAGCCCGGGCTTCCACTTCTTTCTTTAATGAAGTGGTGCCTATTTGGATGATAAGGAGCCACTGAAAATTGGGAACATCTTACAAATGCAAAATGTCCTTTTATATAGAAATTTATATCTTACTTTAGAATGTGCCCTATAATATTATTTTAACATAATAAGGATTCCTACAAGAAGTTCATAATAACTTGGGGAAATGTTTATGAAATAATGTTAACTTTAAAAGCAGAATATGAAATTATATATACAGTATGTCCTCGATCCTGTTTTTGAAAAGTGTACATAGAAAAAAAAAAAGACAGTTTTCTCATTTAATCTTCACAACAACCCTGTGGTATTATTATGCAGAATTATTAAATAATTTACCCAAAGCCGTACAGCTATATGTACTGTCCAAGGTCACAGTACATATATAGAGGTTTGAGTGTGCATGTATATTTCATCCAGAAGGCAACTTAGGGAAGGGGGAGGGATACAGTAGTCCCCGCTTATTCCCAGAAATATTTTCTGAGACCCTCAGTGGTTGCCTGCAACCATGGATAGTATCAAATCCTTGATAAACTATGTTTTTTCCTATACATACATACACTTTACAGCTTCTCTGTGGCATATTCAAATTTCCAGCTTCACTACTCTTGCACTTTGGGGCCATTATTAAGTAAAACAAAGGTTACTTGAACACAAGTACTTCAATACCTCACCAGTTGATCTGATAACCAAGATGGCTACTAAGTAACTTACAGGCAGGTAGCGTATATAGCGTGGATACACCAGACAAAGGGATTATTCAAAGGATGGAGCAGGACAGCACAAGATTTCATCATGCTACTCAGAACAATGCCCAATATGAAACATGAATTATTTACTTCTAGAATTTTCCATTTAATATTTTTGGACCATGGTTGACTGTGGGTAACTGACATGGTGAAAAGCAAGACCAAGGATAAGGTGTGTGTGGTGGGGGGAAGGGGGTAGAGGGTGGCAATTAAGGCCAGAGAAATAAACTTTTAAAAAACGGTACTGATTAAATGTTTTGTTTTTCTTTTAAGGGCCTAATTTTTAAAGGCTCTCAAATAGATGGCTCATGGCACAGAGCTTGACCAGAAAAGTGAGATGTGCCAGTGTCCTCTCTCATATTAATGATCCTCTGAACTTGTTTAAGGGCAGTGGATTATCTTTTCTCCATTCCTTACCAGGTTTCTAACATTCAAGCTGTAATTTGGGCTCTGCTTCCAGGAACATAGCAGAATAGCCCTCCCTTAGCACCACAGAGTCTGATGTGGCCAAATGAGTTGCTTTGGCCAATGACATGTGACTGAAGTAACATATCACTTATAGGTGGAAACTTTAAGAATCAGTGCACATTCCATGTTCTCTTTTGCCTTCTGCCTAAAGACTGGCAGTCCTCCAGAAAAAGGCTGACATGTCAGCTGGATCCCGGAAGGTCTTCACTTGGGTCCCTTCAGCACCACCTAAGGAAGCCTACTTTCCATTCACTCTCTATGAGGAAAGTATGGGCCCAACCATAGGAAAGGCTGTGAAGATAATTTTTCATCTTTGCTGCTCCCTAAGACCACCTCTCCTCCCAAGAGCAACAGGCTGCTCATGGCACATACTCCCTTGCCCAACTCCAGTAGACATACAAACAGGAAGGTCAACTCCAGGCCAGATAACCTTCCTCTAACCCCAGTCTCTAGGTCTAGTTTGGCTATAACCAAGAGGCCAAGCTTAGACTCACCCTAGGCCAGGCACTTGAGACTGCACATGGCAAACAGGACTGTAAGCACGGAGTAGAGGAATGGGACTGAAGGCGTGTCCAGTCAGCCTCGTCCATTTAGACATTTAGACAAGACAGATCCTCAGTCACGCTTATCAGCAGCAAGCAGCCCTTCTCATTTCACAAATTACTTCATCACAGGCTCTTCCAAAACCCAAACCATTTCTCCAACTTGGGAATTCTTTCCAGAAAGACTTATTCCCTGTCAACATCAGCCCATTGTTGTTTCATGTTACTGTCTCTTTAAAGTGCTCCTACTTTCTGTACTAACCTGAGCTAAATTTTGTAAAAACAGTTTTTACACTGCCCTTCAGTCCTTTTCTTTCATTATGTTGAGCTGCAAAGTCCTTCCACTCAACGCTCTTGCCTTCCATTCCTCCACAACCCACATGAGGAATTTCCTTTTAGAACTAATTTCTATAAAAAGTTTGGTTTTTCCCACTAGGGAACTAGTATTTATAATGCTCATAGATATTGAAAATTATAAACCAGGTGATTTTCTCTTTTTCCCTTTATCTGCCAGAAAACTCAGAGCCAAACTTACAGCTCAATATGGGAACTAAGCTCAGTCTTTTGGCCCACATATCTACATATCATGTTTCTAATTTATATACCTCCCATCCAAAATTTTTATTTATATTTCACTATTTTATTTATATTTCACTGTTTTATCACATCTTCAACTCTTACAAACTCCAGTAAGGAATATAAATAATATATTGGTAACTAACCAGATAGAGGGAGAGGGAAGGAGGGAGGGAGGGAAAGAAGGAGAGAGAGAGAAAGAGGTGAATAGATCAAAATTAATTTCTAACTCACTGGTCACCTATTCAGTCAATTTTCTTCACTGGGTACTCACGGTCTTCTGAGCAGTAAAATTCTTCTTCAATTCTTGTCCTCCTTCTGGGCAGTTTTTTCCTTCAGGAACTCAGCATTCACAGAGGAGATAACCTCCTTCAAGGCAAAGAAGTGAAGCAACTTGTTCAGGGTCACATGTTGTGGCAGTGGTCCAGGCAGAGTTGACTCAGTTCTTCTAGTTTCCAGCCCAATGATCTCTTTGCAACATTGCTCTGCTCTTTGAGCAGTTTGCCACATGGAAAGCCCACGTTAAAGGCAGAGTCTCAACTAACCACACATTTTTTGAGTCCTATTCTAACCCTATCAGCATCTATTCCTGGGTAGGAAATTTTCCTTCCCTTTATCTTTTCCCTGAACTGTTTTACCTTTAGCAGCATATTTCCTTCTCTTCCACTTTTAATCTTTCACTTTCAGTATTTTCTCTGTTAAAAAAAAAAAAGGCAACAATACTCATAACTGCCTACCTGACCTGTTGCTATAGGTACTCAACGAATGTTCATTTTTTTCCCTACATACTTTGAATCATATTAAATAATCCTCTTCCTCCTTCGATGCCCCCATTCCTGTACTTACATCTTTCTACAACATTGACCTGTGAATTGGGATATCAAAAAGCACTCTCTGTTTCCAATAAGTCTTTTTATATCTTCATCATATTTGACATTTGCTTTTACATAGCCAGGGAAAATGGTGTCTATCTGCTCTTCATCACTTGATTTTCTTTGTAGAAACTTGACTTTGGTGACATCAATTTCATGAGAAGGAAATTGATGATTTGTAGTGGACCTCTGTGGTACTTCCTCAGTATCCATTCCTCCTTTCTGTCTTTTTTCATCTGGGGATTCTTATGGGGATTCATGTGGTTCCAAAGGAAGGCAACTCTACTCTCTTGCTCCCAGGGGTGGAGCACATAACTTAGACCAAGCAAATCAGCATGTTCTATGCACCTGCCCATAGTGATTCATTACCTGGAGGGTCACATGACCTCAGAGTGCCCAATCAAAATAAAGCTTAGGACTTCTTGGAATTCCTGAATCAAGGGCTTTCTTTCCTTCTCTAGAAATAGGAAATCTAAAACTCTTCCAGTCATTTTGCTACCACAAAGAAAACCATATTGAGGTTAAAACCAAAACACAGAGAATTAAAAGAAACAAAACCAGGGCCTTGATGATGTCATGAACCACTAGATTCAATCTTATCTAAACCTAGGCTTTTTAGTTATACAAATTAATCATTTATTATTTAAGCTCATATGTTACTTTCAAATAAAAGCCTTCTGACTGATATACTGATGTTATCTTGAAACTTATGTAAATTTTGCTTGTTTTTGATAAAAGTTGTGATTCACCTTTTGTGCTTATTCCCTGTCCAATATGCTAAAGACACCAAGCAGATAGAGGCTATGGTGATGTGTATGTCGATGTATGTGTATTTTCTCCAATGATCAACACCAACAATTGTCATTATCCTCATCATCACAGTGGATGGGGCCATCATATTTAAATCAAACTCAGATGACCAAAGTTTACAGCAACACTTAAAATTTAGTGTCTTAGAAGCATTTCATCTCAGTCCCATAAAAGTTATAGTATGCTGATTAAATACTGACTGGAGGCTGAAAGAGTGCTTACTTGAGGTTTATAGATATGGAAAGGATGCATTCTCTTGCCACCTAATTTTTTTTTTTCAAAATATTGCTGCCCAGGAACAGCCAAATGCATATATCTCACATGTTTCGAGGGAAGGAGGTGTCAGTACTTTTTATTTTTTATAATGGCATTTTCTGCCAATAATAAAATATGAGGAAGAGAAAATGATGATAAAACACATTCTTTTCCCAAAGAAAGCATTCGTGGTCTTTAGTTTCTTCACTTCTGTTTTTGAGGGGAAAGAGGTAATCTGTTCTCTCTAGTAAACATTTTTCATGTGGGTGTCTCTGAACTTTTCCTTTTATAATTCTAGTCCAGAGCTTTGAGTGTTTTATACTTAGCTCCTTCCTCCTCTTTGATTTTCTAAGACAAAGGACTAGAGCCACCTGAATAGATTTTCAAGAAAAAAGCAAAGAACTAAGAAGCTGTCTCAGTAGGGGAATGGGGTATGTCCATAAATCGTTCTCATGGGGCTGCTCCTAACACAGAAGGCAGGGATAAAAGAGGGACCTCGCTGGTAGTACAAGACACCAAGAATGATAGAGAACAAGCTTTAGGGATAGAGAACTGAAAGCCTGCAGGGTTTCTAAGGCAAAGGCATGCACAGGGGATTTTAACAGAATTGCAGTTGGCTAAGTAGTTGGTTAACGTGTAAGTGTCTGAGCTGTCTTTAGATGCACTATTGCTCTAAAACTAAACCCTGGGTATCTTGGCTCTATAAGCAAAAAGCATCCTTTGGTAATTTCTTTATTTTCAATATTTTATAATGAACATTTTCAAACAGAGAAAATTTGAAAGAATTGTGAAGTATTCACACACTCACCAGCTAGACTCTACAATAAACAATTTGCTATATTTGATATTCCATTTATATACCTTCTATCTATTATTCACCAATCCACCTTATTTTGGGGGTATATTTCAAAGTAAGTTATAGACATCAATATACTACACTCTTAAACACTTCATCACATTTAAAATTAACTAGAGTTCAGGGTTTATTTACAATATTTTTTTCTAGGTGAAATTAACGTAGAGTGAATTGCCTGAATTTTAAGTGTATTATTCCATGAGGTTTGACAAGTATGCATGCCTGTAAAAGGAAAACCCCTGTCACAACATAGAACATTATCACGTGGTTTCTTTCTAACATGAACTATCAGAAGGGCTATTCTCTGCTCCATGCATTTATACAAGTATTTACTGAGCTCTTATTTGGTTTGGATATTGTGCTATGTGTTAGGAATAGAGAGGTAAATGAGACAGAGCCCTCCACATGAGCTGACAATTTAAAGAAAGAGATGCCTATATTTTAATTAATTTGTTAATTAATTAAACTAAATAGTCACGGTGGAAATCTGTTCACACAGAAGAGGGGTCAGGCAATGACCTGAGTTGGAGTCAAGAAGGGCTTCACACTAGGTCTTTTGAAAGATGAGAAGGAAGTCCCCAGACATCTGGGGATGAGAGTACAAAACAGCCTGAAGTCCATGACTCTGCGTGGCTGTGATACAGGATGAGGAGAATGGGTAGATTGGAGCCCTACAAGGGCAAAGTCCAGGAGGGTTTGGAATGTCCTGTAAAGGGCTTGAGCTGTTATCTAGAAATAAATGGGAGGCTGAGGAGTTGCCTGCTGGACACCCGAGCTAAGGTGACCTGGGTAAAGTTCACTTCATTCTGACCTTGAAAGAGATGAAGGAAAGGACTAACATGGAGGCTCTGGTGATAGACAAACATTTTGGGATTAACTGTTAAATTATGGAAAGTTCTAGTTCATAATCCAGGGCCATGGAGGCTCTAGCTGTCTGCCAGACAGAACACGGCATCCCTGCACTATCAAATCTAGCAAAGGAGCCCTGGAGACAGACTGGCCTCCAACTCCTCCCTTGCTCATAGGATGAGAGCCTCATGGACTAAGGAGAACTGTGGAAGCCAAACTGGGATAGCTGGATTCTGACATATTATTTGTAAATGTTGTCAGTTGCATTACAATCACCTAATAATGTTTAAAGTGTGGTGAAGGGTCCTGCCAGACTATAATCAAGAGATAAATTTTGTGGCAAAAACAGTTCAATCACTTTTGTTTATACTGAGAGAAAATTAAGTTGTCTCATACACACAGGTTTGTGTGTGCCTGTGCATACACACACACACAACCTGCTGCAATCAAGGCTGAGCTTTTTTATGTGCTAAGGTCCTTCTACGAAGTATAAAATGATCCAGGGTAAAGTTTCAAATTCTCTTTCAACAGAATGGGAAATACGCAGTTGCATGACAAGTAGTAAAATCCACAGTGTTCTATTAAATCCATAGGTGTAAAATGTAGAAAACTGATGGTTAAAAACAAAACAAAACAAAAAATAGTCAGGTTTTTCCATTGACAGAAATGGCTTTTAAATTCCTAGTGGATTCAATTTATAATAAAGGTTGAAGGTGCAGTTCACATAGTAAACAACATCAGCAAAAGATGGACAGGGGAGTAGATGAAGAAGAGAAGAGAGAGTCTTAATGAGTAAGAGAAAAAAATAATTTCAGAAGATACCATATCTTAATATTTTCCTGACCCTTTAAAAGAACTAGAGTTTAATTAATCAGTTGGAACTATCTTGCTTAAACAGCCAAGAACAGTTACTGTTATGACTGAATGTGTTCCTCCAAAATTCCTACGTTAATATCTAATCCCCCAATGTGATGGTATTTGGAGATAGGGCCTTTGGGAAGTAATCAGGTCAGGAAGGTGGGGCCCTATTGACTGGGATTAGCACCCTTCTAAGAAGAACCCAGAGAACTAGCACGCTCTCTTTCCACCACATGAGGATATAAGAAGTTGGCATTCTG
>NW_011889001.1:2188135-2193498 GCF_000151845.1 Pteropus vampyrus | reverse complement strand
CGAGCATTTCTACTCTCTTACCAACAACTCTGAGCTAAGGCAGCAGTAAAATCAGACATTTAGAAAACAGGGCAACAGTTTAATACCAGTGTTTGCACAGTGCTTGGTACATAGTAAGCTTTCAAAGTTATTACTGAGAGTCAGGACCGTAGACAACATTAAATATTGTCTTAGGTTGGGTCCCCAGAGGCAGGCTCCCAAAAGCATTTGAGTGCTATTAGTTTATTTGGGAAGGATCCCAGGAAGCGCTAGGTAGAGATGTGGAGAAGTGAAACAGGGAAAGGAAAGAAGCCAACACGTTGTGTGTTGAGTGAAGGTTACCAGAGTTGTCACAGAAGCTGAATTCTGCAGGGTCATCTGTGAAAGCAGTTATAACACACTTCAAAGATGCCCTGCCCCATGCAAAAGAAACTGGGGTATTTACCACCAACTCTCATTCATCATTGGTTGAAGACTATTTCCAGGGGTGTTAACTCCCCAATCTTCAGCAGATCAAGCATGTTCCTGTGGTCATGGGCTAGGTGCTGACAACACCAATTAAGTATCATGGGGAAGTGCCCTGTATATGACAGGTACTGGCGTAGGATGTATTGTCTCACTTAGCACCAGGTGACCTGGCCCTATCAAAACCATTGTAGAGGCTTGGAGTATGCACCTAGCAGAACTCCAACTACAGGGCTGAGGCCACACTTACCACAGGCTGCTTCCAGCCAATGTCTGAGTGTGGCAGTTGCTAAGGAAGGCCCATACCCTGTGTTCTCTGATACCAACTTAAACTCCAGGACTCCATGCTGACCTTGCTGTACTTACACTGCATGGCAGTCTCGGATGCCTACACTCAACTTTCCATCCCTCTCTCCTGTATTCAGAGTGAACTTGCATTGTGGTTTCATGGCTCTCCCAGACTTTCCCATCTCCCTCTCATGCAGAGGATCTTTTAAGTGAAATCCTTGCCCATTTTACTCCCATCTTAGCATCTGCTTCTCTGAGAACTGGGACTAACACATCTACCAAAACTCCCCTGGTCATAGCCATCAGAGCTCCACTGCAGCATCAAGAAGGGCAACTTTCAGACTATATAAACAAAGGATTCCTTAAACAAACAAAATCCTTTTGCCACAAGGAACAGAAAATATTTCAATGGCCAGAAGAGAGTTACTGGAGTTCAGCTGAGAATCTCTATTACTGCAAAAAAAAAAAAGCTTTAGTATTGCTTCTCTTTTTCCCAAGTCTAAATTTCTCAGTTATCTCATTGATAACTTCTTCCTACCCGGGTGGACACTCCGCATATACACACCACTCTCGTACTCACTCTTGCCAACAAACATCAGCTGGCTCATCAGCCAGTGGGTGTCAAGTGTTTGGAAGTAACTTTTAATATCCGCTTTGACAAAGAGCAATAACAACAATTTGGAAGAAATGCTTGTTGCAAAATTGAACTCTACACAGTGAAACTTGGATAATTCGATTGATACAGCCAGGAAGACTCTGTGACAAGCCTAGATTCTAGAAAGTGTTTAAAGAAGTTTAATTGTAGTGCCTTCTGAATTTCAGTACTCATTAAAAACTTAGCTCTAAGGAAATGAAGGTTATAAGTCAGGCCCAGCCTCAATCATATAGTACTGTTAAAGGAACTTTGAAAGAAAATTTAATTTTGGGAGTCCTTAGTTTGAAATAGTTACTAATTATAGAAGCTTTCCTTAGCTTATGAGTAAAAGCTTGCAATTTTCAGGGAAGGAAATTTTATGGTTTTTATCCAACAAGAATCACATACTTGTGCCATCCTAAGCCCAGTTCGAATGGGGGAGTTTCTTGGTCGTCAATCAGGCAGCCCAGTTCTCAATGTGCTAAGCATGGCCTTATGGAAAAGGCTCCCTCAGGCCCTTGTGTGTGTAACAGATGGAAACAGTCAATTGTCCAAAAATGAAAGAAAAGCCAAATTCTGTTCCTCCTGCAAGCCCCTTCTGATCAGATGCCCCCTTCCTTTGCTCTTCCTCTTCTCTCTCAGTCCTATGGGAACCTAAATCAGACTCACTCTCCAGCCTGGTGAAACCTGGAGAGTTGAAACCCTGGGCTGTTCCATGCTGTAGACATTCTACCTGCAATCAAGGTGTTGGTTTGGGCTACAGTCAGCTCAATGCTTGACTAGGGGAGGATCTACTTTGAAGCTCACTCACGTGGCTATTGACAGGCCTCGGG
The DNA here is from genome assembly GCF_000151845.1 of Pteropus vampyrus. NCBI lineage: Eukaryota > Metazoa > Chordata > Mammalia > Chiroptera > Pteropodidae > Pteropus > Pteropus vampyrus. The sequence continues at coordinate 2,191,299 of NW_011889001.1, read as the reverse complement.
TCCTTGTCGCCTGATGGCCAAGTATATTAGTTCCTTGCTACATAGGCCTCTCCATAGGGCTCATGGCAACGTGGCAACTTGCTGCCCCTACAGTGAGAATTCTGAGACAGAGAGAGCAAGAGAGCACCAGCCAGCTGGAAGTCGGTCTTTTTGTGAAATCCCATCACTTCTGCTGGAACATATTGTTTAGAAGTGAGTCAGTAGGCCCAGCTCATACTCAAGGAGAGATTGTAAAAGGGCAAAATACCAGGACATGAGGTCACTGGGGGCCATTTTAGAAGCTATTTACCACAGTCTGCCCTCTGACCCCCAGTGACTTGTGACTCCCTTAAATGCAAAATACACACTGGTTGTTCTTACTCATGGCAGCTCTAGGCTTTTCTCAGTTGCGGTGATTTTTTGTAAATGCTCACTAATTCAATTGGGTATTTAGCAAGAAAATCATCCACTTGAACCAGTTCCATCTTGGGCAGCATTGATATTTTGAGGTTTTTGAATCTCCAAATTCATAGACTCCCTTGGAAAACCAGTATAAGGTATAAACCATCTTTGTAATACGTCGGAGTGAGATTAGGTCATGGATTTAACTGGCTGGGCAGGACATGGTCAGATGAGGTGGAGGAGTTGTTATCTGAATTCCCTCCCTGAGCTGGGGCCAGGAGGGGCACTTTCAGGGCTAAGGGGCAGTGCATAAGTGAGCTGGATCAAGGACTTAAGGACATGTATGGTTTGTGTCTGTATGGTATTCATCAGAAGGAGTCATAATGTCCATTTGCCAAGTTTAGAGAGATAGACGATACAATAGAGGAGTTAAACATCTGAATTTCCATCCCACCACTGACTCTACAGTGCAATCTTGAGCAAGAAGCTTAATTTCACAGGGGTATTATGAGGACTAAATGAATAATAGCTGTAAAGTTCTCAGCACAATACCTGGCACAGAACAAGAGATAAACTATACTAGTTATTGTCATATTCACAAATTCTCTTTGAGTCATTAGGTAGGGCCCCAACTTCACTCTTCATTCATACACTGAAATCATTTGTTAGGGAATGCTGGATGACAGTGCTGGGTCTGTGGCTGAGGAACTCAAACTTTCTAGTCTCCTAGAGGACCTGCCATGCTTGAAGGACCACCAGAGAAACTCTTGTTTGCCCCAGGTGATCTGCACATCTGCTCCAAACTCTGGTTGGAGTGTATTACATAGCCATTGTCATGGGAAATGAGAGAGAGGAAGATTCTGTGACTAATCCAAACCACAGTCCATGGAGACCTTCTGCAGGCAGCCAGCCCCTCACAGGCAAGGCCCAGACCTAAATTTTCTCTAAAATCCAGCACCAAGCAGAACATTTAGCACACAAAAGGTGCAATGAGCATTGAAGCGGGGTAATTCCCATCTTCCCTCCTGTAGTAGGCACTACATCAGCTCCTAGATAACAGCAGCTGCCCTTCACTGAGTGCCATGCACTGTGCCAAATGCTTTCAAAACCAATTATACTCTCTCAATTTCCCAACCAGTCCTTCATTGTGCGGATGTGGAAAATAGGTGGCAGCCAACATTCTGACAACAAAGGCCATACACATGTCCTACACCAAACTGCCTCAAGCACACTTGATAAAGCAAGACAGAATAAAGTTTCTTTCATCTGTCTCCCTCACTCTCAAGGGAGTCGGAGGGGGACATCCCCTTTTGCTGGCCCCAGATGTATTCAGGATAAGGGAGCCACTCTTGCACAGACCAGACACCTTGCAGAAAATATTAGAAAACCCATGCTGGGCTCTGAGTCGCAGGCTGACCTCCCCACCTTCTACTATGGACAAGGAAACAGCTCAGATAGGCTGATGAGAGCCCACTGTGTACAGCTCTTCCCATCTCCTCATTAGTAGTTTGAAATTAACTACTGTAGGACTATCTACAACATGGAAATTGGTGAACTCTACTAATCAGGACCTTTTCTTCTCTCCCAGAGAGCTGGGTATTAAACATTTACCAGCACATCACTGTTATAGAGTGATGAGATATAAAATCTTACCATCTTGAGACAATGTTCTCATCAGTGTGCAAACATTTTATGCTGCTATGAAAACTAAGAACATGTCAGATGGAGTCATATGCTGCCTTTGGGAGCCCAAACCTTACAATTGCCTTGCTTTAAGTATTACAGCTGTCATCTTGGAATTTTTCATTTACCAATAGAACCCTTAATCCACCTATAAAATATGATTCACATAATGAATCCAGGTATTTCACCCAGTGCTAAAATCCAAAAGCAATTAGCCTTTTTGTTTATTTCATGTGGGAGGTAGACTAAAAGCTAAATGAACACACAAAAAAAGAGCCAGGCATTGGTCCAAATGTCTGAATGATGTACTAATTAAATTGTATAACAACACTGCTATCTTTATACATACACTTTATTACAGGTTGGGGAATCAGCCTGGGCCTTCCAAGCCAGCCTCTGGGAGAGCACTTCTTTAAAACTAGAGGAATGGTACAGGGTAAGGCTTCGTGAGGAAGATTTAGCTACCATTCAGAAAAAAACAGATAAGATTTTGGATGAGATTTGAAGAAGCATGGTAAATTTTTCTCTTCTCTCTACTATAATATGATCTTAATCAGGGATAAGAGCTAAAACGTCTGCTTATTCATGTATTCACTAAATAAATGTGATAAGACTTGGGATAGATGCTGAGGATAACATAAAATTAATAAGACCTATCCCAGGTCCTCTAAAAGTCCTTAGCCCCAGTCTGGCATCTGACATGTCCCTGAATGTGACATAGGACTCACAGGTTCCTTGTGAGTCCAAGGAAGGGTTATTAATACTATTTGGGGGGTGAGGGTGGGGTAACCGAAGGCTCTCCAGAGGAAAGTGAATTTGAGCAGGTTTCTCTCTCATTTCTTTCATCTTACCCGAGAGGCTTCCATGAGGAGTTCATGAAATATGTATTGTTGAAGTTGCTGTTTCCAAAACTCATGCTGGTTGTCACAAGGAAAACCTAGAAAGAGTAGTAATAGCAAAAATGGCTAATATGAATTAAGGCTTTCCAGGGGCCAGGCACTACTCCAAAAGCCTTACATGGCCTGATTTATGTAATCTTCACAACAACTCTAGGATGAGTACAGATGAGCAAAACAAAGCTTAACTTAGTGATGGATTTG
>NW_011889001.1:2185113-2188085 GCF_000151845.1 Pteropus vampyrus | reverse complement strand
CTCCTAGAGGACCTGCCATGCTTGAAGGACCACCAGAGAAACTCTTGTTTGCCCCAGGTGATCTGCACATCTGCTCCAAACTCTGGTTGGAGTGTATTACATAGCCATTGTCATGGGAAATGAGAGAGAGGAAGATTCTGTGACTAATCCAAACCACAGTCCATGGAGACCTTCTGCAGGCAGCCAGCCCCTCACAGGCAAGGCCCAGACCTAAATTTTCTCTAAAATCCAGCACCAAGCAGAACATTTAGCACACAAAAGGTGCAATGAGCATTGAAGCGGGGTAATTCCCATCTTCCCTCCTGTAGTAGGCACTACATCAGCTCCTAGATAACAGCAGCTGCCCTTCACTGAGTGCCATGCACTGTGCCAAATGCTTTCAAAACCAATTATACTCTCTCAATTTCCCAACCAGTCCTTCATTGTGCGGATGTGGAAAATAGGTGGCAGCCAACATTCTGACAACAAAGGCCATACACATGTCCTACACCAAACTGCCTCAAGCACACTTGATAAAGCAAGACAGAATAAAGTTTCTTTCATCTGTCTCCCTCACTCTCAAGGGAGTCGGAGGGGGACATCCCCTTTTGCTGGCCCCAGATGTATTCAGGATAAGGGAGCCACTCTTGCACAGACCAGACACCTTGCAGAAAATATTAGAAAACCCATGCTGGGCTCTGAGTCGCAGGCTGACCTCCCCACCTTCTACTATGGACAAGGAAACAGCTCAGATAGGCTGATGAGAGCCCACTGTGTACAGCTCTTCCCATCTCCTCATTAGTAGTTTGAAATTAACTACTGTAGGACTATCTACAACATGGAAATTGGTGAACTCTACTAATCAGGACCTTTTCTTCTCTCCCAGAGAGCTGGGTATTAAACATTTACCAGCACATCACTGTTATAGAGTGATGAGATATAAAATCTTACCATCTTGAGACAATGTTCTCATCAGTGTGCAAACATTTTATGCTGCTATGAAAACTAAGAACATGTCAGATGGAGTCATATGCTGCCTTTGGGAGCCCAAACCTTACAATTGCCTTGCTTTAAGTATTACAGCTGTCATCTTGGAATTTTTCATTTACCAATAGAACCCTTAATCCACCTATAAAATATGATTCACATAATGAATCCAGGTATTTCACCCAGTGCTAAAATCCAAAAGCAATTAGCCTTTTTGTTTATTTCATGTGGGAGGTAGACTAAAAGCTAAATGAACACACAAAAAAAGAGCCAGGCATTGGTCCAAATGTCTGAATGATGTACTAATTAAATTGTATAACAACACTGCTATCTTTATACATACACTTTATTACAGGTTGGGGAATCAGCCTGGGCCTTCCAAGCCAGCCTCTGGGAGAGCACTTCTTTAAAACTAGAGGAATGGTACAGGGTAAGGCTTCGTGAGGAAGATTTAGCTACCATTCAGAAAAAAACAGATAAGATTTTGGATGAGATTTGAAGAAGCATGGTAAATTTTTCTCTTCTCTCTACTATAATATGATCTTAATCAGGGATAAGAGCTAAAACGTCTGCTTATTCATGTATTCACTAAATAAATGTGATAAGACTTGGGATAGATGCTGAGGATAACATAAAATTAATAAGACCTATCCCAGGTCCTCTAAAAGTCCTTAGCCCCAGTCTGGCATCTGACATGTCCCTGAATGTGACATAGGACTCACAGGTTCCTTGTGAGTCCAAGGAAGGGTTATTAATACTACTTGGGGGGTGAGGGTGGGGTAACCGAAGGCTCTCCAGAGGAAAGTGAATTTGAGCAGGTTTCTCTCTCATTTCTTTCATCTTACCCCAGAGGCTTCCATGAGGAGTTCATGAAATATGTATTGTTGAAGTTGCTGTTTCCAAAACTCATGCTGGTTGTCACAAGGAAAACCTAGAAAGAGTAGTAATAGCAAAAATGGCTAATATGAATTAAGGCTTTCCAGGGGCCAGGCACTACTCCAAAAGCCTTACATGGCCTGATTTATGTAATCTTCACAACAACTCTAGGATGAGTACAGATGAGCAAAACAAAGCTTAACTTAGTGATGGATTTGGCATTTGAATCTAAGGGTCTGGTGCTCCACATCGTACACTGTCTCTTCAGAATTACACGGCCAAGTGTAAGCATGCCATCACAGATCTCAACCTACTTATCGAAACATCATGTCTGTGTGTTTACTTTCTTTAAACAGATTGTCTGGTACAGCAATAGATAAATTATGACATGATCTTTCAAGTTCATCTTGAGTCCTCCTCCTGGTCATATCACTAACCTGGTTGTCACATCAAGACAAGTTGCCTCTTCAGTCTTTGCTGCCACTACTGCCCATCTCAGGCCACTAAATCCAAGTATCCCTAAACCACTCACTATTTCCCTAATTGTTAGACCCTGCTGGGTCTCTACATTTATGCAGGTCGTTTCTACTTCTGACAGAGTCCCTTCCCCATCCTCATCACCACCCTGCCCCCACCCAAGAACGGCTGCTCAGCCTTGGATGGCCCCTCCCTCCAGAAAGCCCTCCCTGGCCCCTCAACATGGAGTTAACTCCCTGCTTGGGTACCAGGAGCACCCCGAACTCATCTGCAGGGCAGCATTTATCATTTATCACATGCTAAGTATAGCTGACTGTTCTTGTCACCCACTAGATCTACAGTTACTAACCAGGGGAGGTGCAGAATCAGCTAGGGAATTTTTTTTTTTTAGTATTATTTTCCCTAGCCTCTCTGATTCAGAAGATCTTAACTGTGGCCTAGAATACTGGATCTTTAAAGGCTCCTAGGGATTTCTGATGGGCACCCTTGACTCAGTACCTCTCTGACTATACAGTGCCCTGGATTACACTCTTAAAGGCTAGGCTTATGCATTTGCTCACAGGTATATACCCAGAGCCAAGCATGTACATGGCTGGGAGTTAGGAGTCTATGAAGTTTTTGTTAGTGACCTACTGAGTGAATAAGTGAAGTAT
>NW_011889001.1:2182410-2184054 GCF_000151845.1 Pteropus vampyrus | reverse complement strand
TGTATATGTTGTTTTGAATTAGTGTTTTGTTTTTCTCCAGATAAATACCCAGAAATGGTATTCCTGGGTCACAAGGTATTCTAGTTTTAATATTTTTGAGGAACCTCCAAACTGTTTTCCATAGTGGTTGGACCAATTTGCAATTCCGCCAACAGTGTTTGAGGGTTTCCTTTTCTCCACATCCTCACCCTCACTTGGACTCAACACCTCTTTAACATGGTTTGCACCTGGAAAATTTTATTCTAAGTCCATGAGAGCGTATAATCCTCTGTCTTTGTCTTTCCTCTTGGCCACCCATTTGCCATGACTCAGCCACCACTCCCTGAAGGACAGGCCCTGCCCTCTGCTCACAGGTCTTTCCCACTTTTGGTAGAGCTGCTCTGAATATCAAAGCAGAGATTTCTGTCAAACACTGAGAGCCAAAATACTACCTTTGGGGTTCACAGCACTTCAAACGTTCCTGAGAGAAAGAAGAGCAAGCACATTCCCAGGTTCTTCATCTTTATCAAATATCAGGCTCAGCCTCAGGAGCAGAAGTTTGTTCTCCCAGGGGAGGCCTGGTCAGCCCATTCTAGCCACCTCCTGCAGTTCTCTTCCTACTGAGCTGCCGTATGGGAAGCTGGACCAACCAATCTGAGAGCCCAGGAAGGAAGTCTGGAAGATATGATTAAAGCAGGACTGGGAAAGGGCAAGTTCTAGAAAAGAAAAGAAAATCACGTACAGCCCTATGATCCCTCCTACTCCTCAAAAACTCAGGGTTAAGCTGGAAGTCTGGGGCAGATGTAGGGGTCACTGATACGTCCTCAGTCATCACCAGCCTGTGGCACAAAAGTAAGGTCACTGTTCTTGTTATCTTCACATTACAATGACTCTGAGTGCCCATCTTGCAGATTCTGGGATATCCCTAAGCTCCAAGTATTTTCAGAGATCCCCAGGGAGGACTCACATGTTCCCAAGATCTGTCTCTATGCTCTTCTGTTGCCTCTGACAGATGACATCGCTCTAAACCACTGCTGTTCTTAAACTCTGCAAGTTTCTCACAACACCTACTTAGTGGTTTCTCCAGATGTCTCAACTCCCTTCTTTTCAAACAGGAACACAAGCTCCTCCACTGCTATCATAAGAGCTAAACCCGGGGCTCACTAGGATAAATCTGCCATAGGGGTTCTGACCAGTTCTTGCACATAGTGAAAAGTCCTTTAATTTATTTTTTAAATTAATTAATTAATTTTTTATGTTGACATTGGTTAATAAAATCCAATAAGTTTCAGCTGTACACTTTAACAGTAAGGCATATATATATTTACACTGTGTGTTCACCTCCCATAGTTAGATTTCTTTCTATTATCACATATTTGACCCCCTTTACCCCATTTACCTCCCCCCTCCCACCTCCTCCTCCCCTCTGGTAGGCACTAGTCTATTGTTCATGTCCATGAGTCTCTGTTTGTCCTGTTCATTTGTTGCTTTTAGGTTTATATCCCACACATAAGTGATATCATGTGATTTTCAACCTTTTCTGTCTGGCTTATTTCGATTAGCATGATTATCTCGAGGTCCATCCATGTTGTCGTAAATGGCAGCATTTCTTCTCTTCTTATGGCTGAGTAATAATCCTTTGTATATATGTATCACAGCTTCTTC
>NW_011889001.1:2166914-2182360 GCF_000151845.1 Pteropus vampyrus | reverse complement strand
AGGCTGGGGAAGTACAATCATAAGAATTAACCTATGTGGAGCCTAAAAAGAATTTTAAAAGGTTATAGTTTCACCTCTACTGAATTTAATAGAATCTAATACAATTCTTCTCTTCTATTTAAAGAATGCAAAATACAGAAAAATTTTCCACCTTGAGTATGTTGAAGCATTTGATATATTCACTGAAGTTTAGCAGACCAATAAAGGACCTTACCGGATCATTCGGCTTTTCCTTGGAAAGGAAGTATACTACCGACAAGGAAACAATGGAATTGATGCCAAAAAAAAGGTTGATGCAGACGTAAGTGATGAAAGCCATTCCGGTTTCATGGAAGAGCCCAGCCAGCAAGTACATCCAAGAAAATGTGGCATACCTGTATGTTAATAATACTAAGGATTAAAATTATGCCTAATTATTTTCCTTTATTAAATACATACATACATATATACATATATGTATACATACACAAATACATACTTAGATGGGGCTCCAAAATAAAAATAAACAGCAGAGATGAGTTGCCAAGCCCTATAGTTTGATCTCTTGTTTATTCTATTCTCTTTAACAACAACAGCTACAACAACAAAAATTCACAGGATGTGTTTAAAATAACAATTAGAAGCCCCTCTTTTAAGGAATCTTGAACAGTCCTACATCATGACAACTTCAAATTCATTCTTCCTAGAGATGGTGTTACCCTGCCTAGGCAAGAGTTTTTTTTTCTTTTTCTTCTCAGAAATATAAATTTAATCAATGTAAACTTTACAATTTAAAGTTGAAGAAAAATAATGTTTTTATGGTAAGCGGCCTAAGCAGACAGGGCGTGCTTAGAAGCTGGATGTCTTGTTTTGAGGAAATACTCAAGTAACCTTTGGCATAGTGAAGCAGAACTAGAGACAGAGAAATCCTTCATCAGCTACAAATGCTATCTAAATAGTTACTTCTTAAATACTACCCAGGCATTCAGGGCAGAAAGAATCGCTACGCTAAACATTGATTGTATCAACCCGTATTACCTGTATTACCCTAATACAGAAATAATATCATGTGTTTGTTTTATACATCTATAAAAAATATAAATAAAATAAATATAACTTAAGAAAATTTTATATGAAATGCATACATTTTATACTCATAAAAATATATATCCATTTATTTAACAATATTATTAGGTACCATTTATGAACCAGTCCCTATTTTAGGAATTTGGGAAACTCCAGTGAACAAAACATTCTTGCTTTCATAGGAGAGTAAACATAATAAATACTAGGATGTGTTAGGAGATGATGAGTTTAATAGAGAAACAAAGAAATGTATAGCAGGATAAGGGAATCTGAAATGCAGGAGGGAAAAAAGCAGTGGAGTGGACAATTCAGGAAAACTATATTAATTAAAGATATTCAAGAAAAACATTGAAAATGTTCATTAACTATATTCAAGAAAAACACTTTATTAAATATATTTAAGAAAAATAATTATCAAAATAAGTTTAAAAGACAAATTAGTAAGTTTCATAAATTCAACAAACTGGCCTGCTTCCTTGCATTTTTGTCATAAAAAGACTCATTCTAGAGATTTTTCCCAAATGACCAAAGTCTATTCCAAGAATAAACTGATGACTCTAGAACAAAATTGTTAGCAATGTCTAATGATAATTCTCTTGTGGGAATAAAAAAAAAATGGTAAATCCTGCTTCACCAGCATCCGATTGTACCCATGAAGTAGCAGTGAGCATTCCTAGTCTCTGTGGAAAACAAAATGGCCAGCATGGTTCTAAGGAGAGCATTCAGGAAGAGTTGAAGAGTGGTCCTAAGTGTGGACTCTGAAGAACAAGCAGGTTAACATAGGCAGAAAGGAGAGGGAGCCAGACAGGGAGCTATTTTTAGAGATAGGAGTACAGCTTATGCTTCCTTACACAGAGCCTAATGCACAGTAATTGCTCAATGTAAGTTTGTTGAATAAATAATGATAACATTCTGCTTCATGTCAAATAAGTGCCAGGGAATATTTGCTAATGATGACAAGGGGGAAAACAGCAGAAGAACTAGCATTTACTGAGTATCGGGTATGTGGTTTTATATACATTTTCCCTCTTTACCTTCATATTCACACTTGTACAAAGTGAGAATGGCTATCATTATGTAATTGAACTCATCTTTCAAATTAGGACATCAAGTCACAGGGCTCACAAGGAATAAAAGCAAGATTCCAATCCAGCTCTGCTCCATAGCCCACGCATGCTCTCCCGACCATTCTAAGCTGCCTGTCTGAGGCTGAGCTAAATAGGTAAATCAGGAAAATATATAAAACTAGTCAGGCTCAATTCTGTTGTTCCAGAATGTTGTCTTTAAGACAAATATTTTGGTGTCATATAAACATAAGCACCATCTGTCTGGGCACATGCTATCTGTCTGGTCCACTTACTCCATCTGATGCAAAAATAACCACCATCAGCTATTCAACAGACAAAACAACCAAAGCAGCACTTTTCCACTAGATGTTATGGACACGGTCATAGCTTTAGCTTTTCCACAATAATCTCCAACTCTGAATTTGCAACATCCCAGGGTAGTTCCAGTCACTGTAAGGGATTTTGCAAGATTCTTAAGAATTCTCAGAACCAAATTAGTGTCTTTAAAATAAAGAAGCTCTGCAGTAGACTTTTCAGAAGATAGGGAGAAGTCTGGATGGTGAAATTTACTTTAAAATAAAGAAGCTCTGCAGTAGACTTTTCAGAAGACAGGGAGAAGTCTGGATGGTGAAATCCAGTAATGGTGAAGGCTATTATAAGCACAAGGAGAGTGGGTCTGTTTCCATAGTCTTCACTTTGAAACCGATGAATACGTCATCCTTGCTTGTATGAAGACCTTCATGTTGATATGACTTGAGAATGCATGAGGGAAAAAAAAAAAAAACCAAAGGCTACAAAAATTTCTGGGTGAAAGGTAAAAGGACATGGACCTAATTGTGTTTGGAGAAAGGAAAGCTGAGAGCAAGGCTGTTTATTATATTTGGGAGTGACATACAGAAGTGCTTATGCCCCCCACTTCTGTTTCCCTTACCTGGGGCAGATACCACTCCCGACTAACAGAACTTTAGTATGGAGCCAGAACTGAGCCTCAGAATCCTTCTCAACACAACTCTCAAGGGCAGCACATGAAACCCATTAGACATACGCCTGACATGTCGATATACTCTGCTACATCATGAAGGGCTAACAAGATGGCAGAGGAAGTACCCAGACCCTATCTCTCTTCCTCTCCTTTCATTTTACCTTTAATCTTCTAATTGCTCTCTATTATTTCTAAACAAACCCATTCTTTTCAAATTGTTCTAAATTTATGTTCACTTTTACCACTGGGCATCTACCCATCCGCCCTCCCTCTCACAGATATACAACAGCTAAAGTGACATTTATAAGCAATAGCCTTAGCCTGGGGACCTCACTTTGAATTCAACACATTCCAGTTCTTTGACTCTAGGTAAGTTCATTTCTTCATCTATAAAAGAGGATATTTGCAGCAACTTCTTCATAGGTTATTATAAATATCGAATGAAATTAAAGACCTTGCACGGTACCCAGAATAAATAGACATTCAATAAATGTTAGCTTAATCTGAGGAAACAGTCAATATTTCAATAAATCAATATTTCAAGTCAAATTTGCCACCAGAGTTAATGAAGCACTCTGACCTATCATGTTACTGACATTGAACGCTTTCCCTTAAAATCCAGAGTCAGCTAGAGCCTCCCTGTCCCTTGAGTTTTAAGTAAAATTAACCTGAGTTCCACCCTGCAAAGCCATAGCCCTTGGAAGTCCAAAGCCCTTCTCATGGCCTCAGGGGAATCTAGGGGCTCACATTCTGAGGCCCATCCCTCTTTCCTGGGTTCCTATAATTTCACATGTAGACTCTGCTCAGAATCCCTTCAGTCTTGACACAAGGCTTAGCTCCTTACTCATCTGACCAAAAAAAAAAAAAAAAAAGTGTATGTATTCCACATAAAGCTTTTGGGAACCGAGGAGTCCTTATATCTTCCAGTTTGTCTATGACTCTAGCCCTTAGCTGCAGCTTCTACAAATATGGTTATCCATATCCAGCCTGTGTCTACTGAAGGGCATCATCTCACTCATCCTAGAGCATAGGATATAAAGTAACCTCCTGCCAACCATCTCTCAGCTGTCAACCACATTTAGTCCACAGTGCACACTCACATCTTTTTAGCCATGACAACCCATGGGAGTACATGCTGACTTCAATGTGGCAGTTCAGCCAGCCTTACCTTTTTAGATTTCTTTTAGATTTGTCAGGTGTAGACTGAGAAAGTTGGCGCTCAGGCCACTATCTTGCCCCACCTCCACTCATCTGCAATCTGCATAGAATCAGAGCATCCTTAAAAGTCACTCTGTTGAGATGAAAGGGTTGTATTCTCCTCCCCCCAAAAAAATACCTCATAAATATTATTATTCCACATGTTCTTCTTGAACCATGCCAGGCCCCATCAAGAAATAAAGATTTTTCCCTCTCCTTGAAATTAGCAAGCCATATGACTGTCTCAACCAATAGACTATCTGGTAGAAGTGACACTGCTTGACTTCCAAAACAAGGTCATAGAAAGGAATATGACTTTTTACTAGTTCTCACTATCGAGGATATTCAATATTGGAATCCAGCCACCATGTTGTAAGAAAGTCCAGGCCATATGGAGAAGTTATGTATAGGTGTTCTAGCTGATCGACCCAGCTAAGATCCCAGTCAACAGGCAGCATCAACAGCCTGACACATGAGTGAGTTTGCCTTCAGAGGATCCCACCCCATTTCTTCAAGCTGCCCCAACTGATGCCAAGTGAATAAGAAGAGCTCACTGCCAACCTTTGTCCCAGTCACAGATTCATGAGCAAACTAATGTTGTCCTGGTTTTAAGCCACTCAGTTTTAGCGTGGTTTACATTTCAATATCAGATAACCAGACCAACTATGCCTTTCAATTGTTGGAGATATTATAAATGTTGACACTCCATATTTCACTACAAATTTGTTAGTAACTGACCAGTCTTGGGAGTTAGGAGTCAGCACTTGGGCCCCAGAACATGTCCCAGCCCCCAAAAAATAAAAGGGCTAGAACCTCAGTCTATTCACTATTCTCCAATTCATGTTAGCCAGGATCAGCCTACCCTTAAAAGCCAGATAAGAGTGGTTCTAATGTTCTCCTTAAGATTTCTGTGAAGTTCCATACAACATGTCTTCTCATATAGTCCTTTCTGGTTATATGCTTCTGTTTTTGCTAAATTAGTTGTGTCAGTGTGTCATTTCTCTGACTAGCATATTTCTCTGACTGGTAGAGAATAGAAGTCAACCTCTTCCTCTGATGTTTACAAAAAAACATTCACATAAGTCCTGGTCTATGAATCAGACATTACTGGCTGTTTGAGCAAACTAAGGTAATTTATACTGCAGAACTAGAAATGCAATTTCAGACATTCCTGTTTTTTTCAGGCACCCATCCTGGCCATACAGAGACCTGAACCTTTCCAGATTCAGATTTCTCTCTCTCCATTCTCATCTTCAACATTTTCCCCTCATCACTACCTTCCTCCCTAATTGCCCCCAGGAATTTATGTCCAAACATCGTACTTTACTTTCTATTATTTAGGTCAGGAGCTCTCAAACTTGACCATCTATCAAAATCAGCTGGAGAGCTTCTAAAACACAGATTGCGGGCCTCATTCCAGAATGCCTGATTTAGCAAGTCTGGATAGAACCTGAGAAGTTGTATTTGTAACAAGTTCCTGAGTGATGCTGATGTTGCTAGTCTGGGGACCACACTTTGGGAACCACTGATGTAGATTACATTTCTCTCCAACCATTATTTTCAAACTTCTTCCCAGGTCTACCTTTGCTCCCCAGCCAATAAGAAAAGAGTATGCACCCAGTTAGCTGCCCAAAGGATGCTTAATAACATCCAGAAATCACTTCCTCTGTAGGAGCCTGTTATGATTTCAACTATAATCATTTCCCCATCCAATTCATTTGAAAGGCAGTATAAGTTAGACTGACTGGTTCAGAGCTGGCTCTGCCTATCACTAGTTGAGTGACCTGGAGCTATGTTATTTAACCTCTCTGGGCCTGGTTTCCTCATCTGTAAAACTATGGATGATAATGTTTACTTCTTATGAGCATTAATAGACATAATGCATAAAAGTACTAACCAGTTTCTGGGCATATAAAAATGCTCATACATGTTAATTATTTCTCATTTGTTCCACAAACCTTGACCAGTGGTATTTTAGGCACCCTGCTGGGCACTGTGATAAGAGATGAAACCATATAACAAAAGGGAGAAACAGTAAACAAACACAGGCATTCAGGTTGATGGCAGAGATGAGCTCTTGAAGTCCTTTAATAATTCGAGACTAACTCCTCATAGAAATAAATGTAAAATAGGAGATGCAATCTAGGGGTACATAAATCCACAAACATTGTAAAATAATGTACTCTAATGCTGCTTTTTATTTTCTTAGCATTAGCTCTAATATTTTGCAGACGGCTTGTTCTTACATTAATAGCACATCATGGCAGTTGCTAGGGCTTCCTCCTAGTATTTTATCACTTTTAACTTCTATTTCAAAGTTATTGATCTTTCTGGTGTGTTTTTCATCACTGGTGTGTACAAATATCACCTAACGAATGCTTGGATGACTTCGCTAAATTATAACATGTTGAATGTTAAAATAACAATACAACAGCCACCAAAAATCACTCTCCGAAGTTCGGGTGCCTGTAAACAATGGAAAGACAATGAAATGCTGATGCCAGAGATCAGCTAAGGTGGCGCCGCCATGTGGCGGCAGCAAAAACACATTTCACAATTCCCTGGGTCCTCCAGTCTCTGATGCGTGTTTTGGTTTGGGGTTGCTGCTGCTTTTCATTTGGTGGGAAGTGCATTACTTTACATTTTGTGCATAAAGTGAAAATTAGTGTTTCTACGTTGTACTTTTTCAAATCCATCACTCAGATTCCTGTGAAATACGTATGCACATCATCGCAATGGCCTGACAGAGATGGTGGGAGGTGCTGAGATCACGCTCTAATGAGGTCTGCTCCCAGCTTGGGCAATTCTGTCTTCTGTTCCTACAGCTTCCTTTCCTAACCAGGTGAGCTCACCTTTTCTGTTTCCGTGCACTCTCATCAGGCAAGCACCCTTCCTGCCAAAATGAAAGCAATAACCCCAGGAGATACATTTTGTCATGGGCTGCAATTTGGGGCCAACATCTAGCTTCTGAGAGCTGAGACAGTCCATCCCACAGGAATTCATGAAAACTGGAGAGAAATGTGTATCTTTTCAAATACAACTGTAATAAGAATAGTTAACCCTTTTATGGTTTAACTATAATCAGCACGACTTACTTTTAAAAAGATGGAATCTCTGATTATATTTTGAATGTAAGGTCAGCATTATGATCCAGAATATTGTAATTATTTAGTAACTAAAATTGGAATAAATTGGCAAGGACTCTAGATGTAATATTTTAGAGAAGTTAGCATCTGCCTTCCAATTGATGTCTTATGTTTTTCTTTAATAACAGTATTTCAAATGGAAGGGAAAAGCTTTCTAACATTAGTTAATCCAAGCATATTTAAGCTGTAGGAATAAAAAAAAAGATACTTACTAAGAGTCCTGCTAGTGAAGATGTATAGTATGGATCTAACACTGAGTGATTCCTGAGATCCTAGACTTTGGGGAGTCTCTGATATCCAATTAAGGATATTCAACAAAAATGTGTGGCAGGAAAATTATTGAGCCATTAATCTGTGGCTTGTTCTCATTGTATCTTTCCCTCCTTATTCCCTGAAGGCTGTTTTGTGTTCTCTTGTCTCAGGGGTGTTTGTGTTACATGGCAGAAAGCTGAAGTCAACTGAAAAGGCCCTCCTCCGAGCTTCTGTTCTAAAAGCCAAAACTCTTTGAAGAGATTATGCTGTTTCTCCAGGGGGCAAGGAGAAAGAAGATACTGCCCTGGGGTGGGGGTGGGGGGGTACATGAGAGACCAACCAGAGTACCCACTAGTGTTGGTGGTAAGGCCTGGGCACTTCTTGAGCACATACTCCAAAAGTCTTATCTTTTCAAGCTTTTTCTTTAGGGTAATATGATCGCTATTAACAAAGTGATGGAAAGATATTGTAATAAGCTTACGAAATCTTCAATGAAAACATTAATGGTCAGACCCAGGGAGCAAGCAGTCTCAGGGAGGAGGCTTTCCAGTTTGTAAGATCATCCTCTGGCAGACCTCAGTGCAGAGGCCTACAATAGGCATTGGAGGGCTGTTGAGAGCTTCAGCCCAGGCTTCTGCCCTTGGGTTAGAACTTGGCCTTGACTCTAGGCAGAGCTGAAAGATGTTGGCCAGGAATAAAGCGGTTCTGTGGCGAGCATTCTCAACCAAGTGTGGCATGGGAGCAGCTAAGATGCCTGCCTTAAAAAGGCACAGAAGTTTAGGCAATGAGCATTTGATAGCAATAAGAGCACTGGTGATAACAGCCCCTCCTCATGGACAGGACCCCTCCCACTTTAAGCCCTGGCAGTCTGACAGAAGTGCCTACACATTTAACAACTATCTCCTTGTAAGGCATCACATATGACTAGCCCTGCCTGTCTCTCGGAAGAGGAATTGGGACCTTTATTACAGAATCAAAAGTGGTAGGCAAAAGGCCAAAGATAAGCACAGTTTTCAGCTGTCATTTGTACCAAGCACTGGTGATGAACTCTATCCCCAGGAGGATCTAAACTATATCATTAAATGATTAATTTGAGAACATTTGATGGTTACTTACTCCTCAAGCATTTAAAGGAGCTCACTATGTACCAAGTACCATGCAAAATGTTAACCCCGAAAGTATGGAAAACATTTTTGTTCCTGCCTTCAAGGAGCTCCTGGTCTAGTCTGCAAGTGGGATGAAAATCCAACAGAACCTAGAAAATGCTTTATGGAGGTATGCATATATTTTCACAGGAATCTCATTAGGAGCAGAATGGCCAAAGACGGACCAATTTACTGACTTCAAAGGACTCTAAGTGAATTTCTGGGTTTCATTAAAACAATAATGGAAGAAAAATACTTTTCCTTCCTGTTTAGTTTCAGCCTTTTCAGGACTTTCTCAGCAAAATGGGTCTTTTGCTAGATTAAGGGTTCATGGATCTTTAAATAGATTTCAAGGAATCGGTGAACTGGGTGAGAGATACATTATATTTGAGCTTCTTCCAAATAGGGTGAAAATTGTCTCTGTGGAAAAAATTTAGTTTTTGTCAAATGTTGTTTTTAAGGAATTGTTTCATTCCACACAAGTATAGAGTAGTATGGGATATTACTACACTTCATCAGGTAGCAAACAGTCATCATTATCAAAGTGCTTTCCAGTTGATATGTATTTTTAGATGTAAGCTTCCATTATGATTCTGAGCATTAATCCTTGCTACATAGTCTGGCTTAGGATGGAAAACATCAAAGAAAATAAAGTAGAAGACAGTTTGCTATCTTGGGGTCATCCCAAATGGGATGGACACCAAAAGCATGGTCCCTCTTGTACAGTGAGTGTCTTGCTCAATGGAAGCATAAAGCCAGCAAAATCAAAGGAACAACTTGCAACTGTCTATTGTGGGAGTGACTGGTTCAGAATGGTTCATTTTCATGAGAAGATAGGTCAACTTGAAAAAAACTAGAGAAATTTACACCAACTCAACAACCTGGACTTAGAGCATCCTACAACAATGCTATTTCATGGCCAAGCAAAAGAAGCCTTGTTCTTGGAAGATCTTGGAGCTATTTGCCCTAAAGTGGTCAAGGGATCTGTAGCCTGAGAAGAGAAAAAACAGTGGAGTAGCACCTCTGACAAGAAGTGTTACCCTATCCGGAATCACCAGCTTTTCTTCTGTGTGAAGATGGTCTTGAGGGAATCTCTGCAAGCTGAGCTCCTTTCAGCATGCAATTGAATAAGTGCATTGACAGTTCACAGTCTATTCAGTTCCTAGTTTTCCTGTTACACACATGCATATACCCATTCGGTGAGTCCCTTTGGAAACATCAGAGACTTAGGACAGTTTTGAAGTAATGAAAAAGTTCTTTGCCAAGCAAAACTTTGAAGAAAAAATGCTTGTGCTATGGGTACAGATGGAGCACACTGCTGTTCCACAAAGCCCCTGGTTTTACCGTGTTGCTGAAAAAGAAAATCCACACATCAAACTAACTTCTTGTTTTTTTATAACCACGTGATATAGACAGTAATTCTAAGAACTCATGTCCACTTTAGCTTAGTGTCAGGACCTTGAATCATGCCTTATCAACAGGATTTGTCAAGTGATAAATGCTGAAGTTCACTAGCTTTCTACAGGACAAGTTTTAAAGCAATTGATTAACTTTGGGAAGAAAGCTTTGCCTTTCTTAAGTGACTAGCAAAGCTCATTCTCACATAGATTTGACAAAGAAAAGTTCATTCATGACTTGAGTGACTTGATTGACATCTTTGGCCATCTGAATGAGCCATAACTCTTGATTCAAGGTCCAGCAGATCTCATTATGGATGTTGCTGGGGTGGGGGGGAACAAGAAAGAACAACAACAACAACAACAAAACATGTAAAGTCTCCTGACCAGACTATCATTGCAGAAGAGGTGTTTGGAGAAAGACGGCTATGTATTCCTTGTATTGTTGGAGAAAGAGCATCCCGAGGCCAGAGCCATGAGTGAAAAGGCTTTGCTGGCTCTTGTACAGGTACAAATGGGCAGACAAAGAAACTCTTGAAGAATACTTCTGTTGAAAGACCTTAAAATTGAAATGCATGGTACTGATTCTTTCTTTAATGACAAAGACAACATTTATGATTCAGACATTGACAAAGTTGACCTCATTGAATTGAAGATAAAGAAAATAATGTTACATGAATTCAACTCAAAGTGTTTTAGAGAATTCTATGTTCCTTAACACAGCCTACCCTCGTCTCTCAGAATAACCTGTGATAACTCTAACTCTTTTGCTAGTAAATACTATTGTCAGTTAGAATTTGCTATTTTTGCTACCATCAAAATGAAAAATCTAAACTAACTGAATGTGAAAGATATTTGCATTATCATGTAGAAAAAAGGGGGAAAAAATTATATAATTTCAATCTCTTGTTCTAACCAAACAATAGCAATCTTCTTATGAAAGTTACTTTTAAATTAAATTTTGGTTTATTTTTATTTGCACATTTTGACTTACTAAGGTTTTTTAGGAAGTAGCTATTAATTTTTACATGGAAAATGAGATTTAGAGGATTTTAAGTCTTTTTTAAATATCGTTTTTAACATTCTAACTATGTGAAATATATGTTTGTAATGCAGAAAAAAATGTACACAGAAAATGTGTCTAATTTGTTCACATGTGTTTTTCTGGAGAAGATATTTATGAGATTTCATCAGATTCACACATAACCCTAAAAAGCATTAAGAATCACTGATGTAGTAAAATGTGTATTTTATGATGGGTTCTGATTTAGTAGAAGGAGCAGACCCATATTCATGTTTTGTAGACTGTGATAATAAAGTGAACATTTTTTAATCAACAGTCCTTCCGTGGATCTGGGTTAAAATAAAGGTTCTTGTTTTTCTAGTTTAAATCAATTAATTTTTTAAAGGAAGTTATTGTTCTTTTCTTTTCCCTTGGGGTCTTCAAAGTCTATGTCTGCATCTTTGAGGTGCAAGGCAATACTAGCAGCTCTAACCCTGACATCTATGGGATACTTATTAAGGATCTTATCATAGGAAATGTACTTAAAATAGCCCTAGAAACAAACATTAGAGCATCGTAATACATTGTCTTTCAGTTCTCTAGAAGGCTCATAGCTGAATAAGGATTTTAAAAAAAAAAAAGACTTTAAAAAAATAAAGAGTGATGAAGTCAAACACAGAGAGATACCACTCAGGACAACTTTTCCAAGTATGTGTACACTTAGACTAGGGGCATGCTGTGTGTGTGTGTGTGTGTGTGTAGAGCGTCTGAAATGAGCAAACAGCAGTGATTTCTTCCAGCTAAATGCACGTCTTTGAAAGTGGAGAGTCAGCCCTGGTGATGCTAATGGAGTGGAACATAAATATTGGCAAGTTAGTCGTTAAATAGAGGCTTTTAAAGGTTGAGATTTTTTAAGGAAAATGTTAACTGCAGTTAAAAGGCCAAAGTGGTCTTAACCTGATCCTAGAATCTAGAATTTCACATGAAGTTCTAAATACCCAGGACTCTTAGGCTAAATTTAGCCTTCCCAGCTCTGCAACTGGCATTCTGGAAAGTTTGGTCCATAACGATAAATCATCACACTTGATTAATACAGGGTTAGAAGGGGACTAGCGGACATAACCAATTAATGTATCAGCCTTCTGAACAGCCCAGGAGCAGAGGTGAGTGTGCGGGCCAATAATGAACTGTTTTGCCACATTTCAAGTAGCAAGTGCACTCGCTCCCAGCCAGACCTCCCCCACTCCCCACAACCCTACACACCCAGCCTTTCCTTCTCATTACTTTTCTAGATAATACTCATCCCAATAGTCAGCTTAATTTCTACCATCCTAAGGCTTTCTTCCCCATAACCACATCAATCTCTACCTTCTCTAAATTCCTCTATACACTTGATTCTCAATCCCGCTCACTTGCCAAGCCAGGTTGCTATCTTTCCTATAATAATAGCTAACACTTACTTGAATTTTTACTATGTACCAGGCATCATGCTAAATGCTTTACAGGAATGACCTCATTTAATCCTCACAGCAGTCCTATGATGTAGTTTTTATTATCATTCACAGAAGAGAAATGTTCATATGAGGAAACTAAGGCTTAGAGAGGTAAAGTAACTTTCTCAGGGCCACAACTAATAAATAGTGGGCCAGGCAATCAACCAAGTTGTCTGGCTCAAATGCCCACCCTCTTAATGGCAAAATGCACAGCCGTTGATGTCTGATGTGCATATACTGTCTACTCTGCTAGATTTTATGCTCTTCAGGCACCTGTATAACATTTCCTTCATGTGACCCTCAGAGCTGGTATTACGCTATACCCAAAACCAATCAATACCTATTGAGGGAGTAAATGAATTAATAAGTGAATAAAAATAATGCACCATCTGCAAAGCTCAAAAAAATTAATTGATTTGGACCTCCAAATAGCATACAGAATCAGGAAAAAATGTTCCTATTACTTCACTTGGCAGTAGAAAGCAGACAACTTGCTGACTTGCTGCCCTTGTGCTCAGCTTAGACTTGGAGCTGGGGAATAGGTCTCTGTGAGCATCCATGACATCCTTCAGTTTTGTCCCTGGCAGGCCTCCAACTCCACAAGTCTATCATGATCCTCAGAATCCACACAGTTCATTAAGAGAGAGGGGAACACCACAGGAGTTTACCAGTGTCAAGGCCAATTCTTCCCTAGACCCAATGCTGTCTATGCACGTGCGCACGCACACACACACACACACAGAGAGAGAGAGAGAGAGAGAGAGAGAGAGACAGAGAGAGAGAGAGAGAGAGAGAGACTCCAGTTAGTTCGCTTCAATAAATGTTTATTGAGTATCTAGCCCAGAGAGTCACAAACTCAGCTGCACATCACAATCATCTGAGGGATTTGAAAAATTGCTGAAGTTTGGGCCCCACCCCAAAGCAACTGACTCAGAGCCCAGGCATGGGATGCATTTAACAATCACCCATGTGAATCTAATATGTATTTAGGGTAATGAACTAAAATCCATGCCAGGCACTGTGTGTCAGGAGCTGGGTTACAGAAATGTGAGTATGAAAAGGGAAGTTTGCAGGCTAGTAGGAGAGTTGCAAAAGCAATTGTAATAAGAACATTATGAAAAAGTAGTTGCAATAAATACACCATGAAATACTTGGACAGCAATAACCACAGGGCATGAGAGCCCAGAGGAGGAGAACCAACCCTCACTGGGAATTGTTGAGAGGCAAGAATGAAAGATGCAGATGAATGAGGGAGGTGTTTTACATAATGAAGTGCTGTATCAGGCAGAAGCTGCAGGTTGAAACCTTATGCTTTTCTGGAGCAGAAGGTTAGACCTCTGATGTCCTCCCTCTGCACATTCCTGAATGCCTGCAGTCTCTGGCAATCCCTCTGAACCCCTTTGAATCTCACAAACATAATGAAAATAGCAAGTATTAAATATTGGTCCTTGAGACTGAACATCAGATTTTAAACTTTTTGGAACTTTTAATCAGTGGTCAATGGAGATCAGGAGATTTTGCCCTAAATTTGTTCATCTGTAATATAAACATAATAAACCATATTTTGACAGTGATTGTAAAGATTTGTGAATTTATTCAATAAACACTATTGAGCTCTTACAGTATTCCCGGCATAGTACTAGTTATAGAGATACAATGAGGAATAATCACAGACTCAGACCCTGTTCTAATGGACCTCAGAGTCTAGGAAGGGAAATGAACATTGAGGAAATAATCCCCCAAATTTGTGTGATTACCTGCAGAGACGAGTCCTGTGAAGGAAACATGTATCCTTAACTGCCATGAGAGCTTCTAATAGGGGAACCTGGACTAGTCCAAGGAAACAGGGTAGGCATCCCTGAAAACAAACTCAGACAGAGAACTAAAAGATGTCTGAAAGAGAGTGAACTAGATCAAGAAAGACACAAAAGAAACCAGGCACGGGGAGCCTGGGCAGAACTGAACCCAGTGCAGAGATTAACCAAAAGCAGACCAGTCTGGCTGGAGCATAGGGCACAAGAGGGAGAGTGTAGAACACTAACTGCAAAGGGAATCGGGGCTCTGCCAGCCACATCCTTCTCCCAAGAGCAGGGAAAGGTTCCTGGGAGGCTCTCGGCCTGTGGCATGATCAGACATAAATTTTAAAAGCCCCTCTAGCTGCTGTGTATGAGAATGGATTGGAAGGATAAGAGTGAATGTGGATGGACCAGCTAAGTTGTTACTGTAGTCATCCAAACTAGATGTGATCAAGTTTGGTTTTGAAAATACAGAATTGGAAGTGTCAAATATAAAAGAGAAATGAATTCGAGATAGCATATGACACCAAAAAAAATGATTACTATTTAATTGATGCTACATAGATATTCAGTATATAGAAACAAGGATACTATCTGGAAAGGGAAGATTAAATAAATGTCTTCTGACACTTTAACCTAGTTCAGCAGTGCCAACTCCACCTTCTTAGAACTATCATTTTGGTCAAGATCATTCTTCAGTATGAGAATGTTGAGCCAAGAGCCCCAGAGATCCCTTCAAATTGTCCTTGGTAAGCAGCAGGTTGACCCCTGAGAAGAAGCCAAGAAACCAAGCCACACTTCTTACCCTGGGACAGCTGCAGAGATACTGCCCTTGAGCCTAAGAGCAAGGAATTTGCCTCCATGTAGCTGGATTTGTAATTCTAAACCTGCTAAGGAATAACA
>NW_011889001.1:2154981-2165844 GCF_000151845.1 Pteropus vampyrus | reverse complement strand
AATGATTACTATTTAATTGATGCTACATAGATATTCAGTATATAGAAACAAGGATACTATCTGGAAATGGAAGATTAAATAAATGTCTTCTGACACTAACCTAGTTCAGCAGTGCCAACTCCACCTTCTTAGAACTATCATTTTGGTCAAGATCATTCTTCAGTATGAGAACGTTGAGCCAAGAGCCCCAGAGATCCCTTCAAAGTGTCCTTGGTAAGCAGCAGGTTGACCCCTGAGAAGAAGCCAAGAAACCAAGCCACACTTCTTACCCGGGGACAGCTGCAGAGATACTGCCCTTGAGCCTAAGAGCAAGGAATTTGCCTCCATGTAGCTGGATTTGTAATTCTAAACCTGCTAAGGAATAACAAGTTTCAAACTCAGAAAGATTTGACTGGTCCTGGCTGAAGGAGATGAGGAAGTTAGAGGCTATTATCCTGCGTCCAGAGGGATTCTGGACTAATTAATGAGGGTTCCTAAGTTCATAATCTAGGCGAGCTGCATGCAATCAGAGAGCCATGTTCCAGAAAGAGTAACTAAGAATCCGTTTCCCTAACAAACTGGTTCATCTTTCCATAACAAAATTTACCTTCTTGGGAAGGTGATTCCATAAGGTTGTAAATGGAGGCACCCACACCCCATGGGGGGTTCACTGCACCGTAGTTTCAGCAGAGGAAGATAGAGAGCCCAGAGGCTCCTGATACAGTCGCCATGGCAACCAACCCAAATCTAGTCCATTTTATTCACAGACAAAAAACCCAGTTCAGTGAACACTGTAGGGAAGTAGGAGCAGCTTAGATTAACCAGGCTATCTTCTGGCCCCAAGCAATCTGCAGGATAAGACCTTGCATTAGGCAAAGGTCTTCACTGTGACAAAGCAGAGGATTTGTTAAGCTCTTTGGATCTCACTGGGTCCATTTAACTTCCAGTGTGGGATAAAAAATTACTCTTCTCCAGGCAGGAGGCCTGAAGTTTCACATGAATTTAGTTTGAAGTGGTAATGGTCACACCACAATAAACAATCATCCAGAGCCATTTCATTTCTCATCACTGGGAAGTTTAGGAGACTGTACAATCAACACCTTCTGATCTCTGACCTACCAGGTAAGAAAACAGATCATATTTTATAAGTGGAAATATGTCTTGGAATTGGTTTGAGTGTAACATGTAATTTACATGTATGATTTCCCGTTTTTTCCTGAGGATAACAGTGTATCTGAGGACTGAATTAGGAGAAGCAGCAAGAGCCTTTTCGAGTAAACATGTAACTCACTCATTTATTCATTTAATTTATGTTTATTGAAAACTTACTCTGTGTCATAGGGCTAAAGAGATAAGAGATGACTAAGCAAGGACTCTGCTCATAGTTCAATGAAGGAGAAGAACTTGATTTAAAATAAATAAATAAAGGTTTAAGTGTGTTAGGACTGTAAGGTAAAGTAAACTGCAATGGCTCAAACAAAATAGAAGTTAAATCTTGCTCATGCAGCAGTCCAGGACAAATGAGCCTCCACTATCCTAACAAGAGAGTCTACTATCTCTGATACATGGCTGCCATGACACTCTATTTGCTATTCCATGGGAGGTTTTGTGGACCAGATCTGGAAGTGACACACATCACTTCCACTCACATCCACTGGAGAGAATTTAACCACATGTCCTGTCCATACCTACCCCCATAAGGAATCTAGAAAATGAAGTGCACCTGGTCACTCACATGCTGTGCTACAGTCCTATTAATAAGGAAGAGGAAGAGGGCAGAATTTGGAGAAAAACTAGCCATATCTGATAATAACAAAGACATGTACAAAGTTTTCTGGGAAAAGAGAAGAGAAACTAAGAAATAACTGTCATACTCAAAAAATATTTCAAATATTTTCGAAAGAAACTTTACATGTAATTTGATAAATGTTCATTCTAGCAACAATGAAGTATCATTTTCCCTTACTAAATTGCAAAAAAATAAAGAAAAAATAATAGTTGTTATTATTGGCAAGGGTCTAAAAGAAAGAAGCACTTACAACTCCAGAAAGCACCAATTAATACAATCTTTCTGAAGGGCAGTTTGGAAGTACGCATGTAACAGATTTTTTAAAAGTCACAACAATAAATGAATTCAGGTGTACAATACTATAACCCTCTTCATTTATCTATTTTTTAACCTAGTGTCTGAGCCCCTACTTGCACTCAGTAGGGGAAAATTGCACCTGTCAATTCAAGGTCTGGGTGACTTCCAATTTAAAACTCAATTCTTTAAGATGGGGGGAATTTATCAAATTCATGATTCTCTCTATAGGTGGCCTCTAGAAACTGAAAATAGATTCTCTCCTGAAGCCTCCAGAATGAGCATAGCCCTGCCAATACCATGATTTTAGACTTCTGACCTCCAGAACTCTAAGAGAATAAATTTGTGTTGTTTCAAGCCACTAAATTTGCAGTAATTTCATATAGCAGCATGAGGAAGCTAATGGCCTTTTCCTTTGCTCCACAGAGACCTCTCACCCAATACACTGATCTTATGAGACGGACTGATCTGCTTTAGGAATTGAATTTAGAGCCTGGAGTAAGCAGTGTGGCCTAAGCTGGTCAGGGAGACACTCCCAGGCAGAGCCTGATCTAGACCTGTCAGATCTGAATTTTCTGAGTTAGAGACAGACACTCAGACCACAAAGGATAATTGTATAACCAAGACAGAAAGGCAAAAGTAATGAGTTTTATGTGTTATGGTAGCTAAGGACAACTGGCCAGATCAGCAGTGGCTCAAAAAAGTTTCATAGATCTAATGAAGAAAATCTGATGAAGAAAGTTGACACCTTCAGGGTATTCTTAATGCCTTGAGACAGATGTCAGGACATACAGGACTGCTGCCACCTGCTATGTGCCGGAGGCAGAATCCTGGGTGGTAAGTCCCAGAGCACTGACTATAAGGAATCACCAGAGTAACTATGAACATATGGTATGTGAGCTCTCTTTGGAGTAGAGAGAACCTTGGTCCTCCCGTGCTTTGCCCCTCTCAACCAAAGCTCTCAACCTCCTGAGCTTTCTTCAACTCTGTGTAAAAAGAAAAAAAAAAATACTTGGAGCTCATAGATGCCTAAGAACAAAAAGCAGGGCCTGTTGAAATTCTGAACTTCCTTGAAGCTCTTAGGGGCTAGATTTCTATACTGGAAGTAGATGTAATTAATTTGGACATACAACAAGGCCTGGTTGCAGCCTGGAGGGATGAGCTCCATGTCTTAGGCAGAAATGTCCACACAAGCTGATGTCAATGAGGGGTAGCGGGGTGGAGGTTTTAAGAGGTTTGATCTGTGAGTAAACAAGAGATAAAAGCCTGAGGACATGAAGAACAGGGAGGAAAGTGTTGGCTGGTAGGGATATGTAGAGTAACTGGTTTGAACAAGAGGTAGAGATGATGTCAATCATATTTCCAAACATTAGTTGTATAAGGAATTAGTCACAGGATGGACTTTGGCCTCCCTCAGTAGGGTGCCTTGACCACAAGGCTTACTGAGATCAAGAACTGGTCTATAAATTTTTCATATTCTTTTTTATTTAATTACACACATTAAAAAGCTAAATATAGCACCTATTAATGGCATAATCATTGATTAAGATATTTAAGAAATCAATTCCAATGTCACCTTTTCTGGGTCACCTTTGCCATTGACTACAGCAGGGCCTGACCCTTGGCACTTAGATGAGAAGGATTAGAGGTCAGAGCAGACAGAGAGCCAGATGTGCCCAACAGAGTTCAATGAACAAGCACGACCCAGAAATCAGAACAGGCAGCAAGTCAGAACCATGGGTGGTCAGGCAGAAGAAGCAATATAAAGCACAGGCCAACAAGATCATAAAGAAAATTTCTGACCTAACCTGAGGATTCTTATATACTTCCCACTGGGGACAGGTCAAGCCCAGTGTATGAGCAGTAGAGTCCTCAGGTAAAACCAGGTAGGTAGCTTCATCTGAAGAAGGGGTAGCACAGCCATTACTACAGAAGATATTTTATCACAGCCCCTTTCTAGTTCATCCTATATTTTACCGTAGAATCAAGTCCCATCAAAACCCACAAAATATCTCTGAGGGGTCACAGCAGCATGATATCAAAAGCCCCTTTGAGCCAGGTCCTACAGTTGCTGGTGACTTCTCTGCACTCCAGGCTTCATCAGCCATGAGAAGGAACCACAGAAGGATGGGGAAGAGTCTCCTCTCTAGTTCCCTCTTATTCTTCTGTTCTTTCATTTAACAGAAGCAGAGAAAGAAGAAAAATCATGCCACTTAAGTGTGAAAATTTCATGACTCATACTATTCTTCAATGAAAGTAGCTTTCTTCTCAATTCCTAGAGACATCTTCCCTCTAGTTAGGTGTTTCCAGCAGTAGCTGCTGGCTAAGCATTATTTTAAATGTATATCCTTTGCCACCCATGCAACCTGCACATTTTAAGCTATTTCTGACATAAACTGTTTCAGAAAGTCTTTTTATAAAGCATCTATATCTCTTGCTGTGGAATATTATATCCCAACACTTAAACATGGATTTTGCAGTATAAATGTAAATTGATCCCCTCACAGGGATACATCCTTAGAGTGCGCAAGAAAGAGCTAGGGGTTTTCATAAGGACCAGAAAACACGGATCTGGAAGCATGCACCAGCTGGGCTCCACCTCTCCCTGAAGGCAGATAGAGAGGTCTTCAGAAAGTTTGGACATGGCTTAGGAAGAGAGTCCAGGTATAAAGTGAATGGTATGGATGAGGTGGCAGCTCTTCCCAGACTTGACCTGGTAAAGCCACCACTTTCAAGGCATCCAGGATCTGGAAAAAGTATGAGGCCCAGGATTGTGATTGCAGCATATGAATGTGAACCAGGCCAGGTATTCTCTGTAACAGAACTCATCTGGATTGAGCAAAGGGAACCAAGGGCTCAGACAAGATAGACTTGAGAGGCTGAGAAGGAGCTCTCACAGGCTATAGCAGAGAGCAGGCAGCCTTAAAGGAAAATACCCAGAATCCTGCAGAGAAACCTAGTCAGGGTGAGGGGAATAGTTTGAGTGAAGGCAGGGGGTAATTAAAAAAAAAAAGCCAAACACTTAGAAGACAGACAAATCTGGCTTTATGACCCAACTCTGTTGCCAAGCTGTCAGCAATGAGAAGTTCATTTGGCCTATCTGAGCCAGTGTCCATATCTGTAAAACAGTGCAAGGAATAAAGCACTTAGCACAGTACCTGGCACATAAGTGCTGAATAAATGTTCACTAGCTTTAACTTCATTGTCATTATCATCACTTTATTTATTGTTATTATTCTTTTAGAGCAAGACCATGTCTCATTCCTATTGTATTGCAATGCTGAACCCAGAGCCTGGCATGCAGAATTCTTTCAGTAAATGTGGGAAATTATTGAGGGCAGGGCTGGTTGAATGGCCATGCTACCTGGAGAGTTGCACTGGGCTCTGTGCTTAGAAGGGTACTATGCTTCATTTAATGCTCTGCAGTGGCTATTTTGAAATCTTTAATAAATTTTGAACAGGGGGTCCTACACTTATACTTGCACAGAGCCCCCACAAATTTTGTAGTTGGTCCTGAGTGAAGATAAAGATGTAAGGAAAATGTAAGGAGAAAACTAAATCATGAATAATTTTGGGAGACAAGAAATCTGCAGAGAGGCTATTAAGAATTATAGTATACCAGGTATTTCTTCTCCAGAATACAAAGGTCTTCAGAGGAACCAGCAATTGTTCACATCCTGAGTTTTCATTGGTTCCTGCATTTGGCAGCATATTGGAGGAACCCCAAAATGTCTGGGACCTAATCTGTTCTTAGTCAACAATATTTCCAAAATTTACAAGTCCTCATTCTAAGAGATCAAAATACAGGAAGAAAAGTCAATTCAGTCCCAGTATTTTCTGGATGATAGCTCTTGGTTTTGCTTTCTATTATATGCATAAAAATGACAAGCATAATGCATGTAATTTCACAATCGCAATGTTTAAGACCACTTTTCCTGTCAAAACATATGACCCAAAAAGTTTGCAGTTCATGAATTAACAGGCAGCATTCTATTGCATCACTGAGACTGGCTGCTTCATTCCATGTCGTCCAGTCCTTGCTGGAGTCAGAAGTTACAACATCACAAACCAGTCACTTCTGGCTTCACAGTTCTGCCAATCACACTCTCTTACAAGGTGCCACTGGACCACACTCACTGTTTACAGTGACATGTTTTTTTAAAATTTGTGGGACTATTTAAGCCCCTTTAGAACTCCTTTCTTTGAACGTGTTTAGGGTCAGACTTCCAGATGAACTATCATCTACTATCTGAGTCTCCATATCATTCATCTACTGAATCTGTGGCCCGTCCTGTGTCAGGCACAGAGGACCCAGAGATGAGGTCAACACTATTTTTGTTCTCACACAGACCATGAATGAGCTAGAACAACCCACAAATACACAGGTTCAACACCTCAGTACAAGCTCTTGGCCAGCTAGTGGGTAGGAGAGGATATCTTAGATTATAGATAACAGAATAGAGTTTTGGAAAACAAGCAGAGGGAAAAGGTGTTCTGGGAAAACATCAGCAGTGTGGAAGGTGTAGACTGGGAGAACTTGGCTTGTTCCTGGAGATTTAAGTGCTACACTCAGTACTTCTGGTATGTGGGGAACAAGAGGAAAGGGTAGAGCAGAGCAGGTTAGAAAGAAACTCATGGGCCAGGCTATATTGGCTCTTTATCTAAAGAGCAAAAGAAAACCATCGAAGCATTTCGTTCCTTGGTTTTTTTAACCTGAGTAGATTTGTGATGCATAGAAGCATGACCCTTCTGCAAGTTGGGTGGGAGGATTGTAGAGGTGAGAAAGGAACTACTCTTGAACTCTGGTTCCTAAGTTAGCTTTTGTTTGCTAACAGCTTAGAGGGGATTTGAGCAACCTGCCACAGGTGGGGAGAGGAACGTAGGGTGAGAGCTAGGTGCTTACAGGAAATTTTTACGAAGATCTTGCTCAACTGGGTGTGATGTAACCATCTCCTCCTCTCCCTATGAAACCTCCTATAGAAGTTATATTATTCATCAAGGCTTTCAGAGCAAGATTGTATTTGAGGAGTCAATGTGATATGACAATGTGCAAAGACGAGTTTCACTGCACAGGTAGGACTTAATCAAGAGTGATTCAAAGAAGGTCAGTTACTCCCAGATTATATAAAGATCACTCAGTCAGACCCCTGAAGGTGCCTGATGCCCTTCTCAGGCCTGAGGCTTAGCCACACAGGGGTCCTCCTAATGCATCTCTGACTTCTTAAAGCCCTTACAGATGTAGCGATGATGAAATCTTACACATTTGTTCCCTAGCACTGAAATGTGTTTATGCTCCCAAAGTCAAGGTTTGTAATGGGTTTTGCTCATGGGGATGATTATTTTAGGCTGACTTTTTAAAAGGCAATTGATAACAAGTTTACCCAGCCAAAAGAGCTCTGGCAATTATCTGTAAATTCAGACTCCATGAACAGCCAAACCAGAATATTTAAGACCCCCTGAATCTATGCTGGGGCCAAGATTATCTAAAGTGACAAGCTGAAAATGAAGTAATTTATGCTAAAATGGTGTTTATGGACTCAAGATGCTATTCGAAATGACTGCTATTGAGAGCTGCCACAATCCCTTCCTCCTTTATTTTCTCCTTTATGGGCCCCTTCCCTCCTCTATTCACTTTCCCAGTCAAGGTGGTAGGAAAGGGAATGTTTAGAATGTTTTTAGCCTGAAAACTTCCTAGGATAGTTTGTAAATGTTTCATGTGAACCTTGAACAATTTATAGAGAATATAAAGGTCACAAAGGTCTCCAATGTCAGGGTTTGTTGTTTTTGTCTGGTTTTAATCATAATTCTAGGCAGGGCCTAGGGTGTGGGAAAATCCCACCATGAGAATAAAGACAAGTTCTAAAGTAACTCGTCTCTGCCAAGCTCTTTAGCTCACCTGCAAATATTCTGCTAGCTCTCTTGGCCTTAGACCTGGGCACTGAGGCTTTACATGTGTGAGAAGAGGCTGGCTCATGGAGTAAGGCTTCCCTCCTATATGCCCTCTGGGCTCAGAGCATTGGTACAGTCCCTGAATTTGAGGCACCCTCTAATTCTAGCCACCAGGGTCCTCAACACCAGCCTGATCAGAAACAAACTGTCACATAGACCTAGCAGAGAATGAATTCACTCTGGTCCAATCAAACATGTAGATTAACCAAACACATTGAACAACTCCCTTCTCCAAACTCTCAAAATGAAAGTAAAGGAATAAAAATTACCAACTAACAAAGACCAGAAGAATGGCAAGGTAGAGGATAGTAAAGGATCAGTTTCAACAGGTTTCAGAGGCCAGAAAGCAGACAGGTGGGTGATAACTGCCCTAGAAGCAGAGGAACTATGCACATGGGAAGCAAGTCACTTTGGTCCACAGTCAGATGAAGAGACCTATGTATAGGCCTCAGAAACACCAACTACTTTGGAAGCCAGGGTGAGATGTGGAGCTGAAAACCACAAAAGTTGTTGAAAATCTACAGAAAGAGCAGTAGGATCTTCCGAGCCCCCACAGTCTTCCCAAAAGACCAGGCACTATGCAGTCCCACTCCGCTCTGCAGGAGACAAGAGGTTTATTCTCTGGGGAAGATAAAGCAGAGGCATCAGTTCAGAAGTTAGAGGTTAAATTCAAGGCTGAAAGCAGCATTAGGTGGAGGCCTGTATACTGAACTGTGGGGCCTCTGGTCACTTCTGCTACCTCACTCTCAAGAATAGGTAGCCAGGAATATGTGTCCTAGAAAGAAATAGAAAGATTATTTTCTAGAGAAAATTAACCACTCCCAAGAAAGAGCTCCAGTTATTGATGTTTGGGGGCTCCCTCATAAGGTGGCTGGCTTACCCTCTGATTATACCACCATGAGGAAACGGTGCCCCCTCAACCCACGCAGGGCTTTTATTTGGCTTTAGTTTTTTGTTCCAATCCAAAACAGAGACACAAAAACGAGCAAAAAAGAAACGAATAAAGAAAGAAAGAAAAGAGGGAGGGAAAGGAGGAGATGGGAGAGAGAGAGAGAGAGAGACAGAAAGAGAGAGGGAGGGAGAGAGGTAAGGAGGGGGAGAGAAGGGACAGGAAGGGAAAGATAAAAAGGAAAATTTTAGAACCAATAGCAGCACTGGGACAAATGAAAACTTGAAGAATGTACTCTTGAGACATAGAAATTATAAAGGGACAAGCAACTACCAAGGTTTTGGAGGGGAAAGAAAAAATATATATGGCAACCAAAACTTTTTAAATCAGCAAAAAAGAATAGATATAAAATTTTAAAACTCTCCAAGAAAATAGAGCAAAAGATAAAATCTTAAAATAAAATCTTAAAATAGTTTTCTCATGAGAAAACTAGAGAATTAACCCAGGATATCCAGACAGAACAAAATAAAAAGAATAAAAGATATTCTCAGAGCAACTATATAAGAACAGAAAGACTTGTATCCAGATTTAAAAAGTCCACTGAGTACCCAGTATAATGAAAGTAAAAAGCATACCTCATTGTGACATTTTAAAAGACTGAGTTAAACAGAACATTCTGAAAAAACAAAACTTATCACACTCAGGGGAATAAAAATCCAAAAGGCATTCTACTTCTCAACAAAAAAAGAAAAACTGAGTGCTAGAGAACAGTGGGCCAATGCTTGCAAAAGTCTGAGGGAAAGGTTTTCAACATAGAATTCTACAAATAACTAAACTATCAATGAATTGTAAAGGTAAAATTAAAATATCAGACACAGAGCTCAAATTTTTTTTCATTTATGCACGCTCTCTTAAGAAGCTACTGGAGGATGTGTTTGAGCTAATTACAGGAGAAAAGCAAAAAATAAACCAAAAAGGAAGACGTGGGGATCCAGATAATAGGGGACCCAGCCCAGAAGTAAGGGGCAAGGAAACCTCAGAACAATCTCCAGCAGCCTTGTGAGCAGTGAGGCTTCATGGAGCTCATTAGAGAACTGAGGAATGGATAGCAATGGTGCCCTACTTTGCTCAGCTGTGAACTACATCTGTACACTTATCATAATACAAACACTGACTGTTATAACTAGTTTGGAAGAGTGAGGCATGGTGATGTAGGAGCCAGTAAAGACAACTAAGTCTTCAACTATCAAAACAGAAGGGAGTTGATACTGTGCAAAATGGATCAATAAAAAAAGAGAAGAATCACAGTGTTTAGATATATGGAGGAAAATATCGAAAGAAGCACCTTCGAGAGTAAAGGGAGACTGGGAGATATGTAGGAGACTTCTATTTTTTAATATTTAGTAATAAGTAACTATATTACATTGATAAAAATGAAATTTAAATTACTTTTTTAAAGTAAATTCAAACGTTGGCCCATTTTCCACATAAGAATGATTCAAAGTCTCTATTTAGTTCCAGTACTATCCCTAAACATTAGAAAGGAGGTAATATCTCTCCTTTTTCACAATTTTCTGATGGGTTGTTCCATTGGATTTTTTTATCAATTTCTAGGAAGACCTTTTTTTTTTTTTTTTTTGCCTTTTCTTCAGCAGCAAGAGGAAAAAGGAATATTAGTTGAAAATATGTGTCTACGGCCATGCTGCCCTGAACAAACCTGATCCCGTATGATCTCGGAAGCTAAGCAGGTTTGGGCCTAGTTAGTACTTTGATGGGAGACCACCTACAAAGTCCACGTGCTGTAGGTATAAAAAATTAAAAATAAAGGATTGTAAGCTGACAAGGTCCTTGCAATCTGTGAGGTCAACCAAGGGTTGCCTTGCCAAAGAGAGAGAGAGAGAGGAAGGAAGGAAGGAAGGAAGGAAGGAAGGAAGGAAGGAAGGAAGGAAGGAAGGAAGGAAGG
>NW_011889001.1:2147664-2154659 GCF_000151845.1 Pteropus vampyrus | reverse complement strand
AATCATCATGAAGCTAGTCTCCAACTTCATTTCAAGAGTAGACTAGTCTGCTGGATAAACAATGCCTGTGTATATAAGGCTGAACTGGGTGCTAGAACAGAAAGAAAGAAGGCACAGAATCAAAATGGCCCTAGGAGACTCATCCCAGTCTTCTGGCAGGGCTAAATGTTTCTGAACCCTTGCATATGTAGAAGAAATGTGTTGGACTAAAGTTTCTTCAGGCTCAAGAAGACCAGAGAGGCATGCCATCAGCCAGGAAAATTAGAAAGGAGAACACAAAAGAACCTCTGCAATGAATTTTGGTGGTAAACCCATATTGAGGCTAAAATGACTGCAAATTATGCTGAAGGAAAGACAGGCAGAAGAACATTCTACAGTGCCAGCTAGCAATGCACCTACTAATCCCATATAGCCCAGCGCAGATGTGAACTGTGGAGTTAGAGAGAATGAAACACCCTCAGAACAATCAACGAGTGAAGTTGGATAACACTGTATACTAAGGAGGCCAGCCAAAGGCTCTGCCCAATCCTGATGGTTAAGGAGATAGGAAAGAAGCTCTAACTCTCTCAACAATATTCCCTATTAATGACATATAAAATTCTGTTCTCTTTTTCTCAGTCATGAAACTCCTGACCTCAGGCCTTCGTCCTCTACTTCTGGGAAGATGGGGTGGAGGTGGGGGAATAAGTTAGTTCATATAGCTAAAGAAACAAACCTAAAGGAATAAAAACTAAAGGAAATAAAAATAAATTATAAAGAACACCCATGAAAGGCCCTTCAAAAGGATAAAATGATTTCAATTTTACTCTGTCTCACTCACTTCTCTCCACTTCCTCCCCAGATACACCTGCATATCTATATATTTATACAGTTTATTATTTAGTTAATATGAATTATAGGCCTCATGCTTCCTCCCTTCTAAATCCAAAATGGGAAAGCTTTCTCTTTTCTCTAGCTCCCTTTTTTTCTCTGCTCCCCCTCACCAACACGATTTACATTCTCAATGTAATGTATTAAAAAGTTGACAGGGACGAAAGGATTCACACGATGTCTGCTAAGAAACCCAATTTCCATGATGAATTGCCCGAAGCCCCTGAATCACAAACCATTTTTTCCGCTGCTCAGAAGTTGGTTTTTTTTTTTTTTAAATCTTCTTAAAGCCTCTTTCCTAATCTTCGGCTAGAAGAGATGGGTGAAAGGATTTTTTTTTCTAAACTAAGGAAAGTATTAGCATCTTGGTTGTTGTGCATCAAATTTGAAAATGCAAGGTTAGTAATATTTCAAATCGGCCATGGTCCAAACCTCTTGATAAGTGAGTGCTCTTTCCTGTTCCCTCGCTCTTGCCCTCTCTCTCTCTCCCTCTCTCACACACACACCTTCTTGCCCACCCCACCCCACCCCCCCAGTTCTATAGCCAATAATAAGGAGGAGCATCTGGAGACAAGAAAAATTTAGAATGATTCTTCAAATATCTACCCGCTTTAAAGGTTACAGAATTCCAAATAAAATATATCCACTTTCATAGAGTTGGCTGGATCAACCAAATCTAGGTGAAGATTAAAGCAGTAAAACCCTAACCCAACTCAATGATACACCTGTCAGCTCAGGAGCAGAGGCTGTGATTAGAGCTGAGACTGCATCATATTGAGCATGCAATGACATTGGATTGCATTTGCCCAGAAGAGTTCACTCTGGGCTGCCCAATACCAGAGGAGTGAAGAGGAGCTTACCATCCATCTGAGCTCTTGCTAGGTTTTTTTGCACTTTGAAAAACACTCACTCTTTACACACATTCTGGAAATTTAGAGCTCACCTAACTATCTGTGATTTCAGCTTCACATTTTTCCTGTGTGCTAGAAAGAGGTCAATAGGTGCCACCCCCATTTGGGCAGAACCAGGCACAAGCACTCTGACTTTCCCTAGGAGTCACTCCCCCAGAAAACTTACCTAAAAAGACAATGCATTAATAAAACTTTAGAAGAAATAAAGAAAATTTTCTTTAAAGGACATAGTCAAATTATACAGAGGAAAAAGTGGGAACTTTGATATTGTCTATAAATTGCTAAAATATTTGTTAATGTACTGAGAGAATGTAGAGTCCATATTCTAGAGTTTAAGTCTGAAATCACAAACCCAAATTTGAGAATCATATGGAAACTATGAACTCTCTCAAGAAAAATTTACAGTGCAGCTATTTAGAAAAGTTTTGTAATTTAAGAGAAATCTGGACGTACAATGGTTAGAACCCTCTATTTTGCAGGTGAAGAAACTGAAGACTTTAGAAAGAAAAGAACTGGCTTCAACTGCACAGCTAGTGAGTGACAGAACCGGGACCTGATCATATTTGGTAACTGGTTCATATATTTCCAAATATATAACTGCCTGACAGTGTATGGGAAATGCATTTGGATGACTGAAGGCTTTACAACCACAGTTTACTCCAAAGGTTATTTCTCTTGAACACTGTCTGTGTTTTCTTAACCAAAGAGGAATAACACAGTGGGGCATAGTTAGAAATGGACTCTCATTATCTTTCCAGATCAGCTTTAGCAAGAGGACTTAATGGGTCAACTTATTGGAGTCTTCAAGTTGGCTTGATTACAGGATAACAGGATGTCATCAGGATTCAGTGTCACCCCAGTGCTCAAGGAGCAAGGAGGTGAAAATATTTATAAAAGACTTATTTGATAAAGGAATGTTATCCAAAATATAGGAAGAATTCATAAAATTCAACAATAAGGAAATGAATAATAAAATGAGCAACTCAATTTTTGGCTTGAATGTGGATACTGTGTCACTTAAAAGAAAATCATTGGGCTGGTCACTCATATTTGCCTCCACAAACAGTCCTTGCAGAGTCATTATACTACCTATATCCCTTAGCCAAAAAGATAGCTGCACAGAAATTAAAAATAAATGATTTTGCAATACAATGGAGAAAGGATAGTCTTTTCAACAGATGGTGCTGGTACAACCAGACATCCACATATAAAAAAAGGAATACAGACCTTACACCCTTAACCAAAATTAATTCTAAATGGATCATAGAACTAATATAGTATAAAATATATAGTATAAAATGCAAAACTATAAAACTCCTAGCAAATAACATAAGAGAAAATCTAGATGTCCTTGGATAGAGCAATGACTTTTTTAGGTACAATACCAAAGACATTACCGATAAAAGAAATAACTGATAAACTGGACTTCATTACAACATTAAAAACATTAAAAATATCTGCTCTGCTCTGATATTGTGATATAACAAATATATATTTGGTCTTCACCTTCAGTTCCTGGCATAAAAAACCTGTGGAATTTCCTGAGTGATAGGGGAGAGAGGAGCACCTTTTGTTATTCATAATAAGCCTCTTTTCAAAGGTACCTGAGTTTATCGTGCTAATAAAATTATTCTCATTGCCCCCTACACACACACACACACACACACACACACACACACACACACACACACCAGATAACTTAAGATGAGGGCTAGTTGCCAGAGGAATCAATCATGTAATTTGAGTGCTGGAACTTCTGGTCCCACACTCTGACCTCTGGGGAGGAGAAAAGAGCTTGAGATTGGGTTAATTATCAATGGCCAATGATTTAATCAATCGTGTCTATAAAATAAAACCTTAAAAAAAAAAAACAAAAAAAAAACAGGATTTGAAGAGCTTCCTAGTTGGTGAACACATTAAGGTACTGGAAAGGTGGCATGCCCAGAGAGGACATAGAAGCTCCATGCATCACTCCACCCATACCTGTCTCTATGCATCTCTTCCATTGGGCTGTTCCTGAGTTGTATTCATTATAACAAACTGATAATAGTATGTAATGCACTTTCTTGAGTTCTGTGAGCTGTTCTAGAAAATTATCAAACTTGAGGAGAGGGTTGTGGGAACGCTCAAACTTTATAGCCACTTGTCTAGAAGTACAGGTGGCTTGGATTTATGATTGGCATCTGAAGATGGGGTCAGTCTTGTGGGACCAAGTCTTAATTTGTGGAGTCTGTGCTAACACCAGGTAGTTAGTCTAAGAACTTAATTAGCTTGTAGGACACAGTAGGTGTCTGCAGAGAATTGTGTAGTATGGAAACCCACATATTTGGTGTCAAAAGTGCTGTGAGTAAAAAAAAAATGATTAGATCTGTGAAAGACTCTACCAAGAGAATGAGTAGACAAGTTAGAGAATAGGAGAAAATATTTACAAAAGACATATTTGATAAAGGACTGTTATCCAAAATATAGGAAGGATTCTTAAAACTCAACAATAAGGAAATGAATAATAAAATGAGCAACTCGATTTTTAAAATGAGAAAGACTTGAACAGACATTTCGCCAAAGAAGATATACAGATGGAAAATGTGCATATGAAAAGATGTTCCACATCACATGTCATTAGAGAAATGCAAATCAAAACAAAAATGAGATGCCACTATATACCTATTAAAATAGCCAAAATCCAGAACGCTGACACCACCAAGTGTTGGTGAGGATGTTGAGCAACAGGCAATTTCATTTACCTCTGGTTAGAATGCAAAA
Organism: Pteropus vampyrus; assembly: GCF_000151845.1. Taxonomy (NCBI): domain Eukaryota; kingdom Metazoa; phylum Chordata; class Mammalia; order Chiroptera; family Pteropodidae; genus Pteropus; species Pteropus vampyrus. The sequence continues at coordinate 2,150,115 of NW_011889001.1, read as the reverse complement.
TGATATAGCCACTTTGGAAGACAGTTTGGCAGTTTCTTACAAAACTAGATATACTCTTACGATAAGATTCAGCAACTGTACTCCTTGGTATTTACCATATGAGTTAAATGTTTATGTCCACACAAAAACTTATGCACAGATATTTATAACAGCTTTATTCGTAATTGCCAAAACTTGGCAGCAACCAAGATGTCTTTCAGTAGATAAATGGACAAACTGTGCTACATCTAGACAGTGGAATATTATTCAGTGCAAAAAAAAAAAAAGAGCTATCAAGCCATGAAAATGCATGGAGGAAACTTCAATGCATATTATTTAGTGAAAGGAACCATCTGAAAAGACCACATACTGTATGATTCCAACTATAAGACATTCTAGAGAAGACGAATATGGAGACAGTAAAATAATTCGTGGTTGTCTGGGATGGGCGGGGAGAAGGGAGAGATAAACAGGTGGAATACAGAGAGTTTTAGGACAGTAAAACTATTCTGTATATTATGAATAATACAAATGGCATTATACATTGTTTAAAACCAATAGAATATATAACACCAAGCATACATCTTAATGTAAACTACGGACTTTGAGGGGTAATGATGTATCAATATAGGTTCATCAATTGCAACAAGGATACTACTGGTTCAGATGTTATCAACTATCAGTGGGGGCCACTAGGCATGTGTGAGGCTGGGAATGTGTGAAAACTTTCTGTACTTCCTGCTTAATATATCTGTGAACCTAAAAGTACTCTAAAAAATAAAGTCTATTTAAAAGGAAAAAAATTAATGAGTTGTACAGGGAAGGTGGTTCATTCTAATGTCAAAGCCTATAGAATTGTGTTAAGACCACAGCAGACCCAAAAAGGAAAAAGGAAAAAAAAGAAAGAAAAGAGTAAAATTCAGATGGATAGGAAATAAGTAAATGGGGGTACATGTGAAGAGGATTCATCCTCAGTGAATTAAAAAGAAGGAAGCAATCTGACTGTTCTGAAATAAGCCTTAATGCACGATTTTAAAAGTAGCTAATCTGAAAGGGTAAAAGGTACTAGAAAGTAGTAAATAATCATTTGGATAAGAAAAAGGAAGATCTCATCTCATTGGCTGATAAGTTTGTTCACTGTTCATAGAATAATAAGAAAAAAAATTTTTGACCAAGGTAAAGAAATGGCGATGTAGAATGGAAATTCCATGAAGAAGAGGGACCATTAAGCAACATACGGAGTATGAAAGGGGCAATTGCAGATACTGGAAATATTTGTTCTCTGGGTCAATGGCTGGGCCTGTCCAAAGAGATAGAGAGAAAAAAGCCAAAGTCAAAAATTCATCCAGGGTAGAGAATCTCATTTGAGATCTTCCTCATATTAATTTGGAATCCCAGAGAGATGTAAACTTAGGGAAAGAAAATCAGATCTAGTTAGACTTGCCTGCTGGAAATGGTGGAAAGAGCTATCATGCTATGCAGCTTAGAAGAAGAAAAATCAAAGCAGCTATCTTTGTTAGGTCTTAGATGTAGACATGCCTTATCTACAGTCAGGTTCTTCAAGAAGCAGACCCTAGCCAAGGATTCAGTGAAAGTGATTTGTTAAGAAAGTACTCTGAAGAAAAACTAATGACAAAGGGTAGAAGGATAGGAAAAAGGAAGAAGCCAACTTATAGAGAAAACTAATGAGTCTCAGCTTCAGCCTAATTTTATAAGGAGCTCTAAAGTGTAAGTTGCACATCAAAATGTTTTTTTGCCTCCAGGCAAGAGAGCTGGGCTTTTGTACTCCTGCACCAATCAGTCATCGGCTACCAAACAGGCTTTCTTGAGATGTAAACTTGAAACTAATATAAAATAATATTGAATGTCAACCTTAATTGAAAAATTAAAATTAAAAATTAAAAAATGCAGCTGTGAAAACAGAGTTCAAAGAAATGGCACTTAGTGGGACAACTGACTTCTCAACAACAACAATGGAAACTAAAAGACAATTAAATGTCTTTTCAAAGTCCTGAAGAGAAAAAAAACCTGCAACCTAGAATTCTATATTCAACAAAAATATCTTTTAAGAGAGAAGATAAAGATATTTCAGAAAAATACTGAAAAATTTCATCAACAGCAGACCTTCACTGAAAAAAATTCTAAAGGATATGCTATGAGCAGTAATCCCAGATTGAAGGTCTGAGACAAGGAAGTAGGAAGTAAAAACTGAGTGGAAATATATGAGGAATTGTAAATACACATTTCTAGTATAAGTCAGTAATAACAATGCCTATAGGGTTAAAAATTAAAAAGGCATTATTACCAGATTGTAATAATACATAAATCAAAAATATGATAAATGAAATTATAGTATTATATTCTAAGATATTGCCAGGAAAATGGAGAAAAGTTATTCACTTTTTTCTTTTTTATAATTTAAATACACATTTTATAATCTCCAGAGTAACTTCTAAAAGAATATAAACAGAG
>NW_011889001.1:2142194-2147614 GCF_000151845.1 Pteropus vampyrus | reverse complement strand
GTCAAAGCCTATAGAATTGTGTTAAGACCACAGCAGACCCAAAAAGGAAAAAGGAAAAAAAAGAAAGAAAAGAGTAAAATTCAGATGGATAGGAAATAAGTAAATGGGGGTACATGTGAAGAGGATTCATCCTCAGTGAATTAAAAAGAAGGAAGCAATCTGACTGTTCTGAAATAAGCCTTAATGCACGATTTTAAAAGTAGCTAATCTGAAAGGGTAAAAGGTACTAGAAAGTAGTAAATAATCATTTGGATAAGAAAAAGGAAGATCTCATCTCATTGGCTGATAAGTTTGTTCACTGTTCATAGAATAATAAGAAAAAAAATTTTTGACCAAGGTAAAGAAATGGCGATGTAGAATGGAAATTCCATGAAGAAGAGGGACCATTAAGCAACATACGGAGTATGAAAGGGGCAATTGCAGATACTGGAAATATTTGTTCTCTGGGTCAATGGCTGGGCCTGTCCAAAGAGATAGAGAGAAAAAAGCCAAAGTCAAAAATTCATCCAGGGTAGAGAATCTCATTTGAGATCTTCCTCATATTAATTTGGAATCCCAGAGAGATGTAAACTTAGGGAAAGAAAATCAGATCTAGTTAGACTTGCCTGCTGGAAATGGTGGAAAGAGCTATCATGCTATGCAGCTTAGAAGAAGAAAAATCAAAGCAGCTATCTTTGTTAGGTCTTAGATGTAGACATGCCTTATCTACAGTCAGGTTCTTCAAGAAGCAGACCCTAGCCAAGGATTCAGTGAAAGTGATTTGTTAAGAAAGTACTCTGAAGAAAAACTAATGACAAAGGGTAGAAGGATAGGAAAAAGGAAGAAGCCAACTTATAGAGAAAACTAATGAGTCTCAGCTTCAGCCTAATTTTATAAGGAGCTCTAAAGTGTAAGTTGCACATCAAAATGTTTTTTTGCCTCCAGGCAAGAGAGCTGGGCTTTTGTACTCCTGCACCAATCAGTCATCGGCTACCAAACAGGCTTTCTTGAGATGTAAACTTGAAACTAATATAAAATAATATTGAATGTCAACCTTAATTGAAAAATTAAAATTAAAAATTAAAAAATGCAGCTGTGAAAACAGAGTTCAAAGAAATGGCACTTAGTGGGACAACTGACTTCTCAACAACAACAATGGAAACTAAAAGACAATTAAATGTCTTTTCAAAGTCCTGAAGAGAAAAAAAACCTGCAACCTAGAATTCTATATTCAACAAAAATATCTTTTAAGAGAGAAGATAAAGATATTTCAGAAAAATACTGAAAAATTTCATCAACAGCAGACCTTCACTGAAAAAAATTCTAAAGGATATGCTATGAGCAGTAATCCCAGATTGAAGGTCTGAGACAAGGAAGTAGGAAGTAAAAACTGAGTGGAAATATATGAGGAATTGTAAATACACATTTCTAGTATAAGTCAGTAATAACAATGCCTATAGGGTTAAAAATTAAAAAGGCATTATTACCAGATTGTAATAATACATAAATCAAAAATATGATAAATGAAATTATAGTATTATATTCTAAGATATTGCCAGGAAAATGGAGAAAAGTTATTCACTTTTTTCTTTTTTATAATTTAAATACACATTTTATAATCTCCAGAGTAACTTCTAAAAGAATATAAACAGAGTATATAATACCCTCAGAAATTAGGAGGGGTGGAATTAAAAAAATAGTAAAAAATAAAAAGGGAGAAACAAATATAAAATTGTTATAAAAACATAGCATAAAAATTCCAAATATACTCGTAATTATGATGAATACAAATCAACAATGCTTCAAGTTAAGAAAAAAATGAGATTATAAAACATAAAATCCAACTAACTGTATACTGTTTTCAAAAGACACATAAAATATAAGGATATAGAAAAGTTGAAAGTAAAAGGTGGCATGAAAATAGTAATAAAGAGAAAGATGGTGTAGCTATGTCGATATCAAACATAATAGAATTTGAGGCAAAAACTATTCCTAGAGCTAAAGACAGTCACTTAATAATAATAAAAAGGATCAATTTATGAGAAAAACAAAACGATTTTAGTTTTACATGTATTTATAATAGAGTCTAAAATATGTAATCTAAAAATTAACAGAATAGTAAATATTCACAAGTTGTGAAGATTTTAACACTCTTTCAGTGTTTGATAGAATATGCTGATAAAAATCAGGATATAGATTATAAAAAGAAGATGAACCAACTTGACCCAATAGACATATAGAGAACACTGTACCCAACAACTTGAGAATGTACTATTTTTTGCAAATTTACACATATATTTACAAAAACAGATGATATAATGGACCATAAATCAAGTCTTAACAAATTTCTGAGACTGAAATCAGAATATATTCTCTGACCACAGTGCAATTAAACCAGAAACAATATTAAAACTATAGTTTTAAACTCTCAAATTTTAGGAAATTAAAGTATATTGAAAAACATAAGTCACAGAAATAAAAAATTGGAATTTAAAACATTTAGAGCTAAATAATAATGAAAATACTATACATTGAAACCTGTAGTAAATATCGACCTTAAAATGCATATATTAGTTAAGAAAAAAAAATTGATGAGTTAAGATTTTCTTAACCATCTCAAAAAGTTAAGGGGAAAGGGGAGGAGGGATAGCAGAAATCAATGAAACAGAAAGCAAACATAAAAGAAAAGGAGAAAAGCCAAAGTGGATTCTCTAGAATAAGAGCACAGATAACTAACAGCAGGAATGAAAAGGAAGTAAGTTCAGATGCTGAAGACCTCAAACAGGTAAGAGAAAATTATGAGCAACCTAAGGCCTATAAACATGAAAATATAAATGGACACAATGGCACACCTGGTAGATAATTTTTAACACTGCCAACTTCTATTCAACAATTGTTTTTATGAATAATCATGTAATCAAACAAATAATGACTGGAAAAGAAACAAAGACAGTATACTTTTCTTTTAGTAAATTTTGTATGCTAGTAAACACACACAGACACATATCAAAAAAAATTAATAAATTAAACATTACAGAAAAAAAGACAAAAAAATAATAGAGTAATACTTTGAATTGCTTTAATATATTTTAAAAGAGAAAATATGTATATTTAAATAATGATCTCTCACAATAATAAATACAAATATTATAATTTCTGTTTTTGATCCTAAACTTCTTTAAGTTTGTCAATGATTTAATTAAAATTGATCTTCTTCACATATTCATGCCCATAGACAGTCTTGCCAGATTTATCAATCTACAGAGTTGAGCAAAAAATATTTTTATTAATTTTAATTTTGAAAAGTATCTTTCATATGAAGCAACCGATATACAACTGTTTAGGAAAAGTCTGAAACACAGTATTAAGCTTGGCCACAATTCATAAAAATATCACTTCACAATAAATTCCAGAAATCACAATACTGTCCATGCATTTGTTCTTTGGGATCCATTCTAGTTGCTTTCAAACATCTCTATGGATGTTTGTAAAGTCCAAGCAGTCAGAGAAAATGACAGAATTTCTGTAACTCAAGTTCTGTTTCATTGTCTTTCCAATCACTGTGCTATTCTTATTAATTTCTAATCTATTATTTAACCCCAGGAACATGTAGTATACCACAGGGGTTGGAAAAATAACCTGCACCCAAAATAGGCAAGCTCAAATAATTCCAAACTGTTACAAACTCACTCTCAAAACAAAGATGTGCAGCTAAGTCCAAGTGTGTCAAGAGCCAATATTATAACTGAGAAGTCTTCAAATTAACTCTTACATAGAACACAGCACTTTATAAAGAATAAGTTCTAAGTGTCAGTTTGAAGGCTATACATATATATACATAGTAACAGAAATTTCAGCCAGTTTTTATAACAACCAACAAAAGATTAGGAGGGAGTTAGAATTTCTGATGTTTTCATTAATTTTATTATTGTTTTTAAATTCTCTACAGTAAATGCACTCCCTTATTGCATACATCTAGGGTGCACTGCTCCCATCACCCTGATCTTGGTACTAAATGGACCAATTCCTAGAAAATTACAACTTAACAAAACTCTCTTTCACCCAAACACATATATTAGAATGTTCAGAGAAGCATTGTTCATAATTGCCAAGAGTATGGTATAGTCATACAGCCAACTTCCCTTCTAACAGTGCCCTGTTTCTTTATAACACCTAACACAATTCATTACAATATATGTTCATTTGCTTACTCTCCTTTATTGTGCATTTGTACCCATCGAGTTCCCATTTACATTTAGCACCCAGTCTGGTTCCTGAGACATGGTAGGTACTCAGAAGTCATTGCATTCATGCAAGAATGAATGAATGAATGAATGAATGAATGATGAGTGGTTACAGTTGAGCCTTGCTTGCTTAGGAACCATTCTGTCACTTTGAAGTAACTTTGCTGTGATCTATTATGTATTTATCTTTTTGTTTTATCCTCAGAGGAAAACCTTATTTTCTGCATGTTCAAAATTCTGGAAGATCCTCACTGTATGCCCAAATACTGATACAAAGGCAATGGTTGATATGGAATTGATTTACTCTGAGGACATTGGACATCTAACACCAATTAGAAAATAACAAATAAAAATTATTACCATTTATAGAACACTTACTATTTGCAGGTACAATCCTAAGAGCCTTGATACTCACAGCAATCGTCTGAGGTAGGTACTAGTGTTATTACCATTTTGCAGATGGAAAACGGAAGCATGGAGTAACTTTTCAAAATTCATACAGCTGTGTATATGATGGAGCTGGAGTCAAACCCAACAGGCTACACTGTATTATGCTGCATCAAATATTCAGGGTTGAGACTTAGAGTATTATTAATTGCAGTTCACAGCACAAACTGGTTGGCAGTTGAACAACCTAACTTGGGTTGTGTAGTGAAGAGAAGACTGAGCTGATGGGTACCACGTGGAGCCCATGAAGCTGGGCCTCAGCAAGCCAGTGCTCATGTGGGCTTCCAATAAAGAACCTTTCAGATCCCACCTTTTTCCTATGCTGGATAATCACAGGATTTACCTGGAGGAGCCAGGATTGTGTCTCTTGTGATCCTGGCTGGGGGCTTAGAGCACCTGTTGCTACTGGAGTCATCTATAATTAAAGGATTAAACCATCTCACATTTGGGCTGACTACAGGCATCCTTGATAAGCATCAGTCTTACTGATGGATACATGTCTCTGTGGTTTGTGACTCCATGTAGAGATGGATAGGACTTCAGAAAAATAGAACCGGAGAATAAACTGCAGAAACTTTGCAAGTTTTCATTTCTGTCTGCTCAGATTTTATTCCCTTTTCTGAACATTTCATGCACAAGAGATATATGGCCATCCTTCCTTCTTCTGCTCACCTGCAGAATGGCTGCTGCACAATACCTACACAACTCCTACTGTACTGCATGGTCTAGGGACACCGCCACTCACACCCT
>NW_011889001.1:2138562-2142144 GCF_000151845.1 Pteropus vampyrus | reverse complement strand
ATCCTCAGAGGAAAACCTTATTTTCTGCATGTTCAAAATTCTGGAAGATCCTCACTGTATGCCCAAATACTGATACAAAGGCAATGGTTGATATGGAATTGATTTACTCTGAGGACATTGGACATCTAACACCAATTAGAAAATAACAAATAAAAATTATTACCATTTATAGAACACTTACTATTTGCAGGTACAATCCTAAGAGCCTTGATACTCACAGCAATCGTCTGAGGTAGGTACTAGTGTTATTACCATTTTGCAGATGGAAAACGGAAGCATGGAGTAACTTTTCAAAATTCATACAGCTGTGTATATGATGGAGCTGGAGTCAAACCCAACAGGCTACACTGTATTATGCTGCATCAAATATTCAGGGTTGAGACTTAGAGTATTATTAATTGCAGTTCACAGCACAAACTGGTTGGCAGTTGAACAACCTAACTTGGGTTGTGTAGTGAAGAGAAGACTGAGCTGATGGGTACCACGTGGAGCCCATGAAGCTGGGCCTCAGCAAGCCAGTGCTCATGTGGGCTTCCAATAAAGAACCTTTCAGATCCCACCTTTTTCCTATGCTGGATAATCACAGGATTTACCTGGAGGAGCCAGGATTGTGTCTCTTGTGATCCTGGCTGGGGGCTTAGAGCACCTGTTGCTACTGGAGTCATCTATAATTAAAGGATTAAACCATCTCACATTTGGGCTGACTACAGGCATCCTTGATAAGCATCAGTCTTACTGATGGATACATGTCTCTGTGGTTTGTGACTCCATGTAGAGATGGATAGGACTTCAGAAAAATAGAACCGGAGAATAAACTGCAGAAACTTTGCAAGTTTTCATTTCTGTCTGCTCAGATTTTATTCCCTTTTCTGAACATTTCATGCACAAGAGATATATGGCCATCCTTCCTTCTTCTGCTCACCTGCAGAATGGCTGCTGCACAATACCTACACAACTCCTACTGTACTGCATGGTCTAGGGACACCGCCACTCACACCCTGTGGTTTGCTGGCACAGGTAAAAGCATTGAGGATCTCTTCCAAAGCTGCTGTTCCTTTCACTGGCTCCTCTGTATACACTGGCTTCTGAGCTGAGGCTGGTGGTCTGCATTCTGCCCTCAGGCTATAGGCCTCTCCATTAAGTCTCTAGAAGTACTGATTCTCAGCTCCCAGACTTTCTGACCTCCCTGCTGGTCAGCTACTGGAATATTATCAAATTATAACATGTTTATTACAGAAACATCAAATGACATAAAAATATATTAAAAAGAAAGTGCAAGTCCCCAATCATTCCACCCAGTAGAGATGACCACTGTCATTAGTTTGGCTCCTGTATTCACAAACCCCTTCGAAATATCTACAAATTGATAATGTAGGTAGGTATGTAGGCAGGTAGATAGATAGATGATAGATAGATGATAGATGATTGTTAGATAGATAAATGTTAACAAATTATAATTTCTACTATTTTATGATCTAATTTTATTACTCAGTAATACATTATAGACATTTGTTTATGTTTGGAAAATTTGAAAGATTGGTCTACTTTATCCTTATTAATGGCTTCATAGTATTTCACAGTCCAAAAGCAAACTCATCTCAGTGAAGAGAATCACCATCCATCCAGGTATAAACTGGCTGTCTTCCTTAACACAACTTTACCCCTTGATATCACCCCATATACAATCATTTACCAAGTCCTAATGAATTTGCTTCCTAAATTCTCTCAGATACACCCCTCCTCTCATCTCTATCGTCACCACTTGAGTCCAAGCTACCATTTTCTCTCACCTATTAAGTTTATTGGGGTAACGTTGGTTAATACAATTATATAATTTTCAGGTGTACATTATCATTTGACATCTATATATTCTATTGTGTGTTTACCACCCAAAGTCCAGTTTCCTTCAGCTACCATGTATTTGATCTTCTTTACCTACTTCACTCTCCCCCTACATCCCTATATTTGACCCCCTTTACCCTGTCTACCTCTCCCCTTCTCCCCCACCCCTACCCTCTGGTAACCACTAGTCTATAGTCCATGTCCATGAGTCTCTGTTTGTCCTGTTCATTTGTTGCTTTTAGATTTACATCCCACACATAAGTGATATCATGTGATTTTCAAACTTTTCTGTCTGGCTTATTTCGATTAGCATGATTATCTCGAGGTCCAACCATGTTGTCGTAAATGGCAGTATTTCATCTCTTCTTATGGCTGAGTAATATTCCATTGTATATATGTACCACTGCTGCTTTAGCCAATCACCTATTGTAAGACACTTCAGTTGCTTCTATGTCCCGGCCACTGTGACTAATGCTGCTATGAACATCGGTGTGCAAATATCTTTTCGGATATGGGTTTTCAAGTCTTTGGGGTAAATACTCGGTAGAGGGATTGCTGGATCATATGGTTGATCAATTCTTAGTTTTGTGAGGAACCTCCATACTGTTTTCCATAGTGGCTGTACCAGTTTGCAGTCCCACCAGCAGTGTATGAGGATTCCTTTTTTTCTGCATCCTCTCCAGAATTTGCTTGTCCTGTTGATTATGGCTATTCTAACAGGTGTGAGAGGATATCTCCTTGTGGTTTTGATTTGCATTTCTCTAATAGCTAGTGATGTTGAGCATCTTTTCAAATATTTGTTGGCCATTTGTATATCCTCTAGGGAGAAGTGTCTGTTCAGCTCCTCTGCCCATTTTTTGATTGGATCATTTGTTTTTTTGTTGTTGTTCTTATTGAGTCGTACAGTTCTTTGTATATTTTGGATATTAGGCCCTTAGAGGAGGCGTTGCTTGCAAATATATTTTCCCATTCGGATGATTGTCTCTTTACCTTGTTGAAGATTTCTTTTGCTGAGAGGAAGCTTTTTAGTTCGATGTAGTCCCATTCATTTATTTTAGCTTTTACTTCCATTGTTTTTGAGATCAAATTCATAAAACCCTCTTTAAGCCCAAGGTCCCTGAGTTTAGTTTCTATGTTTTCTTCTAAGCATTTTATTGTTTCAGGTCTTATATTCAGGTCCTTAATCCATTTTGAGTTAATTTTGGTGTGTGGTGATAGACAACAGTTTAGTTTCATTCTTTTGCAGGTGGCCTTCCAGTTTTCCCAGCACCATTTATTGAAGAGGCTTTCCTTTCTCCATTGTTTTTGGCTTTTTTGTCAAAAATTATTTGCCCATATAAATATGGGTTTATTTCTGGACTCTCGATTCTGTTCCACTGGTCTCTGTGTCTGTTTTGCTGCCAATATCATACCGTTTTGATTACTGTCACTTTGTAGCATAATTTGAAGCTGGACCCAGTGATGCCTCCAGCCTCATTCTTTTTTCTCAGGATGGCTTTGGCAATTCAGGGTCTTTTGTGCTTCTATAAAAATCTGATGATTTTTCGTTCTATTTCTTTAAAAAAAAAATCCGATGGGATTTTGATGGGGATTGCATTAAATCTGTATAATGCTTTGGGTAATACGGTCATTTTAACTATGTTTATTCTTCCAATCCAAGAACACGATATATCTTTCCATTTCTTGATATCTTCTTCAATTTCTTTTAATAGGGTCTTATAATTTTCATTATATAGGTCT
>NW_011889001.1:2130151-2138512 GCF_000151845.1 Pteropus vampyrus | reverse complement strand
TGGGATTTTGATGGGGATTGCATTAAATCTGTATAATGCTTTAGGTAATATGGTCATTTTAACTATGTTTATTCTTCCAATCCAAGAACACGATATATCTTTCCATTTCTTGATATCTTCTTCAATTTCTTTTAATAGGGTCTTATAATTTTCATTATATAGGTCTGTCACATGTTTCGTTAAATTTATTCCTAGGTATTTTATTCTTTTTGTTGCAATTGCAAGAGGAATTATCTTTTCCACTTCTTTTTCTGACACTTCATAGAGTATAGGAACGCTATGGAGTTTTGAACGTTGATTTTGTATCCAGAGACTTTACTGTATTTGCTTGTTGTTTCTAGTAGTGTTCTTGTGGAGTCTTTAGGGGTTTCTATATAGAGAATCATGTCATCTGCAAATAGTGACAGTTTGACTTCATTTTCTATTTGGATGCCTTTTATATCTTTCCCTTGTCTGATTGCACTCACTAGGACCTCCAATGTTATATTGAATAACAGTGGCGATAGTGGACTTCCTTGCCTTGTTCCTGATCTTAGAGGGAAGGTTTTTAGTTTTTCACCATTAAGTATAATGTTGGCTGAGGGTTTGTCACATATGGCCTTTATTATGTTAAGGTACTTTCCTTCTATGCCGATTTTCTTAAGTGTTTTGATCATAAATGGATGCTATATCTTATTGAAGGCTTTTTCTGCATCTACAGATATGATCGTATGATTATTATTTTTTAATTTATGTGGTGTATCACATTAATCGATTTGCATATGTTGAACCATCCCTGTGCCCTTGGGATGAAGCCCACCTGATCATGGTGTATAATCTTTTTAATATGTTGCTGTATTCGGTTCGCTAGTATCTTACTTAGGATTTTTGCATCTGTGTTCATGAGAGATATTGGTCTGCAGTTTTCCTTTTTTGTGTTATCTTTACCCGGTTTTGGTATCAGAATAATAGTGGCCTCATAAAATGAGTTGGGAAGTATTGTTTCCTCTTCAATTTTTTGGAAGATTTGAGGAGAATAGGTATTAAATCTTCTTTGAATGTTTGATATAATTCACTGGTGAAGACGTCTGGTCCTGGACTTTAATTTTTTGGTAGATTTTTGTTGATTGTTTCAATTCCCATACTGCTGATCTGTCTGTTTAGCTTTTCCAGTTCTTCTTGATTCAGTTAGGAAGGCTGTATTTTTCTAAGCACTGGTCCATTTCTTCTAGGTTATTAAATTTGATGTTATTTCATAGTATTCTTGTATGATCTTTTGTATTTCTGTGATGTCAGTCATAATTTCTCCCTCTTTCATCCCTGATTTTGTTTATTTGTGTCCTTTCTTTTTTTTCTTTAGTGAGTCTAGCCAGGGGTTTGTCAACTTTATTAACCTTTTCAAAGAACCAGCTCTTTGTTGCATTTATTTTTTCTTTCTTTTTTTTTTTTTGTTTGTTTTCAATTCCTGCTCTAATTTTGATGATTTCTTTCCTTCTGCTGACTTTAGGCTTCATTTGTTTTTCCTTTTCTAGTTTTTAAAGATGAAGCATTCAGTTGTTTATTTGGGCTCATTCTTGTTTTTGGAGATAGGCCTGTAATTATATGAACTTTCCTCTTATGACCACTTTTGCCGTGTCCCAAAAGTTTTGATATGTTCTACTATCATTATCATTCATCTATATATCTCTCAATCCCTCTTTTTATTTCTTCTCTGACCCAGTTATTCTTCAGTAGCATATTGTTTAATCTCCATGTATTTGTGGTTCTTCCTGATTTCTTTTTGCAGTTGATCTCTAGTTTCAAAGCTATTCAGAGAATATGGTTAGAATGATTTCAACTCTCTTATATTTGTTGAGGCTATCTGTGTCCCAGTATGTGGTCAATTCTTGAGAATGTTCCATGTGCACTAGAGAAGAATGTATAAGGAGCTGTTTGGGGATGGAAGGCTCTGTAAATGTCAATTATGTCCAGCTGGTCTAATGTGTCATTTAAGGATGTTATTTCCTTACTGATTTTCTGTTTGGATGATCTGTCCATTTCCAACAGTGGGGTATATAGGTCCCATACTACAATAGTGTTTTGGTCTGTTTCTCCCTTTAGTTCTATTAGCAATTGCTTTACATATTTCGGGGCCCTCTGATTAGGAGCATAGATATTAATAAGCGTTATGTCTTCTTGGTGCATGATTCCCCTTATCATTATGAAATGTCTCTCTGTATCTTTCTTTACTTTTTTTATTTCGAAGTCTATTTCATCTGATATTAGTACTGGTACTCCCATTTTTTTCTGAATGCCATTTGCTTGAAATATCATTTTCCACCCTTTCACTTTGAGTCTATATTTGCCTTTGTAGCTGAGATGTGTCTCCTGGAGGCAGCACATGGTTGGGTTTTGTTTTTTGATCCAATCTGCAACTCTGTGCCTTTTTATTGATGAGTTCAGTCCATTTACATTTAGGGTGGTTACTGAAATATGAAGTCTTCTTATAGCCATTTTATCTTTTGCTTTCTGGTAGCTCGGAGTTTCCATTTCTTCCTTGTCCTTGTGTTTCTGTTTTCTTTATTTTGGTTGACTTTTGTGGGTTTCGCCTCTGGTTCTTCTTGTTTTATGTTATGTGCTTCAGTTCTGAAACTTCTGTGGGTGGTGACCATTATGAATACGTAAAGGATAGTTTTATATATATATACACATTTTCCTCTGTGCGTGCCTTATCTCCATTCCCCTTTGCAAATCTGAATCTTTGAATCCTCCCCTTTTCAGTTATTGTTATCCCATTTTGTCCCTATGTATGCTGAATGTTCATTACTATCTTGTTATAACAGTTCTCTTCTTATTATTTAAGCTTATAATGGCCCATTCTTAGTAAGGGTTGTACTCCTCTGCTTCTATTTGCCTGATAGTCACTTTACTCCTAATTATGTATTTTTTTGTTGTTATTTTGTTTTAGGTGAACTGACCCCTTTCAGTATTTCTTGTAGCGCAGGCCTCATAGTGGAGAATTCTCTCAATTTTTGTATGTCTGAAAAAGTCCTCCTTCATATCTAAAGGAGAGCTTAGCTGGATACATTATTCTAGGCTGATAGTTCTTTTCACTTAATAGTTTAAATATTTGATTCCATTCCTTTCTGGCTTGTAAGTTTTGTGCTGAGAAGTCCAATGATAACCTAATGGGTTTTCCTTTATATGTTACCATTTTCTTCTCCCTGGCTGCCCTAAGAATTCTATCTTTGTCACTGATTTTTGATAATTTTAATACAATGTGTCTTGGTGAAGGCCTTTTGGGATTGAGATAATTGGGTGTTCTGTAGGCTTCTTGAATTCCAAGCTCCAGTTCATTCCTTAGATTTGGCGAGTTCCCTGTTCTCAACAACTGCTTGTCTGAAAATGCTTTCTAGTCCCTGCTCCTTTTCCTCCCCTTTGGTAATACCCATTATTCTTATGATTTCTCTCCTGATGGTATCAGCTAGTTCTTGTATTTCTCTTTCATTATTTTTCATTCTTCGGTTTCTCTCTTCTTCCTTCTAATTTGTTTCTAGATTTTTATCTTCAATATCACTGATCCTTTCTTCCATTTGGTTAACTCTATTTACCAAGCTTGCTATTTCATTTTTCAACTCTTGCAGTGTGTTCTTCATCTCCAGAAGTTCTATTTGATTCTCTTTGAGGGTTTCAATCTCCTTGCTCTGCCCTTCTAGGTCTTTTTTCAATTCCTGAAATTGTTGATATGATTCATTTTGAATCTCATTGAGTTTTTTCAGAAGTATCATCCTAAATTCTGTCATTTAAATTGCATATTTCTATGTCTGTGAGCTTATTTTCTAGAGATTTTTCTCTTTCTGAGATGCCTTGTCACCTTGGTTGTTCATGGTATTTAATGGACTATTTCTCCGCCTAGGCATTAATGGAAAATGTATTATGCTTTTTTCCAGAAAGGAGATTTATTATATAAAGTTCTCTTTAGCCTGCTGCAAAGAAGGCGCTTTTCTTTTGTTTTCCAGTAGGTGGCATCTAAGCCTCTTGGATCCCTGCTTTATATAAAGCCTTAAAAATGCCTTTTTATTTTCTAATAGATATTTAATTACACTTGCTACCCTCAGTTTCAGTCCTTGTCATTGTTAGCAACAGTTCTGGTAGCATTTGCTCAGATTCCCCTGAGGCTCCACGGTGTTCAGTCTTAGAGGGTCTGGAGGAGGGGCTCTCTGGGTTGGGAGTTAGGGGCTGTGGCTCAGCCTTGGTTTTGCAAACATGATCAGTAAAAACCAACTGTTGTTTTTTTGCCATCACGCTTCTCTGCCTTCTGCCTTAATGACTGGGCCCTGCTGCCGGCCGGGTGCGTGGAGCTCACAGCACTCCCAGGCAGGGCTGTTCAGGGAACTCGCCACTCCTTCTCCCCTCCCCCTCCTCCTACAAGGAGCTCCAGTGGCTATGAGAAGAAGCTTCTTTATTTCTCCCAGTCCACCACCTGACACCCGGGGTTCTGACCTGTGGTAGCTCTTATGTGCAAATCCCACACTCAGACGTGCTGTTGTGCAGTTTGGGTGCTTTTTGTTGAGTTTTCGATGTTCGGCTTACTGTTGTTTTAAGAGGAGAGATCTGGGGATGTGTCTCACTCTGCCTTGTTTCCAAAGATCTAAACTTCTGCAATTGTCTCTCAATAGGTACCTGATCATATCATCAACCCCCAACACCCAGCCCCTCTTGCTTAGCTTCTTTTTGCTCTTGCGATATGGACAAGATGCTTTAACATGGCCCACAAGGCCTTCATGAGGAGGCCTCTGCTAAAGCAAAAGGTCATGCACATTTAAAATTTTGATATTCATTGTCAATCTGCTCTTCAGAAAGGTTAAGTGAGGTTATATTACCACCAAGGGTATTTAAAGTAAAACTGATAAAATGATGTCTTTTTCCAACTCCCCCACCTCTACCCCTCAATAACCACCATCCTGTACCAAAAAACTCCCAGGGACTAGATGTTGATTTAACCAATACTATGTCTTCATATCTATAAAATAATATGACTTGAAGCAATTTCAAATTAATACGGAAAATGTTGCAGTAACTTAGCTCAGCCAACTACGTTACCACACAAAGACTCAGTTGGGAGGTAATTGCAAACCATAGAACCCCAGGCCTCCCACAGACCAGAAAAAGGGCAGGTCTGTTGGCTACTGGGCACTTTCAATTTCAGTATCTGTAGGGCAGCCAGCTGGAGGCTGCCATCTGGTTTGTGAAGAGAAGTCCCTGGATGGTTCTTTTCTCAATCTGGAAAAATGTTTGCTGTCCATTTCCTCTGTTTAACTGTTCTCTGAATCAATTTGAGGCTATACTTTCCCCTCAGATTTTCTCCAGTGTTAATTCTTGATTAATGATCAGCAAATTGTGAGGTCTCTGATCTAAGAGTAGAGTCACATTTTGAACCCATTTTTACACTGAAATCTGATTCAGTCCCAACCTGCTACTGCCCAATTGTTCAGATTTTTTAGGCAAGCCACAGAAAAAAGTAACAGCCTAAAATTTCCCCCAAATATAGCTCCCATATTTCATTCATTCATTCATTCATTCATTCATTTGATAAAGAACTGTGGCATACCTATCATGTGCCAGACACAGAGTAAAGTGCCAGGAAAATAGCAAAGAAAAAGACAGAAACAAACCTTGTTCTCCTGGGAATTGCAGCCTAGAAAAATAATGTATGAGGTGAATAGGGCCCCGAGACAATGGGTCATTTCTGACTTTTATTCAAGGCCACATTTCTGTCCTCATCCTCTGACTTCAGGTCTCATCTAGGAAGATTCCTGAGATACCCTCAGGGCCTATACTATGCTTTCCCAGAAAAAAACTTCACCCAAGAAGATGGAATCTTCTCAATGTAATGCCTTTTATATCTGGGGCTTTTTTGGCTGTTTTTCTTGTCTGTTTTTAAAAAGAAATCTTCCTAGTCCCTGTAGTAGATTAAATTGTTTACCTCAATTCTTCACCCTTCCTTATATTCACCCCCTTTGTCAAGGGGCTTTGTGGTTTCTCCCATTGGAGGACCATGACCTTGGCTCAGCTATGTAATTTGCTTTGGTCAATGGATGTTGGCAAACATGACACAAGCAAAAACACAATGTGTTTGTTTGCATGGGCATGCTCTCTTGCACTTCTACTATTACTATGATTAGAACATACTCCAGTGCACTGATGCAGGAAAGGTGAAAGACACCTGGAGGAAACCTGGACCCAACCTGTAACTTGGAGTCAGGCTCAAGAGAACTCAGCCTAGATTAGCCCTACCCCAACTACTTACTCACAGGTACATGAGAGAGAATAAATAATTATCATTCGAGGCACTGAGCTTGGGGTGATTTCTTACACAGCAAAAGGTGATTAATATAGTCTCCTATGATTAGCTCAAACATCCCTAACTCTCTCCCCCCATAACTCTGTTAAGCCTCCCTCTGGAAAACCAAACTGAAAGATGACCATTTAAATTTTTGAGGGGAGTCTGTCCCATGGAAAACTATCGCAAATGGGATATTTTTACTAACAAACTAAGTTGTTCCTCTGTCCTCTCTTTATCTGGAGAAGCTGTTGTCCTAGCTCCCTTCTGATTTCTCTCCAAACAAATAGGATTCTTCTAGGCTCCTTCTTGGATAAGTACTTGGGGGGAAACTTTGGGTTTAGAACAACACAAGCTTGCATTTAAAGCATGAAACTTATGTTTATTGGTTGTGTGACCTTGAACTTTAAGATGATTTAAAGTCTCTGAATCTCTGAAAAATGAAACTATTACTCATCTCAAACGGAATAATATCCATGAAAATCTTGACTTTGAGTGCAATTGTGGAATTCAGTAAAAGTTATAGGGTGTTTTTTGTTTTGTTTAATATTGTTTTATAGCTGTTGTTTATTTGTGTTTTTGTTTTCCACTCTTAGCTTATCACCATTCTTTATTGTATCTGGGGAACTATCAGAACTAAAGAAGTGAAAAGAGCCCTTCCTACACTTTCTAGAGGAGAAAAGTCATTTGAAAAAAATACCTTAGATTACCACTTCAAAATCTCAAAGAAAGAATTCAAAATGTATGACTAAAAAATGTAAAGTATGTCATGGCTTCATGGTAAATGGTACAAAAAGAAACCAAACATAGTCTCCCTCATTTGCACCTAATGAAATAATCAAAAATTAGTAAATAATAATAATACCAGCAAAAGAATCATCGATAACAATCCAAACATCAACAAACTTCAAAAAGCAGTGGCCAAGATAGTCCTAACAGTGGTCTCAGCTCCCAGAAACCAAATTGGAAAAAAAAAGTGAGTCAACAGAATCCTTAGTCTTCTTACAACAGCCTCTAGTCTAGAGAGAAGACTAGGAGCTGAACCAAGTAAATACCATGGTTCAAACCCTCAATATAAAAGAATAGAACCTTGGGGTCTCCATAAAAGCAGTAAAATGGCCTCCCAGGGTGCCATACTGAATTTGGGGGATGATCTGAAGCCTGTGAGTATCTTCACGAGGAAACAGACACACCCTGACTAGAAGGTATAAATTCAGACTGGGGCATTTAACAAAATCTCAGAAGATAGCCCAGAGCCCAGGTCATGCAGCAAAGCCAGCCTATAGCTCCAGAAGACTTCTCTTCTATCTCCCAGCTTCTGCTCTGGGCCTTTGAGGAAACTGAAAAGTGAACAAAACCACAATGGCCCAGCCTTTAAACTGTAAGTGAGGAGAAAAACAGATCTCAGTTACACAAGGGAAGAAGCCAAGAAGATTCATCCATATTCAATCAGAAAAGAGAAAAGTAAATAGAGCTGCCCACCTTAACACGAACAAGATAAATAGGAAAGGTATGGCAGTTATACAAGTATACAACATCTAAAGGAATATTGCACACTAATGACAAAGAAAAAATTTCTACAACTGATTTGGGCTATAGAGAAACTTAATAAAAACTTGAAATCAATAATCAATAGTGTAAAGGTAAAATTACAAAACAGCATGAATGAAACAGAGATTACATAGTTACTGAAATAACTTAAAGACCAAAAGCACATCATCAAAGAACAAATAATCAAATTAGAAATATCAATGAATAATCCAGTCTCACTGATTGAGGAATGGCATGAGATCATCAAAAATAAGTCTTGGGGGGAAAAAGATAAGGAATTTTAAAAGCACTTAAAAAACAATAGATATGAAGAGCAAAGGTCATTCACATAGGAACTGTCCCTAAAAAAGATCCAAAACAGAATTAAAATGTAGGTAGAGATATAACACAATAAAACTCCCTGCTGGAAAGGAAGAATTAATACCATGTGCCAGAAACTTCCAGTATGAAATTATCAATAAAGACATCACCTTCTTGCACTATTGAAATCCAAATACCATGAAAAAATT
>NW_011889001.1:2108252-2126576 GCF_000151845.1 Pteropus vampyrus | reverse complement strand
CCATCTCTGTGCATGTGACCCTTTGCAATATGACTGCAGCTTCACCATCAATGAATAGAATCTATATCCCCATCCCTTGCATCTGAACTGGAGTTATGACTTGACTTGTTTTGTTCATTAGAATGTGGCAGAAATAACACCTGACTTTGGAACATAGGCTTTAGGAGGCCTTGCAACTTCTATTCTATCTCTCACCTTATTGGAACACTTTCATGAAACTGCCACATAATGAAGCCACAGCTAACTTACTGAACTAACTTACTGAACTAACTACCTGGCAAGGCTATCAATTAAAATGAAGGGTGAGATAAAGAGCTTTCAGACAGGAAAAAGCTTAAGAAATGTATTACCAACAAGTCAGTATTTCAAGAAATGTTATAGGGACTTGTGTAAATATGAATAATAAAATGGCTAAAGATATGTACCTATCAGTAATCACTTTAAATGTAAACGGACTAAATGCTTCAATCAAAAGATACAGGGTAGTCAAATGGATAAGAAAACAAGACCCATGCATATGTTGTCTACGAGAGACCCGCTTCAGATCAAATGACACACAAATTGAAAGTAAAGGGATGGAAAAAGATATTTCACGCAAATGAAAATGAAAAATAAAAAAGCCAAGGTAGCAATACTTATATAAGATGAGATAGACTTTAAAATAAAGGATATAATAAGAGACAAAGAAAGGCATTACTTAATGATAAAGGGATCAATATATTAAGAGGAGTTAACCTTAGTAAACACTTATATACCCAACATAGGAGCACCTATATATATAAAGCAACTATTGACCAATATAAAAGAAAAGATCAACAGTAATACACTCATAGTAGAGGACTTTAACACTCCATTGACATCAATGGACAGATCTTCCAGACAGAAAATCAACAAGGAGTCAGGGCTTAAATGACTCTAGACCAGATGGATTTAATAGATTTTTTCAGAGCATTATACCCCAAAGCAGCAAAATATACATTCTTCTCAAATGCATATATAACATTTTCCAAGATAGATCACATGTTAGGCCACAAAACAAGTATCATTAAATTTAAGAAGACTGAAATCATATCAACCATCCTCTCCAATCACAATGGTATAAAAGTAGAAATCAACTACAAGGAAAAATCTGGGAAATACACAAACACATGCAGGCTAAATAACATGCCACTAAAAAATGAATAGGTTAATGATGAGAACAAGGAAGAATCAAAAGATACCTAGAGATAAATGAAATTGAAAACACAACAACTCAAAATCTATGAGACATAGAGAAAATAGTTCTAAGAGGGAAATTCATAGCAATACAGGCCTACCTCAAGAAACAAGAAAAAGCTCAAATAAACCATCTAACCTTACACTTAAAAGAACTAGAGAAAAAACAGCAAACAAAGCCCAAAGTGAGTAGAAGGAAGAAAATAATAATGACCAGAGCAGAAATAAACAAAATAGAGTCTAGAGAAAAAAAAAGCAATACAAAAGACTCCACAGAAATACAAAGGATCATAAGAAAATACTATGAGCAATTATATACCAACAAAATGGACAATCTAGAAGAATGGATACATTCCTAGAATCACACACTCCCAAGACTGAGTCAAGAAGAAACAGAAAATCTGAACCCACCAATTACCACCAACGAAATCAATCAGTAATCAAAAAACTCCCAAAAAACAAAAAGTCCTGGTGAATTTTACCAACATTCAAAAAAGAATTAACACCTATTCTTCTCAAAGTATTCCAAAAAATTCAAGAAGAAGGTAGGCTCCCTAATTCTTTTTATGAGACCACTATTACCCTGATTCCAAAACCAAAGATAATACAAATAAAGAAAACTATAGGCCAATATCCCTTATAAACATTGATGCAAAACCCCTCAACAAAATATTAGCAAACCGAACTCAGCAATGCATTAAAAATATTATACATCATGATCAAATTGGATTTATTCCTGGGATTCAAGTTTAGTACAATATCCGCAAATCAATTAATGTGATATACCACATTAACAAATTGCAAGATAATAATCATATGATCTATCAATAGATGCAGAAAAAGCATTTAATGAAATCCAGCATCTATTTATGATAAAAACTCTCAGCAAAGTGAGAATAGAGGGAACATACCTCAACATAATAAAGGCCATATGTGACAAACCCACAGCTATCATACTCAATGGGGAAAAGCTAAAAACGTTTTCCTTAAGATTAGCAACAAGACAATGATGTTTGCTTTCGCCACTTCTATTCAACATTGTATTGGAAGTCCTAGCAATCAGACAAGAAAGAGAAATAAAAGGCATCCAAATTAGAAAAGAAAAAGTAAAACTGTCATTATTCCAGATGACATGACTATCACATATAGAGAAATCTAAAAATTCCACATACACACACACAAAAAAAAACTGTTAGAATTGATCAATGAATTCAGTAAAGCAGCAGCGTACAAAATTAATATTCAGAAGTTGGTTGCAGTTTTATACACCAATGGTGAACTTTCCAAAAGAGAAATTAAGAAAACAATCCCATTTACAATTACATCAAAAACAATAAACTATTTAGGAATCAAATTAACCAAGGAGATAAAAGATCTGTTCTCAGAAAATTATAAGTCATTGAAAAAGAAACTGAGGAAGATATAAATAAATAGAAGTATATAGCATGCTCATGGGTAGGAAAAATCAACATCATTAAAATAGCCATACTACCCAAAGCAATCTAAAGATTCAGTGCAATTCCTATCAAAATAGCAATGGCATTTTTTCAGACAACTAGAACAAATAATTTTAAAATTTATATGGAACCATAAAAGATCCTGAATAGCCACGGCAATCTGGAGAAAGAAGAACAAAGCTGGGGGTATCACACTACCTGATAACAAACTATACTATAAGGCTACAGTAATCAAAACAGCATGGTACTGGCATGGCATAAAAACAGATACATTTATCAGTGGAACAGAATAGAGAGCCCAGAAATAAATCCACGTCTACGTGCTCCTTTAACATGTGACAAAGGAGACAAGAATATACAATGGAATAAAGACAGTCTCATCAATAAATGGTGTTGGAAAAATTGGACAGAGACATCCAAAAATATGAAACTAGACCACCTTCTTACACCATCTACAAGAATAAACTCAAAATGGATTAATGACTTAAATGTAGGGCCCGAAACCATAAAACTTCTAGAAGGAAATATAGACAGCAAACCCTCTGATATTACTACTAATAATTTCTTTTTGGATATATCTCCTCAGGCAAGGAAAACAAAAGAAAAAATAAACAAATGGGACTACATCAAACTGAAAAGTTCTTGCACAGCAAAGGAAACCATCAACAAAACAAAAAGACAGTCTACTGAATGGGAGAAGATATTTGCTTACGGTACAAAATATATAAAGAACTCATACAACTCAACAATAAAAAAAAAAAAATCTAATTTAAAAATGGGCAGAAGACCTGAATAGACCTGAATAGATATTTCTCCTAAGAGGAAATACAGATGGCAATTGACATGTGAAAAGATGCTCAAGATCACTAATCGTCAGAGAAATGCAAATTAAAACAACAATGAGCTATCATCTCTCACCTGTCAGAATAAATCAAAAATCGACACGCATTGACATGAATGTGGGGAAAAAGGAACCCACATATACTGTTGGTGGGATTGCAAATTAGCACAGCCACTATGGAAAACAGTCTGGAGGTTCCTCAAAAAATTAAAAATGTATCTACCTTTTGACCCAGCAATTGCACTTCTGGGTGTTTATCCAAAGAAAACCAAAAGAATAGTTTATAAAGATCTATGCATCCCTATGTTTATGGCAGCACTATTCACAATAGCCAAGATATGGAAGCAACTCAAATGTCCATCAACAGACGATTGGATAAAGAAGTTATGGTTCATGTATAGAATGGAATATTATTCAGCTATTAAAAAAATGAAATGCTACCATTCGCAACAACATGGATGGACCTAGAGGTTATTATGCTGAGAGATATAAGTCAGAGAAAGATAAATACCATATGATTTCACTTATATGCAGAATCTAAGGAACAAAAAGAACAAACTAATCAAAACAGACTCACACACATAGAGAACAATTGGTGACTGCCAAAGGCGAGGGGCTTTGAGACCTGGGAGAAAGAGGTGAAGAGTTAAAGAAGTACAAATTAGTAGTTGATAGATGGTCACGGGGATGTGGAGCACGGCATAGGGAACATAGTCAGCAGTAATGTAATGGCTATATGTAGAGCCAGAGGGGTAATCAGAGGGATTGTTTTACAAACTATATAAATGTCTAACCAATGTCCTGTATACTTGAAACTAATAATTAATAAAATAAATCAAATGCTTAAAAAGTGTGGGAGGGAACTACACAAGACCATGGATAGAACAAGGGTGATTCGCTGAGAATAAATTAGGAGGAGCCACCTAAATCAGCCGTAATCACTATTCCTAGATTTATCTTCCCTAAACACCTATTTCATTATCCCAAATCTTTGCTCAACCATTGTTTGGATTCAATGAGGTATTGAATAATTTCTCTTCTATCCACCTTATGAATAAAATGTGGAATAAATGTTACAGTTAGAGAGGAAACAATTCTGCTGAGCTACATGCCACTGATTTATTACATCTCAGAATTATAACCAACCAGTGAACCAGAAGACAATCAAGATGGGAGGGATCTCAAAACCATCTCTTGTCTGAACTGTGTATTTTATGTCATTATCCCTAGTCCCAGTTTACAATGTGTTAGGCCTAAAATATTTAATGTATAAACAAATAGATGGATGAATGAATGAACGAATGAATGAATGAATGAATGAATGTGTGAGTGAATAAATAAATTAAGGTGGGAGAGTTGAATGAACAAAGAAATCTTAGCCTAGAACAGTGGTTCTCAAATTTGAGCATTCATCCTAATCACCTGGAGGATTTGTTGAACCATAGATTACCGGACCCATGCCCTAGGTGGAGGAGGAAGGCTGAGAATTTGCACTGCTATCAAGTTCCCAGAGAATGCTGATGTTGCAGATTGGAGATCACATTTTAAGAACCCCTGGCCCAGATAAGATGTTATCATTCAAATATCCAAAGAACTACAGCGGCCCAGAGAAAGCTGAGTTGTTCTGTGTGGCTCCAGAGTACAGAATTTGGAAAGTTACCTGGAAATAAATTTTGACTCAACATTGAAACACATTTTCTAATAACTAGAGCTGTGTAACTTCACTCCTACCCCCATGCTCTTATTCCAATAACAGCCCTGGCTGAGAGTATAGATCTCACATTTCCACAATCAGAAATGTCCCTATCCTAGGAACCAAATGTCAGCAATTTTCTGAATACAATCTTATGAGAGGAGAGAAAGAATCTGCTCTAAAATGTCCATTTGTCCCATTTAGAGCTGTAATATTATGATGAGTTTTGGCTCAGGTAAGCAAAGCAATCTACATTTAGCCATGTCTGTATATTTATCCCATACTGCTAATTTCTAATAAAAAATCAAATCCCATTTTAACATGACACCATTTTGTTTCCCTGTGGAATTATGCGAACATCCATAACAATTTTGCTTTTGAACGCGGTGCCACACAGAAAATGCTGATAACACAATTTCTTAACACACACCAAGTATACAGGTTACACAAAAGCAGATTCTATTTTAGTTTTTTTAAGAGGCTATCTACAAGTTAAGTTCCCCTTAATGAAACAGCAAGAAAAGGGGCTTTGCTTTTCTTCTCTCAGCATCCCTGCTTTCCACTCTTTGTGGGTTTATGATGTTTTCCTTCTTCCTCGTGTTATCTGCATTTCCTGCTCATCTCAACTTGATGACATGTTGCTGAGACAACTAAGTCGCTAACCTTCTTAACTTGGCTTTTGTTATATGCTCGCATGTGTTTAGGAGAGATTTTTTCATCTCTCTTAGAACACTCTATGCTTGTTCTGGGGAGGGTTATTAGACTTGAAGGTGGAGAACAGGGAGTCTTTTTAAGTGCTTGCTATTCAAATCGCCTTTTTACTGCCTTTAAGCCCATCAGTTGTACTGGTAAGGCACTAGTGGGAGCTTCCCCGGCAGCCTATGGTCAGGATTAATTTACTCAGTGATGTCATGCACGTTCCAGACTAGGGGAAGGGAAGGTCCGAGGACAAAAAGCACACAAAGTATCCATCACCCTGGTTCCTTTATTTTCTCTTTCATCCTCTTGCCCGAAGTGGGGAGGCAGCTCAACTGCAAAATAATTACTCTATGCAGTCCCTTTATCTATTTGGTTATCAGATAAGACAAAATTTGGACATAAACAAAACCCACATTGGCCTAGCTCCACACTGAGCTGTTGTATGTACTAAAACAATCCTTTATTTATCTGCCTGTGTTCCCGCCCTCCCCAGACCCCCTCCGCTGTGCTCCCCTTGAGGTCTATCATCTGCCTTTTCTATCTTTGCCTGCTTCAATTTGATCTTGCCCCTCACTTAGCAACAGTGCAACAGAGAGCTCCTGCTGCAGAAGTAAATGGATATGAACAGCAGACCCTAGAAAGTCATTTCTTAAAATGCAATTAATCAAAGATAGTTTTTAAAGCTGAAGTTTAGCTTTGTCAATACAAACTCACCTAACTAAATCTAAATTGAGATGGAGAAAGAATATGGAATTGAAAAACAATTTTTTAACTCATCTTCAAAATGTCTAAATTTTTTCCTTTGTTACTTTGGTTATTCATTTGTTTACAATTGTACTTCAGGTGTTATCTCCCTAGATTTCTAATCTTCTGGGGTTTCCCTTCCCACTAGGGAGGATATACAGCGGTGTCTTCTAGATTCTCGTTAATACCTGATGATAATGTTCTCATGGACACCTCTGGCTCCAGTGTCCTCCCCCTGCTGAACTCTCAATGTCTCTCTCTCTCAGCTCCTGTGGTGCATGTCTTATCCAAGCTTCCAGTTTATTTAAAGGTGGATCACAGGCCCTATATCTTTGCTCCCCAAATCAAGCACTAATCAAGACTGATGTATACAGGAGACATAAAGGTTTGGCCTTGGGGTCTCTTAGGTAACAGCCCATACAACAAACACTTTTTACTCCTTTGTTTCCCAGAACCAAATATCTGCCTCACTCTAGAGCACTGAGGCAGCTCCAGCCCTCGGTATGCACTCAGGGAGAGCGAAAGAGAGAGAGAGATTGTCTTTTGAGCACATAAAGAAGATCTTGAAGTTCCTAGAAAGAGGTGAGCTTTCTAAGAAGAAAAAAAAAATGATTTCCAAAATCCAGAGCCTAGAGCACTTGAACACTATTTGTGAAATAAATTCAAGAATGCGATAGAATATAGTAATGACATAAGAGCCATTTTCCTGCTTGACAGTGAGATTTTTTAAAAATAAAAATAAAACCTTCCTGGTCCTGGGGAAAAGAGCCTGGAGAAAGAGGAACTCAGAAAGAAAAAGGGACAGGTGTCTCACTTTCCAGAGCAAGGCCTGGGAGAGAGTACCAGCCTTGCAAAGAGGTACTGCATCTTAGTTCTTAGTACAAAAGGGGAGCCAAGGTAATTAGTGGGAACATGGCCACAGGGTCCCCCCTAAGAAGGAGTACACTTTTTAGCAAAATAAGAGTTTTAGCTATACAGGCATTCTAACATGTGCCCACTTCAGTTACATGTGTATATGTGTATGTGTATGTATATGTGTATGTGTATGTGTGTGTGTGTGTATGTATATGTGTATGTGTGTGTATGTGTGTGTATGTGTATGTGTGTATGTGTATGTATGTGTATGTGTGTGTATGTGTATGTATATGTATGTGTATAGATTCCTTTTTAATTGAGATGAAATTCATATAACATAAAATTCATTATTTTTATCATTTCTATCAGACATTGGTGGCTACCTTTTTTCCAGATCCTTCTATAATCCCAGAGAAACTGAGGTCCTTAGAGACTGGCCATGAAAACAATGAGAGTAACTTTTACTTATCAATGATCACTTGCCCTGGTAAGAACTAATATATTTTCAAGGGTCCCTCTCCAAATATCCAGGATGATAAAGCTTTAGCTTCTCCTATGACATTACACCAGAACACACATCTCTGGCCTGACTTGGTCATCCTCTCCTCTATTCACTATATTAGTCAGCTTTGCTACATCGTGTTGTAATAACCAACAGCTCCTAAACTCAGCAGCTCCCACATCAAAGGTTTCCCAACATGTTAGATATTTCAGTTGATGGTGGTGATAGTTGGAACTTAATCACAAAATATGTGGAAAATGTACTACTGTCTACTTTGTCCCTTTATTCTTCCATGTAGGTGAGTCTTATTTCAATACTAGATTTTAAGTTCGTTGAAGGCAGGGATTCAAATATGCCTAATACTCATGTTTCTCTCATTTTACCTTAATTAAATATTTGTTGAATGAACCAATGAATAAATGAACCTATTGAAGAACTGTGAACAGGTATGTGAGTTAATAGGCATGAGACTTTACATTTAAGCTTTCTTGTTAAATGGCAATTAAATGCATTGACATTCATTATAGCCTGAATATATTGAAAATCTAATTGCTCACATGTTGCTCATGCAATCTCCAGTTATTTCAATGACAATTTGATGTCTTTCTGACATACTTATTGTACCTGGATCAATAGCTATTTCACTTCTAATTGATCTTTTATTAACATAGAATAACTCTTATTAAATCTAAATTAAAGTCTTAATTGAGACACTTTATCTGTAGTGTTTCAACATAACATAATGGATAATCAACAGAAAAGCTAATAACAAATTATCTGTCACTTTTCTCATTGACCTGCGAATAGATTTTCAGCTTGAAGATTTTTTTTACTTCATTAAGAAATCTGAGTAGTAACTACACCCAGGAGTGTATCAACACCATCAAATTTCTTAGTTTTCACGCACAGAACTAGTTCCCGAGCCTCTGCTTTCTTTCTCACCCCTCAACTGAGGTCACTTGGCTACTAATAGCAATTGAAGAGTACTATTACTTTAAACACAAATATAGCCAGCACACAACCGAAGAGACTGCAGTGAGTAGTAGCAACACCCTCTGCCTCCTCTCAATAGCTCTTTCTTGGCTCCCTGCCCTCTAGCACTTAACTACCCTTTCTTTCATCCCAAACACCTCTGCCCACCTAGCTTACTCTTCTTACTGTGTGATTCTGCCCCAGACAGGAAATGGTTCTACCCTTTGGTCTGCCATTTAGGCAACAGCTCCCTTAGCACAATCAGCTCAATTTCCTCCTATTATTTACTCTTGTCTAATCCATGCGGCAATGTTCCCAATCTCCTCCACTTCCACGGGGCCAAGAACTAGTACATTAGTATCTATAGCCAATCTTTACCTCAGCCATCATTTCGCACTTGTATTGATCTGGAACCAACCTTGAGTCCCAGTTCTCCTATCTAGGTTTCTGGCTGATCACCTTGTTTGTGCACCATGGTTTTAGCATCTTACCTAGTTCCCGTTCTGTCAATAATGCCAGCCTTCTTCTGCGACCTAGGAATTTACTAGCTGCTCCTGCACTTCCCTGGTGCTCACAACATATCACTATTGTGGATACTAGATAGCCTACCCAGCATCCATTCCCCAGTTCATCCCCAACAAAACACCTCTCTCCCACATAGACAATCTACGTCAGGGGAAGTAGAAGGCTCCTCCAACTCCAGGCACAGGCCTAAGAATCTAAAGGAAATCTCATCCTTCTTGCTAGTGATTGGCTCAAAATGGTCCAGTGAAAATTGACTTGCAAGAAGTGTCTGGAAAAGTGCTTTCTTGCTTTTCTGGAAGATCATTTTGAAAGGATGACATTCTTATGCTTTCTATGGACATTATCAGATCTACACATGATGCCTCAAAGTGGTTAGTTACCTCATCATGCATCTTGGGATGATGCTGGCATGCAGAAGCAGAATGAAAACTACACACACACACACAGAGAGAGAGAGAGAGAGAGAGCGCGAAATGCAGATAAAACCATTGGATAAAATCAACTCTGAAGTCAGCCCTGCCTCTGGAGTTGCAGTTATATGACCGAATGAATTTTTTTCTGTTTCTGACTATTATTGTGTTGGAGTTTTCTACTGACACACCATTTCCCACATGCCTCTCAGAACTCTGATTCTTTTAGTTGGAGATATCCCTCATCCCTCCAGTACCTGATACTTGCCTGGTCTTCTAATCAAGCCAATATTTCACTGCATCTGATGTTCTTTGCTGGACTGACTTTCTTAGTCAGTGCAGGTGAGTCTTCACTCAGCATCTGCTTTTCCTCACTAGACAGATCTCACTCTAAGTTCCAGCCTTTCCTAACTGTTTAAGCCCTGCTAATAGGACATTCACATGCAAAAGTACATATTCGAACTTCCAGGAATTCTGAATCAGTGTGAGGACTTTGGTAAATACTTGTAAAATATCTGACATTACAAAAGGTGGTAATTTCTTAAAACTCAAATTCTTACAAATGTAATATTTAAAGTGAGAAGAGTAAGCATAAAGTCAAAAGATAAATGAGAAAATCTGTCTAACAAATAATGCTATTAAATATACATTTGGAAAGGTGGCTTCAGTTATTACAAAAGAAAAAGTCTTCCTTTAAAGCAACTATTAGAATATATCACTGAGATTACATATGTTTGATTGGACCTTTTATAAATATTTTATTCATTAATATCCATTGATCGTTTTGCTCAGAATGATCAAAATGCACTTTATGTTTTAAAACGCTATGCTGAAAATGGTATTTTTATTGACATTTCCCTGTTTTTATAAGTGAGGTTAAGGGTCTCAAAACATACTTAACTTGTGAGAAGCTTTGTGACACAACAGCTGGGGCTCTAGCAGAAGTCCTTCCCGCTTTCCCCATCCCCCACCTTTCTGTCCACACAGGTGTCCAATTCTGACACAAGTACTGAAAAAACAGTGTCTGCTCCTATCATCCCTGACCTATTCTAGCCATGAGCTACTTCCAGAAGTGCAATGAGCTTTGGCAGTAAAACGAAGTCTGTTTTGCAAATTAAAAATTAGCAGCACAATTTTCTGGAGAAAAAAATTAATTGTATCCAAAGTTCAGGTAAAAAATTATGGAGATAAGCTGCTTCAAATAGGATAGGAATCTAGTCTTTGGAATGACTTGTGTTCAAATCATGACTCCACAATTACCAACCGAGAAAACCTTTCAAGCTGATGGCTTAAGCACCTGACTTCAGTGTCCTTACCTGAAATTAGCAATGCTAACATAAATGGAGAGGATTGCATTTAATGTATATAAAGTACAGGGCACAGCACCTGCAACATCAACATCTGATTAACAGTAGCTATAATTTACTTCTTTTAGATCATTATTTTTTTCCTTCCACATTAGGAATCAGTGTCATCAACAGGCTAAATTAAATTAAGAAATAAATCAAGTGTTTTAGTTGTCACAGTATCCCCATCTGTGCTGTCATCTTGTCTTTCAGTGCCTACTCTCTGACTCCCCACGCATTTCCTAGCCCTGAGCTAACCTTTCTGGCCATTCCCGATGCCAGGAATAATCCCTGATCCTGTTCTTCATGGCAGTACATGTTTATATGCCATTCTCCCTAACAAGTCTGCTCACTGCTTCTCTCATAAGAATATAAATTTATATTTTTATTAAGATGCCACTCTTTCAACCAGTTAAGTGGCTATGTGTATGCTCCTAGTTTAATCACTTAAAAAACATTGGTCATGGAGACTTGTATTTCCCAAGTGCCCTCTCCTGCACCCCTCCCCAGCATCACTATGACCATAGGCAGGCACATCCTCTATGCCAGGCAGTTCTCACTTACTTTGAACACTCAGTCAGTTCACAAGCTCTTTGACAGATTCCTCCCTGATATAACTACTCTAAACTGGGCTAGATGGCCCTCTCAGGTTCCCACAATGCCCTACATTTATCTACTTCACAATTCTCATAACAATGGGTTGTCATTTTCAGCCATTGTCATTAGGTTGTCATTAAGTCCATCTCCTTTCACTTAACTATAAGCTCCTTAGGAAAAGAGATCATGGGTTATTTCTCTGGAATAGAGTGATTGCATGTTTTCTCATTCACTAATCACTAGTTTTGGCAAACATGACTCAGATATAAAATAAGATTTTTTTTATCATTCTATCATTTGTTATTGAGTATAATTTATATACAAAAAAATACATATTTTAATTTTACAATTCAATAAATATCAACAAATGGATCAATGGAACAGAATAAAAGGTCCAAAAATAGGCCCACATATATATGGTCAATTGATTTTTAACAAAGGTGCCAAGGTAATTCAATGGGGAAAGAGAATTTTTTACCAAATGGCGTTGGAACAATTGAATATATGGGGAATAAAAGGAACCCAACTCCTACCTCACACCATACATAAAAAGTAGAGATGGATAATAGCTCTAAAAATACAAGTTCCAACTATAGGAGTTTTAAAAGAAAAAATCTTCACAACCTTGGACAAGATATAAAAATATTGATCATTAAAAAAATTGACATATTGTACCTCACCAAAATGTTTTAAAATAGTTATCAAAGACACTATTTAAAAAATCAAAAAGGAAGATGGTTTTTAAAACTTCGGAAGAATACAGTTTTTTTTCTACAGGTACTTGTTCCTCAATAAATTTCAACTGCCACTTTCAGACCCAGTAACTCTTCATTCTACCTCCCTGTGTAAATCATAAATGCAAGCCACATGTCTTTGAGTCTCTCTCAAGACTCAAAGCTAAGGGCAATCATTTTTTTCCTTTCTTTGACTTTGGAGATTAGAAGACAAAAGAGCAGAAAAATAATCTCTGCATTATTCCTGACTTCTTTGTCTCTCTTTCAATCAGGTCAAAGATAATACTTCACAACTATATTTTTATACTACCAGCTCCTCTAACTCATTTGGCTATTTCACCTCCTTTGAAGATTTCTATAAGAAAACAAAATGATTTGTACAGACAGCTCAAAATCATTTTTAACTAACTATGCTCCATAAAATCTCTGTCTTTAAGGAATGTGCATACTTCCTTGTGAATATTTTGGCTAGAAAAATTCTGAGCATGAAAAAAATTGTTTACATAGCCAGAATTTTTCAACACATATCTTTAATATGAACGAAATTGAGTATTTTTATTTTAGAAGTTGTGAGGATCAAAATAAATTTCATATGTGAAAAGTGAGTTAAAAACTGCAGTGCACAAGAGACATATGACTCACTTTCCAGTAATATGGCAGATTAGATACCTCAAAGGGTTCACATTCTAAAATTCAACTAGATCCAGGATAAACTATAGCAAATACAATTTTTAGTTAATGTCTATACTCTGTAGAAACTTAATGAAATACCAAAGAGAAGACGGGAAAAAGACAGCAGTTGAACCCAGTGTTGGGAACTTAAATAGTAAGTAAATACAAAAAGGTTTCTCTGATTGAAATTATTAACATTACTAACATCAGATCTGCTGTTGGAAAATTGAGACTTGGCCTTCATTAGAGTGCTGAATCTGTATTGCAGCTTTATTTCCAGACACTCAAAGGGGGTTAAAGTGTTTCCATTTTAATAACTCTCCTTGGCTCCCAGCTGATACAAAGAAAAAATCCTCTATAGAAAACAATTCCCATATCTTGGGCCCTCAAAAGTCTCACAGGTTAAAGAAAATAAAATATGAGCTCGCAATAAAAAATTACAAAATTCACACAGAAAACAAGCATCAGTAAGAATCAGCAGAACCACAAAAACATAGTTGACACCCAAGTATTTTAAATATTCTCAAAAGCAGAATTTAAAACAACTATTATGAACGTTTAAAGAAATAAAAAATAGATTTTTTAAAGTGAACAAGTAACTAGAAAATATCAAAATGAACTAACAGGTTTTTAATCAGCCAAAAGAATTTTTAAAAATAAAAATATAACAGTTGAAATTAAAATTTAATGGTAGGGTTAAACAGCCAGGTTAGTCATAGCTGAAAAAAAAAAAAAAACTATGAACAGAAACACGGAGCTGAAGAAATTTTCTCAATTTCAGCACAGAAAAATGAGAAGATGAAAACATAAGAGGTTAAGAGGTGTGAGCAAGAGAGTAAAATGTATTCAGAGTACCAGAAGAAAAGAATAGAGGAACTTGAGAAGAAATATTGAAGAGAAAATGGCTAGGAATTTTCTAGCACTGATGAAAACCATTACTCTTCAGAATTAGGAAGCACCGCATATGCTAAGCAGGATAAATCCAAGAACATTAGGACATAGCTCCGGATCAAAGGTCCTCACTGGCCTCTTTAAAAGAAAAAAGGACAAGAACAACACAATGTCTCTGGTGGAAAAAATACAGCATTCCATCTTTCCATAGTTTATTTCTGCCCTCCAAAAACAAATGTATCAAGGAATGGTCCCAGCAACCAAGGCTGTCATTTTGATTGGTACCAAAAATTGGGACCCAGCCATGGTCTTATGATTGATTCTGAGGCACAGCAAGGAAAACATTAATATTGATTTATCTGTTCATTCTCTTTATTCACTGTTCATCCATTTACCCAGAACAGCCATAGCAACTAGACACTAGAAAATTAAATTTAAAACAACTCCTCTATTCTAGGTAGACTCATTCTCCTCTTTCTGCTCCTAAGGCTGTGGCTCCAACAAAGTAAAGCATCTATTAATTTCATTTTTCAAATATTGTGCAATCCACTGAGGGGGGAATAAGAGAACTCACATAAATAATGTTGGAATAATGTAAACCAAAAAACTACAAGATTGACGGAATTTGTTCCTTTATAGATGGCTACTTTGGCACCATTGTGAAGCATTTTAAAAAGTCAGAGAAAGGGGCAACAGTAGCTTATTAAGCAGGGAGACACATCTTACAACATCGGAATAATAAGCATCCTTTTGCCCACATACAGCATCCTTCAGTGCAGCCCATATGTAAAACTCCACATACAAAAACATTGTACAGGGTCTCTCTCACTGTGACCTGTGCTAAGATTCAAAAACCTAGAGTTTTTACATTTCTTTGGGGACATCTTCAATACAGAGCCAATCAACTAATAACCAAATATGTAATAATCGCCAACTAGGTACAAGCACTATAATCATACTATTGAGAAAGGAAGATTAGGGCTTGCTCTCAAAGGGCACAGTGCTGAGCTGAATTTTGCAGAATTACTCTGGTTTACAGCTCCCACGATGGACAAGCCATAGAACGGTCTTCAGTAATTACTGTCTTGCTTACATCAGTGCCCCAGACACTCAAATCCAAAGCTTCAAATATGAGATCCTTCATCACACCACACCTCTAAACCCATCTTTTATCTGACGCTATGACCTTCAATCTCTCTCTCTCTCGCACTCTCTTTCTCTCTCACTCTCTCTCTCTCTCACACACACACACACACACACACACACAATTGAAAAGTTAAAAAGTGGAAAAAAAAAAAAAGCCAAACATTGGACAGAGAGTTAAATAACTGGCAGACTGTCAAGACAATTGAATACTAAATAGTCATTCTTAATGGAAAAGATGCAGAATTGTGTGCCTAGAGACAAACATGGAAAAGCATGGACAAAAACTACACTAACATTAGCTATAAAAGCTAATTCTGTCCAAAAGAGAACATAAATCTCTTGCTATAAGCTTTGCAAATATTTGCTGTTTCCTTTCACTCTGAGTAAGATTTATGGTTATCTATGAATGAGTCCATCAAGGTGAAAATATTCATTTATCTGAACAGAAGGACATCATTATCATTCTGAAAAAAATACTATGGTTTGAGGCCACTTAACCCTACCCAGTATATACTAATGTAGTTTCTCCATTACATTAGCCTCATTTCATGGGAATCCATGTTAAGGTTTGGGGACAAAACCCAGTTAATAGCAAATGGTCATTTTCTCTGTTTTGCTACTGTGGTGCTGCTTATCTCACAGAAGGACAGATTCTTTCATTTCTTCTGAAACAGGATCCAAGAAACTCAATCATTTCACTTTACACTGAGAGCAGTAAGAAAAAACTGAGAATTAATTTATTTGCTTATAAGAACTAGATCTCTCTGGGTTAACATTACAAACTAAGACAAAATCCAGCTTTATTTAGCAATTAACTAATGGGGCTTGAATGGGTGCCCTTCACCAAGCAGGTGTTTCCAGCATACTGAATTAACAACAAGAGATAACGTTTGTGTTTTATGGCCCAATTTTCAGTGCTTACTCTTGTTTTAAAATAAGACAGTTGATATACTCAGAAAGACTTTTCTCCAGTCAGATCTGTACCTATGTTTTTAAAATAAGAGATTATATTAAAGGAAATTTATTTCCCATTGCCACTCCTTTATAATACATTAAGTGCTTTGAAAGTCATTACTTGTTTCTCTTCAAAAGAGAATTGAATTTAAGAAGGAAGCTTATCTAAGTTCTTTAAGATTTGGAAAGTAATTCCCAAGATAAGCCTATATTCATTTCAAATGAAATTTTTACTTAAACAGAGGAAGCCACATGATTAAAAATGAATGTTCTTTGAAATATTTTAAATTTTACTTTGCAAATAAAAAAAAAAGATCCTAGAAAAATGTGGCTTCTCCTGAGATTGTTTCCAAAAACAACTCTTTAACCCAATGCTGACTATGCCCTTGCATAATCGCAGCTCTGGAATCAACTCTGCTTGCAAGACAACAAAATAATTTTCTCCCGAGACTGCAAAAGATATTGTGGAGTGTTTCATATTTTATGTTAAGGCTATGGAACTATAGTTGCCCAAATAATGCACATTTAAATTAGAGAGCAAACCTAGCGTCATTCAGGGTCCTTTGTAAGCCATTTATATTAATTAGTATCGTTCTCATTCCCTTTCTTCATGGTATTAGTACATTAAAGCCAACATGCTTGAAAAAGAAAGTACACATGATGACGTATCTCCAGGACTGCCTGGTGAAGAGCACCTTCCCCCTTGGAACCTGGCTACAGATCTGTTTCAAGTTAGTTTATTCCACTCAGGTGCCAAACCAGCCTTGGTAGATCACAAAGCAGTCCTTTCAGAGTCTTTTAGAAACTGAAAATGAGAAATGAAATCAGAGGTCAAAAATTTTGGCCTCCCAGAGCCATCAGTGTCCATTTTGTTTTATAAATTATTTTTACCAAAACTTCAAGCAAAGGATATTCCTCATCTTACAGAAAATGTTTCAGAGAGAAAAGAAAGCCACTAACTAATTTACTTACTAAGTTAAGAACAAAGTTGATAACAAAACTAGAGAAGTACAGTGCAATAAAAGACAATTATAGATCAATCTTAATCATTAACATAGATGGAAGAGTCCTAAAATAAGAACAAATCAAATTCAATAGGATGTTTTTAAAATTACATCAAAATCATTTGGCGCTTAAGCCAAGATCCAAATAAAGTTCAATATCAGAACCTCTATTTCTGATGTAACTCCCATTAATAAAGTAAAGGGGGGGAAACCTCACTAGGTGCTGACAAACCATTTGTTGAGAGTGAACATTCGCTCGTGAGTTTTTAAATGCTCTTAGTGAACTATAAAGAGGAGAGAATTCTCCCAATATGATTTTTAAAATATACACCAAAAACCTAGAGCAACATAATGATGCAAACTTAAAAATACTGTCACTAAAGTCAGAAATAAAATAAAGATGCCTGTTCTCCTTGCTACTGTTAAGCACTGGTGTGGAGGTGACAGGCAATGTGACAACATGAGAAGAAAAGCAAGAAGTTGGAAACAAAGATACTAAAATGCTACTATCTGCGATTACTATTTTCCATCTATAAATTCAGGATAATCTACAGACCAACTATTCAAAACAACAAAAGAGTTTTTGCTGGGTACAAAATCAATATACTAAAACCAGTAACATTTCTATATACCAGCAATTACAATTTTAAAATGCAATAGGGTGTGTATACACATGAAATTCACAATAGCAGCAAAATTTTTAAGAAAAGTAGGAACAAATCTAACAAAATGTTTTAAGAGAGAATTATAAAATATGAAAGAACATAAAATAACTCTTGGATAAATAAGTTACGCTTGTTCATAGATGGGAAACTGAATAAAGATGGAACTTTTTTCCAATAAAATCAATGTGATCCTAATTCCAGTGGCAGAGAGGAATTTAGCAAATTGATTCTGAAGTTCATAAGGAAGAGTGAAGTTCCAAGAAGAGTCAATATAATTCTAAAAAGAACAAGGATAGCAGCTCTGGCAGATACCAAGATATAATAAACTTTAAAGTAATTGAAACAGTATGGTGTCAGTAAAAAGGTAGATAAATTAATGAAACAATAGGAAGCCTGGAAATA
>NW_011889001.1:2101906-2107722 GCF_000151845.1 Pteropus vampyrus | reverse complement strand
TCACTAAAGTCAGAAATAAAATAAAGATGCCTATTCTCCTTGCTACTGTTAAGCACTGGTGTGGAGGTGACAGGCAATGTGACAACATGAGAAGAAAAGCAAGAAGTTGGAAACAAAGATACTAAAATGCTACTATCTGCGATTACTATTTTCCATCTATAAATTCAGGATAATCTACAGACCATCTATTCAAAACAACAAAAGAGTTTTTGCTGGGTACAAAATCAATATACTAAAACCAGTAACATTTCTATATACCAGCAATTACAATTTTAAAATGCAATAGGGTGTGTATACACATGAAATTCACAATAGCAGCAAAATTTTTAAGAAAAGTAGGAACAAATCTAACAAAATGTTTTTAAGAGAGAATTATAAAATATGAAAGAACATAAAATAACTCTTGGATAAATAAGTTACGCTTGTTCATAGATGGGAAACTGAATAAAGATGGAACTTTTTTCCAATAAAATCAATGTGATCCTAATTCCAGTGGCAGAGAGGAATTTAGCAAATTGATTCTGAAGTTCATAAGGAAGAGTGAAGTTCCAAGAAGAGTCAATATAATTCTAAAAAGAACAAGGATAGCAGCTCTGGCAGATACCAAGATATAATAAACTTTAAAGTAATTGAAACAGTATGGTGTCAGTAAAAAGGTAGATAAATTAATGAAACAATAGGAAGCCTGGAAATATGGTATATGATAGAGATTTGCTTACATGGTATAAGGGAAATGACAAAATATTCAGTTAATGTTGGAAAATTTAGCTATCTAGAAAACAAAAACAAACTAAGTTTACACTACACATAAAAATAAATTCCAGATGGATTAAAGGTATATATCTGAACATCAAAATGTTAAACTACAATGGAAAATAAAGCAAACTTGGTTTCCAATCAAAGGTAGAAAGTCAAATCCATGGATGGGAAACTGAATAAAGATGGAAGTCAGATGTTAGTCTTCACTTCTTAAATCCCAGTAAAATATTGATCAATAGATTTCTAAGACATAAACCCACAAAAACAAAAGGAATGGAAAAAATAAACAGCAACAGCAAAATTTGCAACCTGACAAGCAGTAACTTACTTAGTAGATCCCAGAAAGCCAAATTCTAAATTGGCCATGAAGAAATCAAGAAGTAATCTGATTTACTCAAAAAGAATCACCAGAAAATTTATAAATTGGCTTTACCAGTACCAGGATGTGAGTGTAAAAGTGAGCTTTAAACAAGAAAATTGATTAAAGTCTGTTTAAAAAGAATTTAGACCCACAAAAATCCCCATCCTCGCTTTACCCATTAGGAGAACTGTCCCTTCCTGGCTGTAGTTTATTCTCTGGAGAAGGTAAAATAGAAATTCGATGGATTGGGAGACATCAGCATAGTTGAAGGCAAGGATACCTTTTAGGGAGATTAAAAAAAAGTTTTCATTTTGAAGGTTATTAACTCCCAACTTTTTTTCTCCATTTAGTTCCCAGAATTCTGACAGCCGGACTTACATATGTTCCAGTCAAGAGCATGAAAAGCTTTTCTAGGAAAAAGGCTAAAGAAAAAGATCTAAAGAAAATTACACTGGGAGTTTCTAAACATAATTACCCAAACAGATCTTCCTTCAGTGAAGCCTACAGTTAGCAAATCCCAATCAGATTTAGTACTCCACTCAAATATGAGAGAATAATTGAGGATCTCCAGGCCTTTGAAGAATTCCTCTAATTGAAAGACAGAAGCTAAAATGGCAATTTGAAGGAAACAGACTCCATGTGAGAATAAAATTTTAAATTATTATTAACGTTATTACAGACATAGAGAAGATATTATATATCCACGAACTAATAACAGGATGCCATTTTAAAAACAAAAAGGAAAGAGAAGATGGTTTTTAAAGACCATTGGAAATTAAAAAGATGATAGCAAAAATTAAAAACCTTATTCAGAGAGTTAAAGATAAAGTTGAAAGTTTGTCCCTTAAGTAGAACAAAAAGCTAAAGAGATGAGAAATAATTGAGAAACTATAAAAGCTGGAAATTATTAGAGAAATAATTTAAGAAATTTCCCAGAACTGAAAAAAATTCATTTTCAGATTGTCCAGTAGCATTTTCAGATAGTCCGATAACTACCCAGCACAATGAATGCCAATTAACTCAGACCAGAACCTATCATTATGAAATTTCAGAACACTAGAAGAACCTTTGAGCTTCGAAGAAGAAAAACAATAACAAGAAGTGTCAAAGAATAATTATCGGAATAGCTTCACAGCCCTAAATAACAACATTCTGAAGATAAAAGACAGTAGAGCAATGCCTTTAAAATTTTTCTGAAGGAAAACTACTTCCAAACTAAAATTATACATCTAAAAAGACTATTATAAGTGTGAGGGTAAAATAAGGCATTTTTAGACATCCAAGTTCTCAAAAAGTTTGTCTCACATGCATTACTTTTTAGTAAGCTACTGTAATACAGTCTTTGCCAAAACAAAGGAGTAAATCAAGAAAAAGGAAGATAGAAAATATAGGAAAGAGAAAATTCAATACAAGAAAGAAAAAGGAAAATTCTTAGGACAGCAGATATATTGCCAGTGTAGAAGGCAACCAATTCTGACTGGGGAAGGTCAGAGGGCGCCCAGGCACACTTCTTCAGGTAGATGACTTTGACAGAATACCCGATACATTTGAATACGTCAAGAAGAGACTTTTTATATTACTCATACAATCTAACACTATGCAGAAATTTAAATGAATCAATACACACACACATATCTCAACATGGAAAGATTTGGAAGATAAAACATTGAGAGAAAAAACGATGTGAACACTATGAACAGTACAATAACATTTGCATTTTTTTTTAATTTATTGTTCTTGGCATTTTTGTGTTTTTTTTTTTGGGGTTGGGGGGGGACCCAGGTTCTTAAGTTTCCTTTTTTTTTGGAAGGACCTTAATTGGTTTTTTTTTTGGTTTTTAGTTGTTTTTTTAACCTTAAGGAAAAATGGCTAAGTGTTAATATTAGTAAATTCTGGGTAGTGAGTACACAAGTATTGATCTTACATTGATCCTTCTATTTTTCTATATTTCTCTTTTCCAGGAAGGAAAGAAGGAAGGTAGAAAAAAAGAAAGACAAATGCTGCACTCCCACCCTTTCCAAGGGCCTGGGTTGAAGGCCCAGGAAAGCAAGAGCCAGGACAAGCTGAGCTCATTCTAGGTGTCCCCTCCTAACCTAAGCCTTCTCTTCACTTTGTTCAGTCCATCACTTACAATAGAACATAATCATTCTGCAAGGTGCATGTTTCAGTTTTCAAATAAAATCCTTTTTTAAATACAGCTTTTTTACTTTCTCAACATAGTCCATTTAATTGGCACATCATGCATCAACAGCCCGCGAGTAGTAAAGTGTGCTACTTCCCTTTAACAGCATAAAACCGAGACTCTGAAACAAAAGTTTGAAAGAGGGCTCAGTAGTTAAGAATACAGTTAACCATTCGTATTATTACTTAATATAGCTATTACTTTAATAGAAAAATATAAGTAACAATTGACTCTTGCTGATCTCAACTACATCTGGCAAAGTGCTATTGTGTCTAAAGACCCCTACCCTCACCTGGTGGCAGCTCTCTCAAAGACAGTTAAGTGCTTAGGAGGAAATCAAGATGACTTGGTGTTGCTCTGCCAATATCGCCTAGAAGATGATTGCAAACATCGTAATGATTGAAGGGCTTGAGAGTGGGCGAGGCTGAGAAGGCACTTGTTCTGTTTATCATAGAGATTTGCCCTTGGCCGTGAAAGGGCTTTTTAAATACTCAGCTTCAAGTGCAGGTTCACAGCTTCTTCAGAAAACCAAAAAGCTGAATCTATAGTGCGTATGGTCTCAGACTCAAAATAGTTCATTACCACACACTTTCATCTGATTTGGAACTGGAAGAATTGCAGAAAAAAAAAGAGAGAGAGAGAGAGAGAGGGAGAGGGAGAGGGAGACAAAATGAAAGGTACTGGACAGCTGTCCTTTCTCTATTAAAAAAAAATAACTCTGAAGTTTGGTGAGACTCTTATGTGCTTGGGTTCAAGTCAATGCTTATATTCACTGACGCTTGATGGATTTCTGGCTTCAAATGTTTTATCAAGACAATCCACCTTGTAGCAATCTCCAAAGAAGACTGTGTGGCTCTATTAAGTCCGCAATTTGCTTTTTAAAAATGACTAAATACGCTTTTTCACAACAACGACAAGTCATCTCCCTCCTGGAGCCAACGGAGTTTGTCACCCAGCTTCCCCCGCTTTTCAAAAGCCAGCCATCAAAAAGCAAAGGAAATGGCATGACTTTGGAGCGGTCAGAAAGCTCTTAAGTCGCAGTGCAGGCTATTTCTCCTTTTGTGGTACAAAAAAGAGTGGACAGACACAATGAATAAATAATCCCATTGTACTTACAAATGTGTAACAATCCTTCAAAATGAGTTGAGGAACAAAGATAGAAGATAGCAAAAGTGGCCCTGGTCTTAACAGAACAGCTTGCAATTCCAGGACCTAAACTGCTTTTGCAAACACAAACATACACACAGCAACGATGAGAAAATAAAAATTAAAAATGGCATTCAATTCAGAATGCCAGGAGGCTCAGCCTAAACAGCCTTCTGCATAATTCACTTTGGACACATTCAACCTTGTTGGCTAAAGGCAGTGGGTCTGGGCCAAGGTTAACACCTAAAACTATTCAAAATAACTTTGAAATAATCATCGGGGTCGCCAGTTGTTGCTAAAAACACCTATTCATCATTTTTTACTTCACCACGACCTTTCCTTAAAGAAGTCTCATTGTTTTATGTTCTAACATTCGTCCAAGGCCTCCATTTATCATCTCTGGTGCCTGCAGCCACCCTTTGCCCACCTTGGACTGCAGGATCCAGGGGCAAACAGCAGGATGCCTGATCACTGGAAAGCCCAGCAGAGAAGGTCTGATGCTGGAATGAGCAACCAGGGCTGAAGACACAGATGGATAAAGCTCAAATCAGAGATTCAAGGGTTCACAGAAACACAGAGAACTCCAGGAACTCAGAACTTTAAATGGCCTTAAAGAATTCACAACTGCGAACTTTTAATTATATTTTTAAAGAATGTAGGTGGTTTGATGCAGCTTTGCATATCAAAAGAACCCTTAACTAAGAGAGAGAGAATAGATTTTTGTACATATGAAAGAGTGTTTTATTCTCTCTTCACAAGACCAAACATGTGTTTTCTCACTTTGTAGACAAAGGAAAAAAGTAGAATTTGAAAATAGAATTGTTGGGCATGGTGACCAGGGTCCTCCACCATCTGTCTCCACGGCAGAAGGGGACATCGGCTAGCCTCATTCCCTCCTCACACAGCTTAGTATTTTTCTTAAACCAGACCTAGGTACCAAATTTTATACCTTCATTGATGTAGAAGTATATCTGTCCTATGAAAACATATATTATGTTTAACCACTCTTCTTCAACAAAGGAAGTTCAAAGAATTGTATTTAGTAGTAGATAAAGATATATTTTTCTTTCTTCCATTGATTAATTTATTAGTTTTTAGTTCAATATTTATTAAGTACTTTCACAAATCCAGGCACTGTGTTGAGCATAATATAAAATTATATATAATTTTAGATGTCACATATAATTGTAAAAACATGGTCTTTGCCCTCTTGGAGCTTAGGAACTCATAGACTACATTAGAAGAGAAAGAGAATGTTACAATGACAATGTTAAAATCCTTAGCAAAGCTACTCAGGACAGGAAGCCTCTCAAAATTAGATAGACAAAAATGGCTGTTTGTCCCAGTGAAAGCAGTGAAAGGCTCTCA
>NW_011889001.1:2064010-2101738 GCF_000151845.1 Pteropus vampyrus | reverse complement strand
ATTGTCTCTGGGATTTTCTTCAAAGCCATGGACACCATTCTGCAAGTTTTGTTGCTGGAGCTTTCTGACTTGAAATTGTCAGATAAGAAAATCACTTCGTGACTAAAATTTAACCAAAGGAATTGTAAGATGCCATTGACTATGAGACACATCCTGATGAGACATAATTAATGATTTCATAGACAT
Organism: Pteropus vampyrus; assembly: GCF_000151845.1. Lineage (NCBI taxonomy): Eukaryota > Metazoa > Chordata > Mammalia > Chiroptera > Pteropodidae > Pteropus > Pteropus vampyrus. The sequence goes on along the minus strand of NW_011889001.1, from coordinate 2,101,552 downwards.
AATAATTATGTCTGTAATGCTACCCTGGATACAAAGCGAAATGCAGGTCAGGAACAAGGAACACATACCAATTTTGATAATAGCAGAGTCAGAAACCAGCTGAGTAGTGAGAGGATTGGTGACCCAGTTATCAGAGTTAGTCACTTTCTCAATCCAACACCTTTTGCTGGTTGTCCCCAAAGGTATATCCATCCTGAGGCAAAGCATCATGGCAGGAGAGAGATATGCTTATGTTTTCTAAAAAAGAATACAACAGGAGATGAGAAAGAAGAATCTTCAGAACTCAAGCATGTTCCCAGGCAGACAAATATTAGGAAAGAAGACATGTGGAATCTGGGCATCTAAACCATCTGTGTGCCCTCATGCCACGTGGAAAGTCTTTAGGTAATCCCAGGGGTATGCATTCACTGGTCACAACACCAGAGTGACTTGATGTCTATATTTTAGAGTTCTGGTCCAGAATGGATGGACTGCCTCCCTGCTCCTACGTGCCTAGGACTCCCTCATGCAAGACGTGATGTCTGAAAGAGGCCTCAATTCTCAGATCCACCATGATCTCCCAAGCTGGAATGATGTCAGACCCTCCCTCCATCCCATGGGCCAAGCAACCAAAACCACGACAACAGTAGAACCCCTCTTGGTACTTTAGCAAGACAAATATTGATATTTTTCCACCTCATAGAGCTCCCTTGCTTCTGTCACAGTTCCTCTTTCAAAGACCCATCACATAAACATCTAGCAGGGGAGTGTGCCTAGATGCTTATGAAAATGCATGATGTTTTAAAAGTGTTCTTCTGTGCTTTAATCCCCCGTTAAAATTAATGTTCCTAATTCCTGGGGCTGCCACGATAGGATCTCAGCCATCTGCCACTGCAGGTTCCTATGGTATCCTCTGATTAAACAAAGGGAGCCAGCTAAAGGGGTTTTATTTCATGGCAGGGGTGGGGGAAGCATATATTCTCTACAGGCTTCATTTAGGAGTATAATTTTTTTTTCAAAAAAATTTTTTTTAACTAAATGGACAAATTGTCTTCCTCATGTCTTTTTAAAGAACAAGGAAAGAGACTCTCAAGACTTCTGGTACTTCTCCATACTCAATTTCAGATGAGACTTCTCCCCATCAGCTCCCTGCCTCTTTCAAAATGGTATTTCCATGTTTGCACAATTCCCTGTCCACTTCCTTGTCATCTTTCTGATACATTCTGTATAGAGAGCGATGCCCCTGACCTTTCCACTTTTCTGAGAATTAAAACAACAGCACAGAAAAACATGAAATAAAATAAATAAAAGCATCCTCTAGAATTTAGAAAGTGAATTCTACTCTATTCCATGGACACATCTGACCTAAATTTAGCAGATTCGAGTTTCACAAGCCACAAAATCAAGTTAACCAAAAGAAATATAACTTTATTTTCTCTAATTCCAATCCGTTTGAGCTCCCATTTCCATTTGACAGCAGCAAACAATTTAGTCACATCCAGGTTAATTTAAATTAGTGATCAGACGTTTTAAGTTCAACTCAGTCATGTGTGTGTGTCCCTTGTCCTCCATCCCACCCATCCCACCACATTCTGTATCTCCTTTCAATTCATGGTAGCAGCTAAATTTCAGAGATACCAGGAGTCTAAGATGTGGGAGTGGGCATGGAGGAGGCTTCTGAGTCATAGCCACCCTCAGTCATCTGCCAGTATCCACTGGCATAAGTTCAGCATGCGCTCTTTGCCCTTTACCAGCCACTTCTGTACTTCTCCTAGGGATGAGGAAACTTTCTGGTACTCTCCCAGTGGGAACCTATTCCCATGCCATGTGGCCCTGGGAATATTAGCAAGGCTGCTACTTCTAAAGTTCAAGAGGAAAATTAGGTTACAAGTTCATACTACTCTTGAGAATCTAAATTTGAAAAAGTTTCTAGGTACCCCTCCTAGATCCCTCCCAAGGCAGTGCTCAGGGAAAGAACCTCATTCCCATCTCTAATCCTCTTGCTTCTTCCTCTGGACCTATCACTAAGGGCACCAGTTCTCAACAAGAGTGGTACTGTACTGCCCCCATGGCAATTTTGAAAACTTGTGAGAGCATTTTCCCCAAAACATTTTATTTTGAAAGTTTTCAAATCTATATAAAAATTGCAAGAATAGGTCAATAATTTCAAAACGCATCCAGAAATTTAGCATTAATAATATTGTCTATTATACAATTTGTTATTTGAATGTCCTAATTATTCAAATAACATTTTTTACAGCTGGTTTTTAGTTCCAACCAGGATTCAGTTAAGGATCATACATTGAATTGAGCTGTCAAGTCTCTTTAATCTTCTTTAATCTAAAATAGTTTTGGTACTTAGTGGGCAAGAGCCAAAACTAAGTTATCTCACAATGCATGAAATGGTCCTACCAATAAAGAATTGTTCTACGTCCCACATGAATTTTGAAGACTTCTCTAGACATTCACATCAATTTTAAAAATCACGTTTATGGTGGGAGGAAACTTTTAGAGGTGATGGATATGTTTATAGCATAGATCATGGTGATGGTTTCAGAAGTGTATACTTATCTCCAAACTCATCATATTATATACATTAAATATGTACAGCTTTTTGTATGTCAGTCATACCTCCATAAAGTGTTTGAAAGCAAATGATAATAATAAACAAATATAAATAAAATTTTTAAATAAGTAATATAAAGAATAGTTTATAACTATCTGCACCTAGAGCCTAATCCCATTTTACATCTAAACACAGAGTAATTTTTGCACTTGAATATACACTGAATTTTCAGGAACAGCAACAGTGTTGTAAATTAAGGGAAGGCTGTATCCTATTTTGTTAGAAATTTTTTCAAGAGTTCATATCAATGAAGTATGTCACTAATGGCAATGTAGTGAAGTAAATTGGCTATGGTATGCCTACAACGTGTTCACATTCTAAATCTAGCTCTTCTGAATAACTTTTCAACTGAGATATTAATGACCACAATTTTCTACCCAATATTATCCTCTGTGCCATCAAGAACATTGGTGAAGTGACATTTCTTACAGAAATGTTCACAATTGTCTCTGGGATTTTCTTCAAAGCCATGGACACCATTCTGCAAGTTTTGTTGCTGGAGCTTTCTGACTTGAAATTGTCAGATAAGAAAATCACTTCGTGACTAAAATTTAACCAAAGGAATTGTAAGATGCCATTGACTATGAGACACATCCTGATGAGACATAATTAATGATTTCATAGACATAATAATTATGTCTGTAATGCTACCCTGGATACAAAGCGAAATGCAGGTCAGGAACAAGGAACACATACCAATTTTGATAATAGCAGAGTCAGAAACCAGCTGAGTAGTGAGAGGATTGGTGACCCAGTTATCAGAGTTAGTCACTTTCTCAATCCAACACCTTTTGCTGGTTGTCCCCAAAGGTATATCCATCCTGAGGCAAAGCATCATGGCAGGAGAGAGATATGCTTATGTTTTCTAAAAAAGAATACAACAGGAGATGAGAAAGAAGAATCTTCAGAACTCAAGCGTGTTCCCAGGCAGACAAATATTAGGAAAGAAGACATGTGGAATCTGGGCATCTAAACCATCTGTGTGCCCTCATGCCACGTGGAAAGTCTTTAGGTAACCCCAGGGGTATGCATTCACTGGTCACAACACCAGAGTGACTTGATGTCTATATTTTAGAGTTCTGGTCCAGAATGGATGGACTGCCTCCCTGCTCCTACATGCCTAGGACTCCCTCATGCAAGACGTGATGTCTGAAAGAGGCCTCAATTCTCAGATCCACCATGATCTCCCAAGCTGGAATGATGTCAGACCCTCCCTCCATCCCATGGGCCAAGCAACCAAAACCACAACAACAGTAGAACCCCTCCTGGTACTTTAGCAAGACAAATATTGATATTTTTCCACCTCATAGAGCTCCCTTGCTTCTGTCACAGTTCCTCTTTCAAAGACCCATCACATAAACATCTAGCAGGGGAGTGTGCCTAGATGCTTATGAAAATGCATGATGTTTTAAAAGTGTTCTTCTGTGCTTTAATCCCCCGTTAAAATTAATGTTCCTAATTCCTGGGGCTGCCACGATAGGATCTCAGCCATCTGCCACTGCAGGTTCCTATGGTATCCTCTGATTAAACAAAGGGAGCCAGCTAAAGGGGTTTTATTTCATGGCAGGGGTGGGGGAAGCATATATTCTCTACAGGCTTCATTTAGGAGTATAATTTTTTTTTCAAAAAAATTTTTTTTAACTAAATGGACAAATTGTCTTCCTCATGTCTTTTTAAAGAACAAGGAAAGAGACTCTCAAGACTTCTGGTACTTCTCCATACTCAATTTCAGATGAGACTTCTCCCCATCAGCTCCCTGCCTCTTTCAAAATGGTATTTCCATGTTTGCACAATTCCCTGTCCACTTCCTTGTCATCTTTCTGATACATTCTGTATAGAGAGCGATGCCCCTGACCTTTCCACTTTTCTGAGAATTAAAACAACAGCACAGAAAAACATGAAATAAAATAAATAAAAGCATCCTCTAGAATTTAGAAAGTGAATTCTACTCTATTCCATGGACACATCTGACCTAAATTTAGCAGATTCGAGTTTCACAAGCCACAAAATCAAGTTAACCAAAAGAAATATAACTTTATTTTCTCTAATTCCAATCCGTTTGAGCTCCCATTTCCATTTGACAGCAGCAAACAATTTAGTCACATCCAGGTTAATTTAAATTAGTGATCAGACGTTTTAAGTTCAACTCAGTCATGTGTGTGTGTCCCTTGTCCTCCATCCCACCCATCCCACCACATTCTGTATCTCCTTTCAATTCATGGTAGCAGCTAAATTTCAGAGATACCAGGAGTCTAAGATGTGGGAGTGGGCATGGAGGAGGCTTCTGAGTCATAGCCACCCTCAGTCATCTGCCAGTATCCACTGGCATAAGTTCAGCATGCGCTCTTTGCCCTTTACCAGCCACTTCTGTACTTCTCCTAGGGATGAGGAAACTTTCTGGTACTCTCCCAGTGGGAACCTATTCCCATGCCATGTGGCCCTGGGAATATTAGCAAGGCTGCTACTTCTAAAGTTCAAGAGGAAAATTAGGTTACAAGTTCATACTACTCTTGAGAATCTAAATTTGAAAAAGTTTCTAGGTACCCCTCCTAGATCCCTCCCAAGGCAGTGCTCAGGGAAAGAACCTCATTCCCATCTCTAATCCTCTTGCTTCTTCCTCTGGACCTATCACTAAGGGCACCAGTTCTCAACAAGAGTGGTACTGTACTGCCCCCATGGCAATTTTGAAAACTTGTGAGAGCATTTTCCCCAAAACATTTTATTTTGAAAGTTTTCAAATCTATATAAAAATTGCAAGAATAGGTCAATAATTTCAAAACGCATCCAGAAATTTAGCATTAATAATATTGTCTATTATACAATTTGTTATTTGAATGTCCTAATTATTCAAATAACATTTTTTACAGCTGGTTTTTAGTTCCAACCAGGATTCAGTTAAGGATCATACATTGAATTGAGCTGTCAAGTCTCTTTAATCTTCTTTAATCTAAAATAGTTTTGGTACTTAGTAGGCAAGAGCCAAAACTAAGTTATCTCACAATGCATGAAATGGTCCTACCATTAAAGAATTGTTCTACGTCCCACATGAATTTTGAAGACTTCTCTAGACATTCACATCAATTTTAAAAATCACGTTTATGGTGGGAGGAAACTTTTAGAGGTGATGGATATGTTTATAGCATAGATCATGGTGATGGTTTCAGAAGTGTATACTTATCTCCAAACTCATCATATTATATACATTAAATATGTACAGCTTTTTGTATGTCAGTCATACCTCCATAAAGTGTTTGAAAGCAAATGATAATAATAAACAAATATAAATAAAATTTTTAAATAAGTAAAATAAAGAATAGTTTATAACTATCTGCACCTAGAGCCTAATCCCATTTTACATCTAAACACAGAGTAATTTTTGCACTTGAATATACACTGAATTTTCAGGAACAGCAACAGTGTTGTAAATTAAGGGAAGGCTGTATCCTATTTTGTTAGAAATTTTTTCAAGAGTTCATATCAATGAAGTCTGTCACTAATGGCAATGTCATTTATAATAATTAAGTCACCACATGACACCCTACAGTCGGTATTAAAGGCTGTCATTTTCACAGTGGTGTCACATTCAAGTTCAAGTACAGAACTACATTATTATATCCTCTGGTATAGTAGCATCCAAGCACTTAAATGTTGAAATGTATGTTTTATTTTAATTTTCTTTCATTTTAATTCTCCTTAATATTTAGTTAAGGCATCGTGTTGGGTTTTTTTGTTATGTAAGTAGATCGTATTTATCTATCATTTTTTATTTCACGATGGTATGGGGGACTTTGCAAAGTACCAGTTACAAAGAAGAATTTCACACAAATTGTTTAAAATATGTAAGTTAGTCAAGGAAATATGAACACAGTAATTAGGGAATTATCATTAATTATCTTTAGATGTGATAATCATATTGGAGTTATGTTTTCTAAAAGAGTCTTTTACTTTAAAAGACTGCTTACAGAAGTATTTGCAGATAAAATGCTATGATTTGCTTTGAAATAACCAGGGTGGTAGAATAGGTCAGATAGAGATGAAAAATGATGCATCTTGCATGAACAATTGTTGAAGCTGTGTGATGGGCACATTGGGCTCATTTTACTATTCTCTCAGGTGGTGTAAATTTGTGAAATTTTCTGGAATAGAAAGTTTGAATTAAAGGAAAAGGGAGGCTGCTAGGTCCAATGCAGTTGAAAACCATTGGTTAATGGTGAATTTTATGTCCAGCTTCCTTTAGGGTTTAGTCTTTTAAAGTTAAAAAAAATTAAATAATTATTTTTCTTTATGTTCTTTTGTGTCTTCCCTTCAATGAACACAGCAGACTGTGCAGGATGGGGAAGAAAGGCCACTTGGAGAAGGGTGGGGAGGGTGGGGATAGGAGAGACTGGGAACGACATGGGGGGTGTGGCAGGAAACTCAGTAAATACCTCTTGTCCCACCACACTAACTCTCAGAATCTCAAAAGAACTCTCCTGCAGACAGCAGCAACTTCACTGGCTTGTGAAGTTTTTTAGACCAGCAGCACTGTGGACAAGTCTCAAAGGGTCAGCCTTTGTCACCCCTCCTAGCTAGACCTTTTTCCAGACCCCCGCATCTCTTCCCTCTTCCCTCCACTTGTTTCTAATTCAGTTTCTCGAAGATGTAACCTACTCCAGGTGTGGCATTCATTTATAAGCATGTCCTGGGTGCCAGGCTGCATGCTGGAGTGGGCAGAGAACAAGCTATATGACATTTGCCTCAGTCTAGCAAGGACGAGGTGATACAAAAGAGCAGCCAGTGATCGGGATGAAAGCGGAGACACTGTCTCCTTAAGTGCTGAAGCTTTTGCACAACTTCCCCCATGCTCTGCGACCTGCCCAACCTCCTCTAGGAGCCAAAACTGAATTGAATTTAATTCAGTGACTATTTTCTGAATGCCTACCCTGATGAGGTATGATGACCCATGACTTTGCTGAAATATTTTTCCCAAGAGCCACCTGTTTTCACTTCCCTCTCTGGTCTCATCTCTCTAATCCACCTTAGTTCTATTTGTGTTTAAACATCTACCTCAGATAAATCAACATTTTAAGCTGTTTCTAGCCTAATACAGCTACCTTCCAGACAATTTGGTTCATATCAAAGTAACATTTTGAAAAACGCTTTCATGAAAGTCAGATTTGCCAAAAAGAAAAAAAAGAGCAAATGCATAGCCAGGAGGAAGGATCATCTCTATCGCTCTCTCTCTGCTCCCCATCCTAGCTGAGATACCTCCTGTGGGCTTCACAATGTCTCTAGACTCACCTGTCCTGGAGGAAAAAGTCCTAGTGGACTCAGCTTTAATGATACTAGGGGCTTCTTCAGTTGCCCTCTCAGGGATATTTGCATTTTGGGAGACAGAGAGTACCTTGATGCCTCCGGCTTCTCCATCTTAGTAGCCCTGTATTGGCCTAACTTTCATTCTTCCCCAGGGCAGAACACATGGTCGGTTATCAGAACTCATCTCACCAAGCCCTTTACTCTTCCTTCCTGCCCTTCCATTACACCTGCCCACCAAGCCTCAGTCTCTAATCGGTCCCACCGTTTGCCTGAAGCCTGACTCCCTCTAAGTCAATGGTCTCCTTCTTCCTGGTCTGCACTCCTTAGCTGGTCTACTTCTTTATCTATTCCTTCAGCAGCTTCCCTCACTGGCTCCTCTCAGCAGAGAGCCTCATCTCCCTAGTGGAGAAGATAGAGCTAAATGAGAGTGAATCAGCTCAATGCCCAGCTTCCGCACCTGCAGATCTGGACAGACATGAGGTGCCCGTCCTTCTGCATAAAGCTGACCCCGTCCCTAAACCTGAGTCTGACACTCTAGCCTCCAGGACTCTTTCTGTTTATCTCTCACATCTCTAGCTGCACTGGAAGGTTCCACTCCCTCTATGCCCGTTCCCAAGCTCCTCTCATGCCCTGCTTCTCCCTTGGGCTCCCCGCATCTCTTCCCTCTCTCTTCAGTAAGTCAGACTTTCCATTTGTCTTTCCTTCTTTGCTTCCCATTTACACTTAAACCTGGTTTCTTCCCCCATTACATCACAGAACTGCTTTCAAAAAGCACACCAACATCTTCGACAGACAAATCCCACAGGTGTTTTCCAGGACTGGCTGAAGACAGAGCTTCCTGCCCAGCACCATGCTGTTCTCCTGTAATGCCTCCTCACATTTCCTCGCCCTGCCCTCTCTTATTCTCCTTCCTCCTACAAGCTTTCCCTGAACCCCCAGGTTCTCTGTGTGCCCCTCTTCTGGCTCTCTCTGGACTGGCATTCACCCCAGTCTTAACATTTATTATATGTTAAAAATATTTCCTAGAAGGAAGAGACCAGGTCTCATTTACCTGTGTTCCTCCACGGCCCAGCCCAGGGTCTGGCACAAAATAAGCCAGGTATTTGGTGGGCTGAGGTGAATGTCCGCAGGCAACATATCCCAAATGCCCTGGCTTGCTCTGGACACTTGTGTTGATGGTCACAAGTTTCCTTCAAAGCTGGATATTCAGTGCGGAACTGGCACATGTCACTTCATGCCTCAGGAGCCACGTCAACCTGAATAACTGACCTAAGAGAATTTTGGGAAAAGAGTCTGCATTTACATACAGGTGACACTGCAAACGAAAGGCTTGAGTCCCTACCTCCACATGCATATCGGGGGCGGGGGCGGGGGCGGGGCGCACGTGCACATGCGCAAGGGAGGTTAAGGCAAGCTTCCTTAGACCATATGTAAAAGAGCATAAAAGACCCATTAGTTTCCTCTACTTGTGCCCGATCTTTGCAGTTGAAAGTGAAAACCAAGTATATTTTTCTCCACCATGTTTGCCTCCTCCACCATCAAGGGTCAAGGTGATATAAGCCATCCAAGGGCAAAGGCTAGTTTTTCTTTCTCTCTGAATGCCCTCAATGCTTTGCTTAGCTCCTTGCTCAGAAGAGGCACTCATAAATAAGATAAAATTTTAACCAAAATTAAGAAGATTTACACCTCATTTTTTTCTAACAGCCTAAATTTTCAGGGAATAAAAATCATATCTTCTGATTAAAGACAAGTCACAATTCTTTCCTGAATTAAAATTGTACTTTAAAATGCAAAATTAGTCAACTTGGGGCACAGAGGGGCTTTCTGGAACCCGACCAAGTCTGGCTTTCTTAGTACATTTCCCTGCTAGCGATGCTCTTAGGAATCGACTGTGGTTTATTTCATTTTAAGTCGCTTTTTTTTCAATTCAGGAATATGAATGTTGGAGCCAGATAAGAAACTATAGTCTGCTTTCAAGAAGGTTACAAGAAAACTGCATCTTGCATTACTAATCCTTTATCTTCATGTTAACAAAAAGATTACTGACACATTTTTGAATGAAAGAAAATAAAATAGCAAATGCATCTTAGGAAATGTGTAACTTTCATGCAACACACAAATCAGTTGTTAAATATTTTTTAAATGAAGGGAAATGCATAATAAATTTTTCCTTTGGAAGTAAAGAAACCAACTTTTGAAGACAGGAGAAAAAAAAAGAAAACTAGGATTGGGAATCATCCTTTCACAGAACATAGGATATGAATTAAATCATTGTACCTTTAACTTCTTAATAGATAACATGTTTCTTAAAAATGATTTCGTTGGCCCAAGTAAGCGTTGTTTTGTAAGGGAAAACATGCAGAGGTTGTCTCTGTGCTTCACTCCTGAAAAGTCAGGTTCTGATTCCCAGAGTCCCCTGAGGAATGTTCTGGAAGACTAAAGCCAGCCACGTGCATTTACCCAAAAACCTCAAGGACGGCACCAGGGACAAAGAGGTGATTCAAACCAATCTGCAGTGCTGACCAAACCCACTCCACAGCACAGGGTCAGGTGAAGATCACTACCTTGGCAACAGAAAGACCCGCACTCAGTCTCAGCCAGGCCACTCACAGACTGGGCACCTTCAGCAAGCTTCCTCCCCTCCCTGTGCTTCATTCTCCTCATTTATAAAATAGAAATAACAATACCCCTGCTTCAGAGAATTAAATGACTTCATAGTCATGCTCAGAACAGTGCTCAGCACCCAGTAAGCACTCTATAAGTATTTGATAGATTAAATAAATAAATATTGAGGAAACGCAACCGCGAACAATAAAAGATAGTTACTATTTTTGATCAAGGAAAAGAAAGCCTGCAAGCTGTAGATTACAGAATGGAAGGAGGATGAAGGAAATGGGATTAGTGCCCCCCAAAGGATGACACGTGCCACTGACAGAATTCAAAGATCTAGAGGGGCATCTGGTTGAGGGTTTTGTTTTTCTCTGAAATGGTGAAAGATGCTTAATTCCACTTTAAATGTTCATTTTTCAGCAATGGCATGATAATTACCTGGTAATAAGAAACTCATTTATTTCAGAGTTGTTCTAAGTACTTTGTATATCATCTCATTTGATCTTATAACAGCCCTGCGAGGTAGATATTAATATTATCCCCATTTTACAGGTAAGGAAACTGGGGCACAGGGCATGTAAGTAATTTTCCCAAGGCCGGTAAGCAGGCTATAAGATCTCATTACCAAATATCTTCTTGAAAATTTGTCATTTACTTAAGCTTTAACATGCATTATCTCATTTAACAAATCTGAGGCAAATGTTCGTATTCCTATTTTACAGATGAAATTCAAAATAACTGTGGAATATGTGTTAGGCTGTGTCTCAGAAAAATACAGTATGTTCTTCTACAACTCATTTTCTATAACCAAGACTGGAAAATAGAGAAACAATGTTAATTTAATGCAGAAGTCATGTTAGTTCATGTACAATTTTTGCCAACATTTTTATGTTTCATACCAACTGTAACAACCTGGGAAGAATATGGTACTTTACACAATGTTTATCATCCACCCAAAGTTCTTTCTAGGTTGGTTAGGCAGCCTGCTCTGTCTCAGATGTGCTATTGCACACTTCTACCCAGCTTTATTTTTCCTTTACCTCTGCAACTCATCAGCTTAAATACTTCCTTACCATTACACATTTTTTAAAGATAAGGTCCAGAAAAATTCTAGAGTATTTTTCATCTGCCAGAGATTTAAAATATGTTTTTTACTTGGATAATATTTTTACTAGAATTGCAACTGGTTTTCAGTGTTCTAGTGACAATGTTTTGAGTGATCTGTTTCTCACTCTAGTTTTCCACAATCATTGTTTTTTCTAGTGTGTTATTTTGTAGAATGTTATTCAGGAATGCTCATATCACATCATTGAAGAAATGTCTGTATAAGATAAAGTGTTGAATTGACACACCATTATTTCTTGTATATATCCTAATATATACTGTTGTCTTATCAACAGCAGTAGTGGGTAGAGTCTGTGGTTAAGTTCTCACTGGTCTGAGATGGCCAACAAGCCAGTGTCTTCAGGTTTTTTAATTAGGCCAGAAGATGGATCAAAATAAAATGTTGGTGAAGGATCATTTCAGATCCCTCTTCCATGCCTGATCTAATTCTGCTTCTCTGCCATCTCAGTTATCTGCTCCTCAAAGAAGAGGGTAGTGATCTGATTGGTCATGGGTCCAGAACATTTATTGGGCCATAATTACCATGGTTGAAGCTGCTGAGCCTTAAAAGGCTGCACTCACTTTCCTGGGTCCTCCACCTCCTGATGCAGAAGAATCAGAAATTTTGTCAGGGCCACAAAGGAGCGCTATTGCTTCTCTTGTCTCTTCCATCTTCACACACACAGCTGAAGTTGGAAGTTAAGTCCCTGCCAGCTCTGCAGATTTGGCCATTTCCATCCTTCAATACCTTTTCCATTTCATTCCTCCACATGGCCAACCAGAGGGTAGTAAGAATTTCAAAATTCTCATTCTTAGAAGAAATGGGAGAACCCACTTAGGTCTCAAGCCCATGCAACATGCTTCAACCAGCATTTTCCAGAGAAATATCAGCCACTTGTGCCGTCCTGAGGAATGAGGGTGTGGGGCGGGGGGAGTATTAGTAAATGTTCTCCAGAGAAACAGAACCAGCAGGATGGATATATATAACGATAAGTAGGTAGGTAGGTAGGTAGGTAGGTAAGTAGGTAAGTAGGTAGATAATTAGGTAGATAGATAGATGATAGATAGATAGATAGATAGATAGATAGATAGATAGATGATAGATAGATATTATTGATTAATTATATGGAACTGGTTCACATAATTATGGAGGCTGAGAAGTCCCACAGTCTGCCATTTCCTGGTGGAAAGCCAAGAAAGCTGGTGATGTAATTTAGTTTAAGTCCAAAGATCTGAGAACCTGGGGAGCAGATGTGTTTAAATCTTGGTCCAAGAGCTAAAGAAGATGAGATGAAAAGTCCCAACTCAAGCAATGAGTCAGGAAACAAAAAGGAATGAATTCCTTCTTCCTCCGCATTTTTGTTCTTTTCAAGTCCTCGATGAATTGGATGATGCTCACCCACATTAGGGAGAGCAGTCTACTGAATCCACTGGTTCAAATGCTAGTCTCATCCAGAAACACCCTTCCATATGCTCCCAGAAATAATGTTTAATTTGGGTACCTTTTGCCCAGTCAAATTGACACACAAAAATAACCATCAAAGGAGGTGACTGGCAGGGCAGGATTTGGGTACATCTAGGTCTCTAGTCATAATATAATAATGCAACAAAATCTGATCCATAACGAAAAATATAAGACTGGAACCTCACCAGGTTTAAATTATAAAATGGAATATATACATATATTATTGGCCCTCCTACTAGGTAACCAGAGCACAGTATTATGTTTCTAAAGTCATAGCCTCTGCCACAAGCTCCCCAGAAGCAGCAATGCTTGTCTCCCTCACTACCTGAGTGAAGGCTGAAGCTTTACCCAACATCCTTTTCAACCCTTGAGAAAATGCCTAGGAAATGAGCAACCAATCACCCTAACAGTTCAGATGATATTATCATATTCATTATTTTCTTACAGAGATATTCCCAAGGAATCCATTGAGTGTTCACCGCTTGAACTTACATATTGGAGAAAGGTTAAGGGGCCTTTTAATTCTAATTAAATAATCATTAAACTCTGAGTAGAAAACAACCGTGGAAGAAACTGTATTACATGTGAGGGAAACACTTAATGAAAGGAGTCCTCTAGAGAAAAAATAATAATAAAGGGCAAAGACTGCAGAAATCAGGAGGTTCTATATAATAAGTAACCACATTTATTTGCCTGGCCAGTCTCTTCCTCTGGAGACATACCTTCCCTAGTTTACATAGACTTGACGGGCTGTAAGTTACAAGGAACTTCCTCTTCCTCCCCTACCCGCACAGGCATGGGCTTGGAACCTAGTCTGGTTAGTCGGAATTCCCACCCACTCTCCAACCTACGATAGCAATTTGTTCAGGGATAGGCATTGACACAGAACGGACCAATTAGGTTCTTTACCAGGACTTTTCTGGTAGAACCAGTAGGAAAGATTGTTTCTTTCTTTGAGGGTCATAGTGCTAAAAGGAAGTTAAGATTGGAACTTCTAGCAACCATCTTCCTTGCCTAAGAATTATAAAGAGGAAAACTTGTCAATTATGAAAAAGAAAAGAATGAAGTCAAGAGAGAAAAGAAGCAAAGCTAAGAAATTACATCAGAGAAAGTGCTGTTGACAGCTATTGGTCAAGTGGATTGAACTGAGCCTGAATCCAGGGCTACCCCTGGACTTCCCAGTACAGAGGACCAATAAGTTCCCCTGTCTGCTTAAGCCAATCTGATTGTGGTTTCTTCCACTTATAATTGAAAGACTGCTGACTAATACAAGGGCCTTTCTGCTGCTTGGAAAGATAAACCTATCAAAACAAGAAAGACCTCACACCCAGAAATTTTCTGGATGAAATCTCTTTTAAAATAGCAATAAACCACCTTTTACAGATGTTCAATGAAATCCACCTAAGTATCTTATTGTCATACATCACTCCTCATTAATGTGCTCAGGTGTGAGGTGTAGGGTACCTAAAATTAGAGGAAAAATTATAAAAGATTCTACAGGATCTCCAAATGTTCTTCTAGAGGGAAACAGCAAGGGTTGGGTGTTGTAGAAGGTCTCCCCCACAACCTGTCAGAGACCACCTTCACGCAGCTTCCAATCCTGTTTTCCCAAGTGGATTAATTAAGAAGGCGGGGGGAGGGGGAGAGCAAAAGAAAAGGAAAGGAAAGAAAAGAAGAGAAAAAGAAAAAGAAAGGAAAAGGTAAGGAAAGAAAAGAGAAAAAAGGCAAAAAAGCAAGCACTAATGGCACCTGCACTATGCCAGACGCTGCTGGGTGTTTGACACATACCATCTAATCTGCCTAGCAAGACTATAAGATTTACTCCCATTTTAAAAATTACTAAGATTTGAAAAGGTTTAGTTACTTGCCCAAAGCTACACAGCTAGTACATGGCAGAGCCAAAAATTAAAACCTATATCTGTATGATTCCAAATCTCATGTTCTCTCTAGGTCAGGAAGATGGAATATCCACTACCACTACCATTTCTTGGAGGAGACAATTAGCATGATGTAGAGGGAAAGCTTCAATTCAGTTCGACCATCGTTTATCAGATTCTCCCATTGTCGTGGGGAAAGGCACATACATCGGGATTGCTACCTTCGTGGAGATTGCAATATTGTAAAAAAAAAAAAAAATTCAACCAGACTCTTACACAAACCACTGCACTTCAAGTATGAATGAGGTTTCAGTATAAAGTCATGTGGAATCCTGAAAAGGAAAGACAGATTACAACTGGGTATGGCAAAGGAATGCTTTATGGAGGAGGAATTTAACCTGAACTTAAGAGTGACTGGGATTTTAATAAGCTGTAAGGATGCTATAGGGAGACCTTCTCCTTTGACTAAAATATCAGATGGAGTTGGCTAAGTGTGCCCTCATACTATCTGCACAAGGGACTGAAGGGGGTGAGACAATGAATTGATGAGAATGGGCTAGTTTATGCTATAGTAGCAAACAACCCCCAAATCTACGTACCTTAAAACAATAACACATATCTTGGTCAACCACATGTTTACCACGACTGGCTAGAGATTCTATGTCGTGTCTCTTTAGGATGCAGGCTGTGAAGCAGCCTCTGTCAGGGACTTTTCTGGTCACCATGGGAGAGGCCAAGAGATCTCTGGAGAGTTTCACCAATTAAAGGCCCTAGCTTGGAAGAAACTCTTATCACTTCCACTCACGACTCATTGTCCAGTACTGATCCAAGGCCCCATCTAATCACAAGGAGCCCAAGAAATGCAATCCTAATAGGTGCCTAGAAAGTAGAGAATCAGAGCAATTTAATAAACAGCAGCAATGACTACCATACTGGTATAGACACTTGTATATGACAGGGTTCGCACAAGGCAAGAACACAAGGAGAAAATAGTCACATGGACAGCAAAACAGAGAGTTTAGAAATCAGACTAGCTAACACGCAGACATCGATTAAGTACTATGCTTAAGTAAAGTATTATGCTAAACACTAGGGACTCAAAAATGTATAATGTAGCATCTCTGTCTTCAAGGAGCTCGCAGTCTGCAGGTCGTGAATGATGCATGTTATGAATTATGTTCCCCTAAAATTCATATATTAAAGCCCTAACTCCCAATGTAACTGTATTTGCAGGTAGGGCCTTTAAGGAAATAAACAAGTTTAAATTAGTTCATTAGGGTGGGATGCTAATCCAATAGGCCTGGTGTCCTTATAAGAAGAAGAGGAGACACCAGGGTTCCCGCGCTCTGAGGCATGCACACAGAGGAAACACCACATGAGGACCAACCAAGAAGGCAACTCTCTGCAAACCAAGGAGGGATGTCTTACCAGAAAACAATCCTGGTACTTAATGGACTTCCAGCCACTAGAATTATAAGAAAATAAATTTCTGTTGTTTAAGCTACCCAGTCTATGGTATTCTATTGACACTAAACAGGCTAATGCAGTGCATATATAGAGAATTATAATGTGATGCAGCAAGTACAATGACAGATATATACATGTGGACACACGGGGAAGAAGCCACTTCAGTGATTAGCATGATAATGCTATTTCACCATAACCATGGATTACCCTGATCCTGTGTCCTGATGCAGAACTCACAGGCAGGGCTCTGCCTATACTTAGAGGCAAAGGGGCATCATGCAATTTCAACAATTCATCATGGTCTAGCAGGTCCTCGTGTGGCCCAAGGCAAGCACCACACAAAAATGTTCTGAGAAAGATGTCCAAAAGTTTATCTTTTAAGGATGAGCATGGAAGAAAATGTGCCAAGGCTTATGCTGTTATCTACTGCCCCATTATCCTCTTTGGTCATCAGCCTCTTTACACCAAAGCCCTATAAAGCAATAATTTTCTGAGAGACTCAAGAATTCTACTTTATATTGGATAAAAGCAATACACTAACTAAGCACAATATCATCACAAAGCATTTCTATTTTGTCTTTCTGTATCCCTTGAAAATTTATTCAGTAGAGTAGCTCTGTCCCTGTATAAAACTCAGACTGTTTTTATGACTTTTCTAATGACTTATAGAGATAAAAGTCCTACAGGTACAATTTCAAAAGGGCAGTTAATGTCCAGTCCCAGATAATAATCAAAGCTTCTAACTTCATTCAAAGTTACCACTGTTCTTTCTCTCCCAGCAATGGCTTGCTACCTGGGAAGAGAAGAGAGTTGATTTCCATCATTCTTGCTCACCTCCTCTCTCATTCCCCTGCTGTTTCTGACACTCCAAGATCGGGGGCTTTGGGAGAGACTAGAGTGAGGGGAGCAGGAAAGCTGTTACTTGACCAGCACTATCTTAAGTTCCATGTTATTACTTGATGGCATTGTCCTACTCTGATTGTCTTGTGAAGCATCTTTACATGTTCCTTATTCAGAAATTTCCATTGAGTTCTCACCTGCAGTTTCCTTGCCCCGGGCAAATCCATCTCTAGTCCAACTGGTCACTTTCCTGTGTCCACAGATCCTGGGTCATCTACCTGCAATTTCTGTCCATTGGGTCTTATTGACCTTCCAGAAGCCCCTACTGGATGGAATTCAGCTCTTCCAGACATGTGCAGTCATCTAGCCCTTAAGAAACACTCATGCCCTTTTGCCCTGACACAGACAGGATGATCCCGACACAGACATCACCTCGGAATCATCCACTCTTTATTAGCCAGCCCATCTCTCACCCTTTTAAGGCTCAACCAGTGGAGTCAGACACCAAGCCACTGTGTCCTCCATTCTTCAGGGGCCCTGGAAATTCTCTGAGTAGGCTCATTAAAGTGCCCCTCATTAGGCTTGCGGTGAAGTCAGACATAACTCATCCCTCCCATGGTGAGGACAGAGGCTACTCACAATGAAGCTTTCACCAAAAACATTCTCTTCATAAATTCTCTCTAATCCCCAAAAACCCAATTGTTTTAACCCCTAACGTGAATGTACGATTAAGAGAGGGAAAATTCATTTGTTAATATCTTCTCTGCAAATTTGTATTAGAGTCTGACTCCTTGCTATGGTCACCCACAGTCTCTGAGTTTCAGCTAAAACTTCCATTTTAATATTTAGTTTCTCAGATTGTGGTGGGCAGAATTGCCTGCATCCCTGAAGAGTTGCACCCATATAGCCAGGGATTTAAAACAGGACTCCATGTGGGACCTGAATTGTGCTCACTATTGAATTAACATCACAAAAGAGTTCCTGTTCCTCTGTGAGGTTTCATTCAAAGAATTAATTCTGTCTGGTCTATTCATTCTCTTTGATCTCATTATTCTTGATTTTAAAGTATGTGGATTGAGAGCCAAAGGCTGATGCATGTGTCATTCAAACCAATCAACTCAGAGCATGTATTCTGACTGTAATGCAATAAAATTGGAACTCATGAGAAAAAGATGACCTCATCCAAAAAAAACCCATAAATTTGGAAATTTATAAAAGACATTTCTAAATAGCTCATGGTACAAATAAGTCACAACAAAGTATGGAACATTTAGAATTGAATGATGGAAAAGCTACATATTAAAATTTGTGAGATATACCTAAAGAGGTACTTAGAGGAAAATTTGTAGTCTTGAATGCACATTTTTTAAAAAAGAAAAATTGCAAGGTAACGAAATGAACATCTATCACAAGAGGCAAAAGAAAAAAAACAAGTAAAATCAAAGAGCAGAAGTACAGGAAAAATAAATAAAAAAATTTATAGTTATAAAACAAACAGTAGAAAGAGCAATAAAATAGACGAATCTCTGGCAAAATTGATCAAGAAAGAAAAAAAGAATGCACTGGCAAGAAAAATGATAGAATTTTTTTAAAGGACCTAACTACAAATTCAGTAGATATTTTTAAATCAAAAGGAAATTCTATAGGAAACTTTATGCCAATCAAGCTAAAAATTAAGATGAAATGAAGAATATTAATCACCAAAATTATTTAAAGAATAGAATACTGGTGTAGAACCATAATCGGTAAAAGTATCTGGTCTTGATAGCTCTATAGTGAAGTTTCATCAAACTTTCAAGAAGCAGATAACCCCTACCTTTTCAAAATGTCCTAAAGAATAGAAAAAAGAAAGGTGCCCCAACTCATTTTATGAAGTTTGTATAACCTTGATACCAAAACAGGACAAAGAGATAATGAGAAAAAATTGTAAGTCAATTTCATTTATGAACAAAGGTGAAAAAATATTAAATAAAATATTTAGCAAAGTGAATACAGAAAAGATTGAAAAAAATTGTTCATGGCCAAGTAAAGTTTATTACAGTACACAAGGATGTTCTAAGTTAAAAATCTATTACCTACTTCACAAAATAGCCAATAAGCATATAAAAAAGGTGCTTACTATCATTATTCATCAGAGAAATGCAAATTAAAACCACAGTGTGATACCACATCATACACACCAGGAAAGATGAAATTAAAAACTAACGATACCAAATGTTAATAAGGATGTGGAGCAGTTAGAATTCTCATACATCACAGATGAAAGCAAAAAATGGTAAAACCACTTTGGAAGGCTGTTGGTGTTTCTTATAAAATTAAATATACACCAATATTTCATTGGCCAGAATTATGTCCCATGTCACAATTATGTAATTAATATAATTAGTTATTATTATAAAATAATTAATATTCATTTTCTAGCATACCATATATTAGAGAATTTGTACTACATATAATTAACAAATGATTATTATCAGAATATGTAAAGAATAGATATTGACTTGTAGGACAAATCAGTAAGAAAAATACAAGAATAATCTAATAGAAATAGATAATTATCTAATAGAAATAGTCATTTCTCTAGAATGGAAATTCAAATGGCTAATAAACATGAAATGGAAGTCGTCCTCACTATTAGAAAAATGTCGATTAAAACAATCTTTACCAAATTATCAACTGTCAGTCAGAAAAGTGGGGATAGGCCATTCCAGGCAGAAGGACCAGCATGTGCAAAATACATGATATATAATATATATTATTTATATATTATAATACATATTATATATTCTACATATATTGCTGTATATAATGCCTAATATAATATTACATATAAAATACTCTGTATAATATATAAACTATGTAAATACATTCATACCTCTATTTGTGTTTCTGTCTAAAGAGAGCAGCAAAAATTTTACTGCATTCTCTAGCACAAAGCCATGTAAAAGTCCAGTGGCTCAGCAAAGAGAGGCTCACCATTTTCAGGCATTCCTAGGATTCTGGGGTTCCCTCTTTCTCCTGGGGTATGGTTACCTCTTCCTAAATTAACAAGTTCCAAATCAGTCATCCGTTTATCCTATAGGATGAAAGGACTCCATTTGTTGTCCAGAAATCACAAAACCAGCAGATGGGATTACTTCCTGCCTTCCTCTTGCAAAGGCTCCCCTTCCTGGCCTAGTTCCAGAAGCATTTGACCTTTGGAGGATCCTGTGCCATGTCCTGAGTGCTGATCTTCTCTGGCATAATAGAGCTGAGGCTGTATTACCTCAGAAGTTCAGGGGACAGACAAAAATAACTTGTAAGGAAAGTAGGAAGCATCGACGGAAAAGTAAGATCATTACAGACTCAATGTGTTCCTAAATAAAAAAATTCTTCAATTGTCGACTTCTTCATTATTATTTTATATTACTGTCTCTATTTGGTAATTGCAGATTTTCTAAATTTCAGTGAAATTTTACTAGTTAAAGAAATTTTACTAGTTAAAGATATGGAAATGTTTGGGCCCAAGAGGAGATTTGGGGCCATGTGTGATTTTTCACATCATTTTCGTATAGTAAGGTAAGCACAAAAACATTAGAGGTCGAAATAAAATCTCGAGGTAGAAGGAAGGAAGCAGGATTGGTTCTGCCTGACTGGGGAGGGAAGGAACACCCAGCACCACCCCCAGAGCTGGCAAGCGGCTCCGTTGCCTGCAGAGCGCAAGTCCTGTGTGGAGTTGGTTGTATGAATGGAAAAAACAGCTTACAATGAGGATTAACACAGTAATTCATCTACCCAACTAATTATATATTGTCTGAAAGTTAAGGGTTATAGGGTCAGGGGTAAAACTGAGATTTCATCGTCAGTGGGACTTTCTTTCTCGCTCCTATTTTAGAAGTAAATAGCAACAGCAGGAAAAATACAAAAAGGATAGGTTTTGAAGGCCAACTTGAAGAGCAGGAAAAAAAATAAGGTAAAGCCTCTATTGTAAGCAAGCTCATTAAGATAACATGTTCAAAGAAGTATAAAATCTGCTGGAGGATTTTCATTCCATGCCCCTCTAAGCAGAATGCCTGGGCGAGGAGTTGAGCACATTTTGGGGGCTCCAAAACCCGAGGAAGGCTGAGAGTGATCGTTTGGGCCTCACAAGTTCATCACTTGACCAAAATCCAGAATTAGCTCAGATGAACCATATGAAGTGAGGCAGTATTTCTCAGCTTTTTTCCGTAACCATTCCCCTAAAGAGCCATTCCAGATAATTGCTCCCCCATTAGATTTTAATGCCACAGATATGCTGTATATCTGTTATATAATGCATGCAGATCTGTGCTGCATACATAAAAAAAGATTTTTTTTTTTTTTTTTTTTTTTTTTTTTTTTTTTTTTTTTTTTTTTTTTGCCTCCCAAGAACCAATTTTCACCCCCTTGGGTGAGATACCATGTTCTTTGAGAATGCATAGCCTAACCCAATTAACTCTTTTCCTCCATCTTGCCTCAGATGGCATTTCTTATAATCACAATCAATAGATTAAATTTAATTATATTTTTATAAAACCAGTACAACAAGCAAATTAGCCAGGAATAGATTTATTATCCTGATCTAATGGTTGTAGCTCTTAAAGGCACTCACACACACATCTAGTGGCAGGCAACACAATTGCAGGAAGGCAGATGAAATGGAGAATTGGTCAGCTCTAAAGATGTTTTGTGTTTATCACATGTTTACATATACATGTCTCTTCTCACCTTGAAGATCACTCTTAAAATCTATATTCTGCATAGTCCTACCAGCCGAGATTTTGTCATACTTTCTGACCCAGAGTTAGTAGCGTGAAATAAAAATAATTTTTATTTTTATAAAGTTTTCCAAATCCAAACCATAATATTTAAAGTGATCTTTTTTTTCAGGCCAATTGTCTCACAATGTTGATACAGCGTCCAAAAGGTGGGGGCAGAATACCCATTTGATATCATTCTTCTGGAAAAATTGATTTAACAATCATAAGCAAATATCTCAGAGTTAGCTTGAAAACAATTGCTTAAAATCATCTACACAACCAATTCCCAAAGCATCCACTGGCTTGATTCAACCGAATCTTTCCAAATTAGTTTACATTGTACTAATAGTTGTAACAATCGTTACCATTATTCCAGGAACCTAGAGGTAAGTGCTTCTGTTGTACCCATTTTACAGCTGTGGAAAATGAAGCTTATAGTGGTCATAATTTGTCCAAGCCCACAGGGCTAATAAGAGTAGTAGAGTTGCAATTCAAATCTAGCTCTGCCTAACCACGAAGCCTATGTTTTTACCACAGCATAGCCCTTCCCTTTGTGTAGACAAAGCCTTGTTAGATAGGAGTGTTAAATGTCAAGCAGAAACATTTCTACTAAAATATAAGCTGTGTCACTCAACTTTGTGGATGTTTGAAAAATCTGGACAACAGCTCCATCCTTCTAAAACCAAGCAGGTTAGAAAAGCCACTGTGAAGATTTGTTTTCGAATTTGAGACCCACTCCAGGAGGGTATGCTCAGAGTTCAGCAGACAATGAAAAATCATCCCTCGCTCTACCCACTAACAATTGGTGCACAGAACTCCTGCTCTCTATCAACCTCCTGGCTCCAGCCAGCTAAGAGGGCTCTCTGCTTTGCATGCGGCTGCACAGAAGCAATTTATTTTCTCATTGGAAATGGTGATGCCGAAAGAGCAGAGCCGTGTCACACATGGGGGAGCCACCACTATAGGGAACAGAAACTCCTTCCAGCATGGCTTAGCTGCCATCTTTTAGGCTGCTGTGATAGCAGCGAGAATGGTGCGTACCCAATCCCTGTCTCAAGCAGGATTGAGAGTGTCTCAAATCCCTGCCTTCTTAGAGAGAATAATGGCCAGGGTTCGTGGGGGAGAAAGGGAGGGGAACCTCTCCCTTGAAACTCTGACTATTGGGCTCCTTAAAGATGGATTAGCATTTCAGAGATTTATGCAGTTTCTCGGGTAGAGAAGCTGACTCACAGATACTATAAGTTTGGTCATGATGGCTTAGAGCTAAATCTGTGTCCTTAAGCAGAATCTCAAACCAATAATTTTGAGAAGGCATAATGAGTGCTGTGATAACCCCCAAAACTCCATAAATAATGAAGTCACACCCTTCTTATCAGATAGCCAAGCATCAAACACCCTTGCCATCCAGAGCATTGAAAACACTTAAATGTCCTTAGCAGTCATCCTGCACGGGCAGAAATTAAAAAGCCAAGAAGAGCTTAAGAGGGAAGTTTACAGAAACCACATGATTGGTGGGTTTGCAATGAAAGGCGCTCCTTCATAGGTAAGCACTGGCTCTAAAAATCAAGTGCCATTAAGAGCAAAAAGAAGGAATAGTGGGGAAAAAAATAAGAAAAATACACAAAACCCAAATCCTAGAGAATCACACTAATAGCAGCACTGTCCAACAGATATATGTGAGCCACACGTGTAAGCCACATGTGTAATTTTAAATTTCCTAGTAGCCACACTTAAAATGAAAGAAACAAGTAACATTAATTTTAAGGATTTATACTTAACCTAATATATCCAAGATACTATTTCCTCATATAATCAATATTTTTTAATTATTGATGTTTTTACATATTTTGTACCAAGTCTCCGAATTCCAATATGTATTTTATACTTACAGCACAGTCCTGTTTGGACTAGCCACACCTCAAGTGCTCTATAGCCAAATGAGGCTAGTGGCTAATGTATTGGTAGAAAATTCTTAGCTATATGCTCAAGGGAATTACAAAGAGTAATATAAGGACATTCATTATAACATTGCCGATAAGTAGCAAAACTTTTTAAACAATCGTGTCCATCAAAAGGTGACTAAATTATTTAATGTTATTATATTAAATAATGAAATACAAAGCAGCAATTAAAATGAATAAATCGAATCTGAATGTATCACCATATTACTCTAAAACATAATGCTGAATGACAAAAGCAATCTGCAGAATCATACATATAGTGTACCATTTAGGTAAAGTTTTAGAAATACCCACCTCCCAAAAGCCATATATTGCTTTTTAAAACAAACATACTGTAATTTTTACTGTAATGCAGTAAAAATATAATTGTAGACAGGAAGAATATACACTAACTTTGAAAAAGTGGTTAGTATTAGAAAAAAAGAAAGGAAGGAAGGAAGGAGAAAGAGAAAAGGATTTTGACAAAGCTACAAGGAGTCCTCCATTGAATATGCAATGTTTTATGTATTTAAAAAATAATCTGGCACAAACATAACAAAATGTTAATATGTTAAATCTCAGTGGTAGGTATAGAAATTCCCACTAAATTACTCTAAGTTCTTTTCTGTTTGTTTGATATATTTTGTGAAAGAAGAAGAGGAGGAGACATATGATCAAGATAGGAAAAAAAAGAGATAAAATAGTTTGAACCCAGCACAAGATTCAGGGTCTCACTGTACCTGCCTCTGCTGCCGTGAGTGGGACCCCACTTGACACTCACTAGTGACCCAAATGCAAATGCTGTGGGGCATTCGGAGATGCTCAGAGCTGTAAACCTCCTGAAAAAGAAAATAATTTCTTGTTTTCCATACACTCTATCAAGGCAAAAGAGCATTTGTTTTTATTTAAAGGAATCTATTTTAAAAGGTTTATGCAGTACTTTTAGCACATAAATAGGTTAACCTTCAGTCTTCTGGTACCCAGGCTGAGCAGATTCCTTACTTGGCAATAATGGATAACTGATGACAGGTTTTCTCACAGCCCATGCAGCCAAGCCCTGGCTTTTGTCATACCCTGTACTTTCTCACCTGTAACTTTGAACTTGGCGCATCTACTCCTGGTCCACAATCTCCCACCCTTCCACAGGTCTGTAAATCAGTCAGTGTCTCTCTGTCTCTCTGTCTCTCTGTCTCTCTGTCTCTCTCTCTCTCCTCGCCCCAGCCCCCGCCTCCCTCCCCTTCCTCCTCCTCCCCATTCAACTCTGCCTCCTCTCCTTTCTAAGTGTGTGCATTTGGTGTCCTCCACAAACCTAAAGAGTTTAGTGTCCTTCATCTCTTTCTGGTCATTTATTTCAGATACATCAAAACACTGATCCTATGAGGTTCTCACTTTTAGCACTTTTCTATCCACAAGGTACTGATTTATCTCTAAACGTGTTCATTGTCTCTGTGTGCCCAGTTCTTCTCTTGGATAAAAATATCTTCCTCAGTTCCAGGGAAACAGCTTTCAATATTAAAAATAATCAGAGATTTATTGTTTAGTGGGGCTTTTCTTAAGCTTAAGCAATTACCTGTATCATACCCACAACTTTTTTTTACATTCTTACCAAAAAGTGAAAAAAGAAAAAAAATTTATATAAATGTATGTATATATATTTTTTATAAAACATATATATACACATACATATATCTGTGTATGTTTGTATATGTGTGTGTGTGTGTGTGTGTTTGTATGCACACACACACATATTTAGTGAGGCACAAGCTCTCATTCTAGAAACCAGCCTCCCAATCTGGCAAATTATTTTACACTCTCTGGTGAATCAATTTCAAATTTTCTAGGTGTCCAAGAAAGACCTGCCAGCCTCAGGTTTCCAGGGCCTTTTGGACTTTCTAATGGATGATAGTTTACAAGCTAAATTCCTCTGCTTTCTTTAGGAGGTTTGGCACCATAGAGAAAGAGCTCCATTTCCTTAAAAGAGCAATTCTTACTTTATGCTACCAGGTTAAAACTTTTTCAAGAAAAATTCTTCTGTTATTTAATAAAATTTATAATGGTCATAGATTCCTAAATTCTTTGAAATTTATTTATTTTAATGAAGGTTAGCATTTTAGCTGTTTATAAATATAAACTATTGAGAAGAGAAGGGCAAAAAGATTTAATTTTTCACCACCTAAATAAGCATTTTAAAGAATTTAGAAAAGTCTTAAAATTACATGATTCTATTAAAACTCATTTAACTTATTGGTATGATTTATACACATGGGTGTGTTAGCATCGCAGAAATAAAAATAGAGACACTCTAGATATGCTTCATTGATTTGAAAAACAAAAAACAAATGTTATTGTTTAAATGTCTCTTGAACAATTTAAGTATATTGAAATAGAATTCCATCTTTCCCTTAGAAGCAATCTAGGATGAGAAGGAAGGAAAAAATGTCCTGTCTATTTCAGCCCATCTTGACTCTGAGGAGTAAAAACTGAAGGGATTCTGTTCACTTAGTGCCTGGAGAAGGACAGACATTGTCTTCAAAGACAAGGGGCCTATTCACCCACAAATGTTTTCAGGATATGTAGGCCAAACCAGACTACTTCAGAATAAAGTTTTTAAGTCCCTCCCTAAAATCTTTTGAAGCAGACTTTATTTGAATACTCAGTAGATTTGGTTTTGTTCTGTAATTTTCATACTTTGCTACCAAGACTACAAATGAATCTGTAGCCCCCTGACAGTGAGTTCATCCTTTCTTCTTTTCCTCCTTGCTCTCTTCAGATCTCTCCTTCCCTTTTATGCCCTATTTTCACAGTGTTCTGTTGAATTGATTCCTCCAGAAAACTGCAACATACTTTTGTCTTTGGCGCCCTCTTATGGTCATTTTATCATTATACCCGCATGTTGCAGCATCTTAGTGAGGAGTAAATTCCCAGTAAGGACTTTTGCCATTTTAAGATTGAAAAGCCATGAACAAATTCACTTTGTTTCTACAGAATTCCAATAAACCATTTACTCAACTAGTCAAGGACAAAACCTCAAACCCAACCAGGTCCAAGAGATGTCCTTCTACCTCAGGCGTTGCTCTTTCTCCCCCTGCTGTACAAAGGATATGAGAATTCCATGTGGTCCGCTGTTGTCCAAGTCCCATTGACTAATCCTAGCTTCATCCTTACATATTTCTCATTCAGGCCTGCATCAGAGATTTTCTTCCACAAGCACTCAAAGCCTTTTCATCCACAGCAGTGATTCTCATCATAGTGAGACATACAAATCCTGTGTAACATGTAGAGTGCGCTATCTCTGAGTCTAGCACAGTACCTGGGGTATACTTCCCCTCCCTAGACTTTCTCCGACTGCTGCTGATCCACCCAGCAGACTTCAACACACCTGTCAATTTGCAGCTGAAATGCAAAATTCTCTGACTTCCTAGGATGGGCGTGGCTGCAGCTTATCTCAGGGTCCCTCCATTTATACACATTTTAACAATGGTAATTAACCAATTGCAAGTTATCCAAAGTGAGTTCTACAGAACTTACTTCCTATCGCATGAGATGCTCCATGGAAAAAGGGTTCTGTGAACAAATACACTTGAATGATAAAACATAATATATTCTCTTCCTGGATAGAGTGCATAGAACTGTACTTCGGGAAACACTGCTTTTTCATTGTGCTGAACACCTGAGTCACCTCTAAGGAGCCATATCTGACCCACCTCTGTGTGCTGAGGGCAGAATCGGCAGAACTAATAGGAGTCTTTGCTTATCTGCTGTCACCTGTCCTCTCTGGGACACCAGCACTCTGGCACACTCCTACCCTCACAGCAAACTCAGAAAACCCTGCTAGGGCAGAATAATGAATCAGCATCAAGGCCACCTCGTGTCCTTAGGTGACTTTATTCCAACTACTTACACTCTAGGTTCTTGACATTCTGTCCTCACCTACTCACTATCTACCCAGACATCAGAAACTTGCTCAACCCTGGATCTTTGCCACAGGAGTTCTCGATTCTTCTGTTTGCCTGGGTGGAGACCTATAGGAACGGTGACTCGACGGACTCCTTCTGCTTGCTCACTGTCCCACCATCCCTGTCCTACTTTACTCTATACGCCACAGCCATTCAATCCCCTGGAAGAACACACTGTTCTCTGTTTTCAGGAGAAAAAAAAAAAGGCATCCTAGTCAGTTTGGTCTCCCAGTATCTCCAGAACCTTACCACTTCCTTCTGACCCCACCAACACATATCCAGGCTGCTCATGTCTCTCCTAGATGACTACAGCTGGTCTCCTGCCTCCATTCTTTCCCTCATCCATTTAAAGTATTATTTTTAAAAGGCAAATCTGATTATGTCACTTCCTTTTACAAAACCTTGTAATGACTTGTTGCTATCTGGATTAAGACCAAACCCCTCCATCACTGAGCTTCTGCCAAACTTTTTGGCTTTGTCTCACCATCCCTCACCCTGCATAGTACAGCCACATAAAAATTATTTATGTTACTAAAGCATCGCTTTTCTCCCATGCCCAGCAGATGCCATTCTATCAGTCTGGAGCTCTGTTCTCTTCTGGCCACTCCACATAGTTCATCCCACTCATTCTTTACTCTCATCTAAACATCACCTCCCCCAGAGGCCTGACTCACATGACCCCGTGGATTAGGGTTTGATCCCTCCCCCCAGAGGTTCCTCTTGCCCTCTGCACTCCGTCTGTATAAAACTCATCTCACTTTAAGTAACTAACTTCTTAGTGTATTCTAATTTGTTCATTTCCATGTCCCCCACTCAGAGCAAACACTAGGTGACAGAGGCCAAGTATATCTGGCTCACTCCTCTATCCCCAGCACCCAGTACCAGTTCTGGCACATGGCAGTGTTCAACGAAAATTTGTTGAATGAATTTTGGATCGTGCAATTTTCTGGTAGTCACAGAACTTGCACTTTTCCCCCAACAATAATTTTATGACTTATTTCAGAATGAAGCCTCCTTAAATATCATGCAAAGAAAGCCATTTCTCTATGCTTCCTGAAAATAACTACTTTCCCTGTCTCGAATTTGAGCCAAGCCTAAAATAAACTGAATTCTGTATCACCAGAGGAGATCTTTCCCTTCTATATTATCAAACACCTCTGTAACCAAGGTCAAAATTACAGTAAGAATATTTTTCATATCTAACGTTTCAGAGTTTCCTAAGTGCTTTATATGTATTATTGCACAATGTAAAATCCCATTATTCTTGCATTATTTTATATGTATAATTGTAAATTACTGTTTTTAAGTGAGTTTTCCTTGGGATCTCAAGATTACTCCTCACTTATACCAATACAGGAAAGACCCTGTAACTTGCCATACTGGATGACAGACTATGGCAGACCAATAACTTCAAAGGAAAGTTATTGAGGGAAAATAACTTCTCAATCTTGTTGGAAATTTTCTGAGGGAAAATTTATTCTGTCTTGAATTATTTATACTTGACCAAACTATTGATCGAGTTTGAGTGAGGTAACAATAAAGACATTTTCAGATATTTAAGATTTGACTTCCCTTATGGAAAATCACTGTAATTTTTCTTAGGCAAAGGGAGGGAATAAACAAACAAACAAACACAAAAAGAGGATAAGATAGGATCCAGGAAACAAGTGATGCAGACAAGGAGAGTGAGGAAGGGAAGTCCAAGGATTTCGGCTAGAGACTAGAGAACTAGTGCATATTAGAGCAGAAGGACAGCAAGTAGGACAGAAAGTGCGGTTGTAAAAACTGCGTCTTGCCCACCGGCACCCATCTAGAAGAGCAGCACGGCTGAAACCCCGCCTGTAGGTGGCTCACCAAGTCAGGTATTCTGATAAAGGGCAGAGTAGCCCAAAGTTTCATATTAGCGGTGGCATCCCTGAAAGAAGGCTGTGGGAGAAGTGTGTGGGAGAAGTGGAAATGATAGAATGTTTGCAGCTCTTGAGAGTTTGCAAAAATTATTAAAAAGCTCACTGGACCATTTGGAAAAAAATTAGTCCAATGTATTAGTTTGCAGGGGCTGCCATAACAAACATCGTAGACCGGGTGGCTTAAACCACAGAAATTTATTTTCTCACAGTTCTAGAGGCTGGAAGTTTAAGATCAAGCCGTCGGCAGGGTTGGTTTCTTCTGAGGCCTCTCTCTTTGGCTTGCGGATGACCACGTTCTCACTGTGTCTTTACATGACTTTTCCTCCGTATGCGTCTGTTCTAATTTCATTTTGTATGGACACCAGTCATATTGAATTAAGGCCTACCATAATGGCCTCGTTTTAATAGAGGCCCTATCTCCAAATATAGTCATATTCTGAAGTACTGAGGGTTAGGACTTCAGCATAAAAATTTGGGAACATAATTCAGTGCATAACAGTTGAGTAGTAAACTAAACAAATGAAAAAAATATATAGGTATATATAAAGCAATTAATAACTCAAGGAAAAATAAAAGTTGTAACAGAAATGATCATAGTAGACTATCTCGTCAGCAGCAAACGATATTTACGTTGTCATAATGTAAACACTAAGTTTTGACCAAAGTTTGTATTATTCAAAGAATGAAGAGTGGCAATAATGTAGGAGATGGGAGGGAGTGAGGACTCAAAGGGTAAAATCTTCGGCCATAAGAAAGGAAAGATAATAGATAATATTTAAAACGTGTTACTCAAGGAAGAATCGAACAAGATTAGAGATATGGAGGTAGACACTCAAAGAAATAGCTAAATTGGTTAAAAGTAGTTGAACTTGGTGAGAAGGAATCAGGAGTGGGGAAGGCTGGAGAAAAGAACTACTAAATTTTATAAGCTTTTTATACTGTTTAATGTTTTAACTGCAAATATATTACTGTGGTTAAAAATAATTTTTAAAGTTTAACTTTTAAATAACTAAAATTTTAATGCATTTAGGAAGTTATGACACACAGACTCATCACGCTACTGTGTTAATTTATTTGTATGCAAAATTCAGAATAATCTTCCCTCACCTCCATTTAATTCAAATACATCTTAAGTTGTAAAAACAATTATTTAAAATCTTACCATTTGCAACTGCTTATTTTTATGAATTGGAATTTTCTCAATATTTTCAGCCAAACCAAAATTCAGAAATGAACCGAATTCTGAGATTACAAAGACACAATGAGCATCCAGAACCTGATTTCAAATGTATATGTTCATGAAAACTGATTCATTGTTCTCATTAATTTTATAACAAGTGAATGTTTTGTGTTTCCTTTATATAAATGTATTCTAATTAAATACTGTTTCTCTTCCATTAAATTTTTTTTTTTTCAGATAGGGGAGGGAAGATACTCAGGAAGGCTGATCTTACCTGGGAGCCCCTTTTCCCTTTGTCTACTTCAGATTCCCAACATGGACTGACGCTTCCAAGCCCTTCATCACTGCAACAGAGGTGCCAGCAAGTGAGGGTGAGGTGGGGATGGTCCCAGGAGTCCACTGCCTAAACCAAGGACACCCTGTAATTGTCCATCTCTCTTCCTAGTTTTGCTAAGTAATACAGCTTTGAAATTCCAAGCTTTGGTGCCCATTTTTACCTGAGTGATACAATGAATGATCCTTTCAGCTCCTTTATAATATTCACATGCAAATGTAAAGTCATGATACTGACTCAGGGTCAGCTGAATAAAAATTTTTTTTCTTTATAGAATTATCCTCAGGCAGTTATTAAAATCTCAGTAGCAAAACCAGGTAATAACTTTATGCTGATGTGAAGGAAAGCATCTTCTAATGACGGAAAACATTAGAAGAGTTTCTAATCAAAGCTTCTGTATGGCTGCAAGTTGATTTTTGAAGTTTCTTAGAGTTCGGGATAGTCACCAAGTTATTTGTTAAGTGTTTCTATAGTTACTTGTTTACTGCGGAAATAGAATAGAGGATTACTCATATCTGTGATCCTTCTCTTCCCTGTAAGGATGTGCAGAGAGAGTTTAACGTTAGACTCAAAAGTTTTAGAAATACACAAAAGCTCCACCAATGTGGCATTTTGTTTATATTAAAGGGCCAAGTTTTCAGAGCTAGAGAGGAATTTTAATATCTTCACCGATATTAAACTTTATAAACTTACAAACTAAAAATATAATGGTATATTAAAACCAGCAATGGCAATCAAATGCCCACATAGACCAGGCACATAATGTATGTGAGGAAGACACATATGAAGAATATATGCTCTGTCTAAACAGGGCTGCCTCTATCCTTCTTCCAGCTGGCTGTTGCCATGTTGGAATGAAATTCTAATTTTGCCAAATATTCTGATTCCTCAAGAGAAGCTGAAATTCTTGAATTTATGTGAAATATCATAATTTTTACATTCAGCAACCAATTCAAACTTTTTTTTAATGTATAATTTTTGCAAAATAAGGCTGTAGTCTTGAGTCATCCCATGGGCTGCTAATTGCAACTTCTGACTTAGAGAATAGATTCTCTTTCCATTTATCAAGTTATCACTATATCATACAGAGTGTTAACTAACATTTCTAGGTAAAATGGATACAGTTGTTACCAACCTAAACTCTTACCAGTCCCTACTCTGAAGGTGAGTTACTTTTTTTTTCTCCTATCTATAGACAGCCTCAAGTCATGACCCTGTTTTGCAGGACCCTCTTGCTGGTTATTTGTCTATTGGCTCTCAGCTCCATTCTCGCCATCTATGTTCTGCTCCATATCACAGTGGGCTGGACACCTGCAAACTATAATTCTTATACTTGCTTTCCAATTCAACCTGACTTGAATTCCAGTCATTCAGCCAATGGGAGGCACTGGAAGATACTGAAGAGTACGAAGAGGGCAGAAGCCATTTTTCAGTCTCTCTGTCTCAGCTTATGCTCGTGCGTGCGCGCTCTCTCTCTCTCCTCTCTTCTTCTCTCCCTCTCTCTCTCTCTGTCTCACAGCCCCTTCCAGCCCATCTTGTTTTAGCTATCCACACTAGTAGTGCCTAAGCCTTAGAAGGAGCCAAGCCAGAGATGGCTCCAAAATGGGAACCTCAGTTACCTCCTAGTTACAGATCACTCTATTTCCCCTTTTGTTCCTCCACCCCTGGAGTATTACTGGTTTCTTGCAACTCTTTAGGTAACCTCCTCTTCCCCTGTTTTGTTTTTCCAGCCCTTCCAACACTTTTATTACCAATTCCTGGATAAATTTTCTCTCTTTAAATGCCTAAAGGTGCCCGCACAGCCCCACCCCTGTTGAACCTGACTATTCAAGGACTTGCATATTTCTGCATATCTTCAGTTGTATAAATAACATTTGGTCTTGAAAGTTAGTTGTATCTGCATAACTTGCACCCTTTCCTTTCTTACTAAAACTACAGGGACCCTTTTTTCAAATTCGAATTAGCTGCCACTCAGTCAAAAGTTCTTGAAGTAGAGAGTAAGACTGAGTTTCCCAATTTTGTCCTATGATATAAATTGCTCAGGGCACTTGTTTAAAAACAGTTCTCTTCCCTAAACTTGATGACTCAAAACTTTAGGGGAATGGCTTAGAAGTCTGTACCTTTGACAAGCATTCTCGGATGTTAAACTTCGAGCAAGCCTGAAGAACACTTGTGAGGACTGCCCATTCTGTGGGTGGTTCCTATGCCCATTAATAGCTGAAGAATCAATGTTAACTAGACTTATGGTGGTGATCATTTTATAACATACATGAAACAAGTCATTATGTTGTACACTTTAAATTTATACAGTGTTTTAATCGGTAAAACAAAAGGCAGAAAAAAGAGGCCACAATTGCACAGAATATTAACAAGTGAATGGTAGATCAATTAAATAATTTCAGAGAAAAAACATTTTTAATTAATTAATTAATTTCAAAAATTGAGACCCTTTGCCCCAGACAGTCATCTTGGCTTAAGTGGGCAATCCAAGCAATCATCTTCCCATTAGACACTTTTACAGGTAAAAAGCTAATGGTTACTAAGAGTTTTACCTTCTTAAGACAAAATTAACCTACCAAAATAGTATAAATAGCAATAAAATTATCTAATAATTTAAAAACTGGAACTGTGTAATGGAAACAAATGGGTTTGGGAGTTGGAAAGACTTGGATTTAAATACCAATAATATTACTTAATAATTATCTGACCCTCGGCAAGCTGTTTGATTTTGTAAAGCTTCAGTCTTCTATAAAGTGAAAATACCATCTACTTCACAGAGCTGTTCTGAGGATTAAGTGAGAATATGTGTAAATCACCTAGCATAGTTCCTGGCCCATAAAAGTTATCCACTAAATATCTGTTCTTTTCTCAACCCATAAAAAGAATGCTAGATTTGTGGTAGATTTGTATTGTGTTGACCTAGTTGAACTAGAACTAGAACTAGAACTTCCCAAAATTCCTTTCCCTTCATAATCCTAAATTAGCATGGAACTCAAAAGATATTTTGCTGGAGATTTGGAAGATGGAAAGGAAGCAGCAGCTATATCACCTGTACACAATAAACAAGTAAATATAAATAAACAGATTGAAATAAGTGAAAGGGAGTGATCTGATAGGAAATAAATGGAGAGAAGAGAGTATGGAATTGCTACCTTACACAGGATAGTCTAGGAAGTATTCTAAGGAAGTAACATTTGTTCCCTCATTCTGATGCCTCGAGAGTAAGCTAACAGTCAAGCTAAGAGCCGGGAACAAAACAGCCCAGGCAGATAGAACAGTAAATATAAAGGCTGCAAGGCAGGTCAGAGCTTGGCTGACTTGAGAAACATAAAAGAGCTCTCAGTACAGCCCCAGCATCTGAAGTAAAACAGAATGGTATCAGGGGATGGTGTAGATTTGGGCAGAGGCTGGGCTACAGAGGTCTTTCATAGGCCATGTCTTTTTTTTTTTTTTTTTAATGGATTTTATTCTAAGTGTAAGGAGTCCACTGAAGGATTGGGGGCACTTGTTTCATATCTTTTAGATTGTCAAATATTTTTAAGTCAGACAATATCAAATGTTGGGGATGATAGAGAAACAAGAACATGCATAGTGCTGCTGGGAATGTACTGCCATTTTGGAGAGCAATTTGACAATTTCAGGTAAAATTGGAAATTCATTACAATGTGATTCAGCACTTCCTTTTATTCCTGGTATCTGCCAGAGAAATTCTTGAATATTGCACAAGAAGATATATCTAAGGCTGCATATAGCAGTACTTTAGTAATAATAAAATATTAAAGGCAGTGAACTATTGATGGATGAATAAAATAAAGTATATTCATCTAATACAATTCTATTAAGTAATTAAAATAAATTAATGTCTATCACTATGTAAATTTTTTAAACATGCAAGGCAATACTAGACATAACAATGTTAGACACAGGTACAAATATGGGAAATAAAAGTATAAGTATGTGGACAAGAAAGACACACATGTTTTTAAAATTAAAATGTCCATATTACCCAAATCCATCTATAGATTCAATGCAATCCCTATCAAAATTTCAATGGCATTTTTCACAGAATAGAATAAACGATTCTAAAATTCATATGAACCACAAAAGACCTCAAATAGTCAAAGCAATCTTGAGAGCACAAAGCTGGATGCATCATACTTTCTGATTTTACACTATACTAAAAAACTATAGTAATCAACGGCATGATACTGACATAAAAACCAACACAGAGACCAATGGAATAGAATCGAGGGCCTCGAAATAAGCTTATACACATATGGCCAGTTAATATTTGACAAGAGATCCAAGAATACTCAATCAAAAGAAGATATATTTTTAATAAATGGTATTGGGAAAACTGGACAACCACATGCAGAAGAAAGAAATTGGACCCCTATCTTATACCACTCACAAAAAATTAACTTGAAATGGATTAAAGACTTAAATGTAAGGCCTGAAACCATAAAACTCTTAGAAGAAAAAAATCTCCTTGACATTGGTCTTAGCAATGATTTTGGATATGAAACCAAAAGCGCAAGCAACAAAAGCAAAAATAAATATGTGAGACTATATCAAATAAAAAGCTTCTACAAAGAAAAAAAAACCAACAACAAAATGAAAAGGCAATCTACAGAATGGGAGAAATTTTGTGCAAACCATATATCAGATGATAGTGTTAATATCAAAATATATATAAGGAACTCATACGACTCAAAGGCAAAAAAAAATAATTTGATCAAAAAATGGACAGAGAATCTAATAAACACTTTTTTAAAAAGACATACAAATGACCAACAAGTATATAAAAAGATGCTCAACATCACTTACCTGGAGGGAAATAAAAGTCAAAACCATATGAGGTCACCTCACACCTGTTAGAATAGCTATTACCAAAAAGACATTTTTAATGAATGTACTTATTTCAGACTGAAGATTAAGTCTCCCATTTGCTCTCAAGGGTTATAGTGTATAAACATTAAATTAAATATTATTAAACACTGATTTAAAAAAAGACAGATAACAGATGTTGACAAGAATGGAGAAAAGAGAACCCTTGTGCACTGTGGGTGAGAGTATAAATTGGCACATCCATTATGGAAACAGGATGGAAGTTCCTCAAAAAATTAAAAATAGAACTAACATAGGATTCTGAAATCTCACTTCTGGGTATATATCAGAAGGAAATGAAATAACTATCTCAAAGAGATAGCTGCACTCCCATATTTATTATAGCATTATTGATAATAGCCATGATATGGAAACAACTTAAGTATCCATTGACAGATGAATGAATAAAGAAAATATTATATACACATATATAACAAAATATAGAAGTAAATATTATTCAGCTATAAAAAAGAAGAAATCCTGCCATTTTAACAACATGTATGGACCTTGAGGGCATTAAGCGAAATGAAATAAATTAGACAGAGGATGACAAAAACTGTATGATCTCACTTATATGTGTAATCTAAAAAGACAAACTCATAGAAACAGAGAGTAGAATGGTGGTCAAAGGGTACAAACTTCCAGTTATAAGATGAATAAGTTCTGGGAATCTAATATTCAGCACAGTGGCTTTAGTTTAAAATACTATATCATATATTTGAAAGTTGCTAAGAAAGAGGATCTTAAATGTTCTTACCACACACACAAAAAATTATAATTATGTGAGTTGGTAGATATTTGAACTAATTTTATTGTTCGAATCATTTTGCAACATGTATGTGTATCAAATCATCACATGGCACACCTTCAACTTTGTTATATGTCAATGATATCTCAATAAAACTAGAAAGAAAGAATTAACACATACTTTTTTAAAAAGGAAAAGGGGAATGGCATTAAAGAGGAGTACATGAAGAAATTTAATTTAATATTATTTTATTTCTTTAAAAAAAATAAAATCTGAAGCAAAGATACCCAAATGTTAACATCTGTACATTCAGGGTGGTAAATATCAGGTTTTTGTTACTTTACATTTCTGCGATTTTAGTCTTTTTCCATATTAAGCCTAACATTAAGTTTTCATGGAGGAGGAAAAGTAGAAGCAGAGACCACAGAGAAAATCGTTGACAGTTGTCCAGGAGAGAGTGATGGTGCCTTGGAATAGGGTGTAGGCATTGAAGATGAAGAGAAGTTAACACATTTCAGACTTATTTTAGAGAATTTGCTAATACTTTGGATGGGTGTGAGAAAAACATAA
>NW_011889001.1:2048295-2063620 GCF_000151845.1 Pteropus vampyrus | reverse complement strand
AGAGTAGAATGGTGGTCAAAGGGTACAAACTTCCAGTTATAAGATGAATAAGTTCTGGGAATCTAATATTCAGCACAGTGGCTTTAGTTTAAAATACTATATCATATATTTGAAAGTTGCTAAGAAAGTGGATCTTAAATGTTCTTACCACACACAAAAAAAATTATAATTATGTGAGTTGGTAGATATTTGAACTAACTTTATTGTTCGAATCATTTTGCAACATATATGTGTATCAAATCATCACATGGCACACCTTCAACTTTGTTATATGTCAATGATATCTCAATAAAGCTAGAAAGAAAGAATTAACACATACTTTTTAAAAAAGGAAAAGGGAAATGGCATTAAAGAGGAGTACATGAAGAAATTTAACTTAATATTATTTTATTTCTTTAAAAAAAAATAAAAGCTGAAGCAAAAATGCCCAAATGTTAACATCTGTACATTCAGGGTGGTAAATATCAGGGTTTTGTTATTTTACATTTCTGCGATTTTAGTCTTTTTCCATATTAAACCTAACATTAAGTTTTCATGGAGGAGGAAAAGTAGAAGCAGAGACCACAGAGAAAATCGTTGACAGTTGTCCAGGAGAGAGTGATGGTGCCTTGGAATAGGGTGTAGGCATTGAAGATGAAGAGAAGTTAACACATTTCAGACTTATTTTAGAGAATTTGCTAATACTTTGGATGGGTGTGAGAAAAACATAAGAATTGAAATAACTCCTAGGTGTGGAGCTTAAGCAACTGAGAGGATGACATTTAGGAAGACTCAAAAGACCTAAGGAGGAAGGATTATGGAGAAAGGGGTGGTGAGGAGGAATGTTAAAAATCCAGAGTTTAACTAAACTTTGCCTATCAAGTCTGAAAGACCTATACATGTAAGTGAAGATGTCAAGCATGCAACTGAACACCTGAGGAGCTTGGTGCTCAAGGGAGACATCAGAGCTGAAGACAGAAATTGGGAAGCTCTCAGATACAGTGGTATCTAAGCCATAAAAGTGAGTGAAGTCATAAAGAAAGTATGGAAAGAGAAGAAAGCAGGACCAAGCCCAGGGGAACTCCTACATTATTCTAGTAGATGTGGAGGAGCTAGTAAAGGAAAGGCAGGAAAGATAGAAGGAAAACCCAGAAGAGGGTGGTATCACAGAAATCAATAGAGAAACAAGTGAAATAAAGATAAAGGTAAATTAGATTTGGCAACATAGTCATTGGTGACTTTGACAAAAACAGTATATGTAGCAGCGTGGAGGCCAAAGCTAGTAGACTGATGAGTTTATTTGAAATGTTTCACAATATAATTTAATTTTTATTTTATTTTACTATTAACTCTTAGATGGGAAATAAGAAAATAAAGAACAGGGTAGACAACTCAAGAAACTTTGCTCAGAAAAGAAGCACAGATAAGGTTGACTGCAGAGGGAATTCGTATCAAGGAAAGTGTGGTTTTTGTTTTGCTTTGTTTCATTTTGAGACAGGAGATATTTGAGCATGTGCTTGTAAGCCTTCGAGAATGATCCAGTAATAAGAGAGAGACTGAAGATATAGAAAAGAGAAAAAAGGTGGTTGCAGGAACAGAATCCTTAGAAAAATGAGGGGAATAGGATTCTACCACATGTTTAAGGATGCTTTTTCCACTGTGACAGAGCACAAAGAACGTCAGTACAGGGGCAGAGAATCTTGAATATTTGGTCCTGGAGAAACAAATGTGTTCCTGAAGGACGCAGTGAGGTCACTAACCAACAAAGGAGGAAGAGAGGTGTTAGAGCTTTAAGAAAGAAATAAAAGCCATCTGAGAAAGTAAAATGAACTTAGTAGAAAGGAGAGAAGAATTTCAGACAATGTCCAATGCCTATTTGAAATCCGTGGTCCCAAATTTAAGTGCAACTAGTCAGCCTATGTATACACATATTTTTTTTTTCTCCAGCAATGTTCTTCTGCTCTTGTATAAGCAGATAATTGAGTGTAGCAAGTCCTGGGGAGCCAAACAAGGGGGACGGAGGGAGATATGGCCCAGAACTAATAGGTGAATTCAGCAAGGTCACAGGATAGGAGATAAACATAAAAATTATAACTGTAGTTCTATATACTAGCAATAAACACATGGACAGTAAATTTAAAATACATATCATTTATAATCTCTCAAAAAAATGAAATACTTAGGTATAAATCTAATGACACATGTATAAGACTCAGATACTGAAAACTATACAATGCTAGTGAAAGAAAAAAGATGTAAATAAATGGAGGTACATACTGTGTTTATGAATTGGAAGATTCAACATAGTAAAGATGTCAATTCTTCTCAAAATGATATACAGTTTAATGTAATTCTGATCAAAGTCTAGCAAGAGTTTTTGCTGCTATAGACAAGACTATTCTAAAATTTATATATAAAGACAAAGAAGCTAAAAGAATTAAAACTATGCTGAGAGCGCCAAATCTTAGCCACTAGACCACCAGGGAAGCACTATTCACAATAGCCAAGATTCAGAAGCAACCTAAATGCCAATCAAGAGATGACTGGATAAAGAAATTATGGTTCATACATACCATAGAATATTACTCAGTCATAAAAACAAAATGAAATCCTACCATTTGCAACAACATGGATGGACCTAGACCTTATTACGCTGAGTGAAATAAGTCAGAAAAAGATAAATACTATATGATTTCACTTATATGCACAATCTAAGGGAAAAAAGAACAAACTAATCAAAAACAGACTCACAAACATAGAGGACAATCTGGTGACAGCCAGAGGGGAGGGGGGTAGGGGTGCTGGGAGAAAGGGGTGATGGGTTAAAGGAAGTACAAATTAGTAGTTGATACATGGTCATGGGGATGGGAAGCACAGCATAGGGAATGGAGTCAGCAGTAGTGTAATGGCTATGTGTAGAGCCAGAAGAGTGATAGAGTAATCAGGGGAATCATTTCATAAACTATATAAATGTCTAACCAATGTACTGTATACTTGAAACTAATA
Organism: Pteropus vampyrus; assembly: GCF_000151845.1. Classification (NCBI taxonomy): domain Eukaryota; kingdom Metazoa; phylum Chordata; class Mammalia; order Chiroptera; family Pteropodidae; genus Pteropus; species Pteropus vampyrus. The sequence goes on along the minus strand of NW_011889001.1, from coordinate 2,060,635 downwards.
ATAAAATAAAATGCTAAAAAATACTATTTTGAAAAAAAAGAAGAAATTGGGAAGAATCAGTATACCCAGTTACAAGACTTATTATATAAATACAGTACTCAAGGCTGTGTACTCTCATACAGAAAGAATACAAATGGCATTGTCCTAGATAGGGTGAACCAAAGAAGAAAGATCACATGCATGATATTCTACTCGACTTTGGCCAAAAATTTGAAATGCTATAAATGCAGAATCCCTGGATATATTTCAATAGCGTGATATACGTTGGATGAGTATATAAAACTTGATACACCTGAATAAAATTCAAAACATCAAGTCTCTTATTTGCTTTTAAAACTGAATGACAACTATCTGGATTTTTCATTTGCTCTTATTAAAATTGTTCATTAAGTTTGCTTAAAGAAAATAATATAAAAAGCATGAAATTCTATGGAAAGGAAAAAGCTAGTTACTCTACAAATAACCACATGAGTGAGCGTGCTGATTTTGAAAGAGAAGACAAATAGAAAAGTATGTCGTGGGAAATTTAAAATGTCGATTAGATTTATAGGATGTAAATTTAATTTCTACTTCTAATAAGATGGTAAATCACACATTAAGGAAGAAACAGAAAAAAGTATACTCTCTATGACCCCTCTTGGCTCCCACTCTTCCTCCAGGCTCCTCTTCACACAGAACTTAAGCTTCAACCCTGGCTCTTCACAGTATCTTTCTCTAATTATTGCTTAGTCTATGGTCCTGAAAGAGAAAATCTGATTGGCCCAGCTCCTCTGTATGCACAGGGCAACCTCATAGTTTGCTGACCAGCCTACGAAGTGGCTTTCCCTTGGTGTGAGTAAGCACTTCTGCTTCAATCAGCTGCAAACAGGAGTCAAATCTCTTGCTTTTACTTAGAGACTGTGAACAAGGCAAGCACCATGATTAACTTCTCTAGTGCATGCTCACTCTCCCCTACCTTGGCCAATGTATGCTTTTCTTTCTACCTAGAATACCCTTTCTTTATTCTATTTTTTGTTAAGAAGCCATCTCAAAGGTCACCTCTTCCAGGAAGAAGCTGTGTTAAGTTCTCGCTCCGCAATGCTACCTCCATCATAGCACCAATCACCTGGTCATGTCATTGTGCAGATAACAGAATAATGTTTTAATATTTTAATTGATGTCATTTTCCCCCCAGGATTTCCTAATATCTTGAGGCTCTCCTTTCTTTGAGAAGCTTCAAAAACTGTTTTAGGGAATATAAACCTGGATTTCACATACTCAAAAGGAAAGAGCAACCCCTAACACTTAGCAGCTAGCTTAATAGTGTTGACCGACCTTGCCTTGGTTTTGCTAGGAGATGGCCTGGCTCCCACAGATAGGCCTGGGTATTCTTGTTAAACATAAATAATTTCAGAAAACATCAATATTATACAAGGCTACAATGACCACAATGAAAATCAAGACAAAAATAGGACCACTCCATATTTATGTCTAAACACAGACAAAACACAAACATTTTCCAAGCCACTAAAACACACAACCTTTCCCTTCCCCAGATAATATGAGTGACTGCTCCTTCTTTACCAATTATAGCTTTAGCTTCTGTCTAGTTTTCTCTCCTTTTAGATAAGATGTATTAAGACACCCAGTCATAAAATTACCCTACTTCTTGACAGCATCCAATCCAGAGAGAAACCCTATTTCCTTAAACCCCTTCAAAATCTCTTAACACAAGCCCAAATTCTATAATAAGTCCTTTCTAACACCCTCTTACTGACAACACCTCAATTCTTTATGGCATGTGCTCTCCCTCACTGTACCAAGTAATAAACCAAATTTGTTCAACTGCACATATGTTCTATACGGTCTTGGCTGGAGGGGATTTACCTTCTGAACTCTGAAGAAGTCAAGGCATGGTTTATGACATAAATAATAAGATTTGAAAGAAAGTATATGTCATTCAAAGACAACTTTTTTCCAATCCCCACCCCTAGTAGACTGCACAATATTTCACAATCTGAAACAAAGGAGAGAGAAGATCAAAGAGAAACATAAAGACATTATGCTACTGAAAAATAAGTACACTCTATGGGGATGAGGGAACATCAAAACATAGTATTGCAGTCACAAAATGGGAAGGAAGAAACTTGGACCCTGGGTCCCTGGGAGGGGTATCCATGCTGTTAAATCTCCCACCTCTCTCCCATCTACGCACACCAAGCCAAATCTTTTGGAGACAATGTGCATAATAGAATTCCCAGATAGATTTATGAATCCAAGATTAAGAAAGATTTGTGTTCAGTTCCCAGGGGGAGCTCAGTACTTGGCAAACTCATGGAATTTTTCAAAGCCCATTATCAGGGCTCTCTGTCTGGGAACAACCAAGAGGGTTGTGGGAGCAGCTAAAACCCAGATCTGAAGAAGCCTTGTGGTTGAGATAAAGAGACACCGCTATAATCCACATGGACCAGCCATCATAGACCAAATGGAATGAGATGCTCAGCAGATGCCAAAGTAGAAGATGACACTAGGATCTCCCCATCCCCCAATGCTTTGGCACTTTGCTGTCCCCCAGTCACCCCCATGGAAGGAGAGGGGGACAACAAATCCTGAACTGACCAAGATGACTTACATTGATTGAAATTAGGTGTCCATTTGAAGTCAGAATAAAGGTTCAAAATGGATATTAATTTCTGTTCCGGAAAAATTAAAACAGTTCCACTTCTAGGTACTTTGTTTAATGTGATCGAGCTAGTACTTATATTGTCACATGCTCTATGCTGCAGTGTTTTGAGTCCATGGTTTACAACATCTGTCTGTCTCCCTCACTACACCCTAAGTTCCTAGAACATTGGAATGTCATTGGCCCACCAGTGCCTATCACAGTGCAAGTTTTGCCTTGGTCCTGAATCAGCCATTAACCATTTATATAGCCTTAGGTAGGATTCTTAATTGCTTTGAGATTCCATTTGCTCACATTAAAATTGGGGAATCTACTGGCAAAAATAAAACATTTTTTTATAAATTGTAGGAAAGACTAACATTACATTGATGATAAGTATGAATTATAGAATATTTTAAGAAAATGTGTTTTTCTATTTTATAGCTATATACTAATCAGAACTAGGTTAACTAGATTCAACTACTCCTTTAATCCAAGGAATTCAGAGACATCCTTAGGGAACCTAATTTAATGACTAGATAAGGCAAATTTGTAATTAGCGTATCAACTGCTTATATGGAATTAAGTCTTTCCAAAGTGCTTGAAGGTGCTTAAAACAGTTTATCTCAAGTAGACCAACTGTTTCCAACCCTGGCTCCTCATCAGAATTACACGTGGAACTTTTTAACCACAGAGATCCCTGGGCCCACCACGGAGACTCAGATACTGTGGGTCCTGATGGGCTCTGGACTCTACGTGTTTAAAAAGCTTCCCAGGAAACTCCAGTGATCAGCCAACTATGAGAATCACTGCTTTAGAAAAAAATTAATTATTGAGATAACCATGCTAAGTAAAATAAGCCAGACAGAAAAAGTTGAAAACCACATGATGTCACTTATTTGTGGGATATAAACTTAAAAGCAACAAACAGGATAAACAAATAGAGACTTATGGACATAGACAATAGACTAGTGGTTACCAGAGGGGAGGAGGGGAGGAGGAAGGGGGAAAGCAGATAGGGTAAAAGAGGTCAAATACGTGGTGACAGAAAGAAATCTAACTATGGGTGGTGAATACACAATGCAATATATAAATACCTTACTGTTGAATTGTATACCTGAAATTTACTGGATTTTGTTAACCAATGTCTCCATAATATAAACAAACAAACAAACAAATAAGTAAATAAATGAATAAATGAACGAATGAAAAAAAATTAGACAATGGAAACTCCAACCCTATTTGAATTGTCACAGATTCCAAGTTCATTTCTCTTTTTAATTTTATATTAGAACATGATTTTTTTTTTAAATCAGTACATTACTAGTGAATGCTATGCTGTCTGCGATTTGCTTCAAAATAAGCTAGAGAGTTGAGGAATGGGCCAGGAGGTTGAGGTGTAATGAAACAGAATTGGCCATGAGTTGATAATTATTGAACCTGGGACAGAGTACAAGTATTCTATGCCCAAACCATATCTCTAACCTTACATGCACACCCCACAAATATGTTAAAGTTTCAAGTTTTCTTTCATTAAAATGTAAAATAATCAAAAGAATCAAAGTATTTATTATTTTCTTCATCTTCCTTTCAACGAAAAGACGTCTTTCCACTAGGAGAATGAAATGGGTTTGTACATGATCATATAGATACACATATGTCACAAACATTTTCTCTAAAAGCCCAAGTACCTAGCTAATCACCTCTCAGGTTTTCATTTTGTTTTGTTTTTAAATCTCATTTCATCCCTTTCTTTTCTACCTCTCTCCTTAGGTATGATGATGCAGTATTTCCAACAATAGGTGTCCAAGATGGACTTAACCTATCAAAGCCCTGCTGGCAACACATTTCCCAAAACCGTTTGATTTATGGATATATCCATACAGCGCTTATATATTTAGAAATAGATAGGTAGCTAGATGATAGATAGATAGATAGATAGATAGATAGATAGATAGATAGATAGATAGATAGATAGATATGTAGATGATAGAGTGAGTGAATGAGAGAGCGATAGGAGAGAGAGAGATGACCCACATACCTGGGTCATCATCTAATTTCTCACTTGTAATCCAAATACATTGGCTCCATGTATTCACAGGCAGAGAAATATGCACTTATATTTGCACATGCTAGCATGGGTGCACACACACACAAACACATATATAAATCTCTTTTGACCCTATCATGTACATACTTTGAAAAGTTTGTTAGAAGAACCAGGCTGGTAATAATTCACTGCACCTCATGTATAATAAGCAGAAATGCACCAGCCTTTATGATGAATTGCCAGGGTAACACAGGGACATCTTGTTTGCATTTCAATACACCAAGTGTCAGATTCTTATTTCATTACTTGCCGGCACATTAGTGGACGGTTTTTAATTTCTTTTTTCCCCCCTTTAGCAAAGCTCCATGGAGACCTCTCGTTTTGCCACTTGCATGGGGAGCAAGGTTGCATTATTTTTAAATGCTATAGTATAGAGTCTGGGTCTCACTCGAAATGTTGCTGAATTAACAAAATAAATGATAGCATACTACCAGCAGTTTTATCTGGCTTTAAAAAAAAAAAAAAAAAAAACCTCAAAATTTCTCTAGCTTTTATTGAACTCATTCTATAAAAGGGGGATTGGAGAATTTGTGGCATCTTCCTCATATTTTAAATTGGACAGTATTCTTTGTTTTCAGTTATGTTTGGGGGTTTTTCTTCCTTTTTATTTCTTTTACCCAGATTCATATTTAGATTCCTTATGTGAAATAACATAAGAAGCTACAAAAAGCTATTCGCAGGGAAAATGTAGTTCTGAATTACCTTATAACCTGCTGGAAAATGCTGGATTCTCAGACCTACCATGAAGTCCCCTGGCCTGCCCCACACTCAAAGGCAGCAGAAAAATGTAGATGCATGTAGACTGCGAGCAGATTTATTTTTCAAATTTTTCCAAAAATTTGAAGTGAACTTTCTACCTAATATTTTCCCAAGTACATAATTAGATATAAAGAAACGTTCTTTGGAGCAGTGATTCTCAAACTTAAGCATGCATCATAATCACTTGGAGGTTTTGTTAAAACACTTGATGGCTGGACCCCAACCCCAGAGTTTCTGATTCAGTAGGTCTGGGATAAGGTCTGAGAATTTGCATTTCTAACAATATTCCAGATAATGCTGATGCTACTGATCAGGAAATACACTGACTTGCAAACATTGAGAACTACTCCAGGGTGGAATATAAACCAGGCTCTATCATTTACCTTTTGTGTGGCCTTGGAAAAGTTACTTCACCTCGCTGAGGTTTAGAGTTCCCATCAATAAAATAAAGACAATAATAGTATTTTCCCTTAGAGTAATTGTTAGAAAAATAATGAACCAAAAAATGTAAAGCACCAGGCACAATGACAGGCACATAGTAGGTGCTCAACAAATGTTAGTTCTTTTTCCTTCTTCATTCTTCTCATGAAAGAGAGATGAGAGATTCTATAGTCCAATAATCTACACCTGCCTTCTCTAGTTATTCATTCAGTTCCTGTCTGGTCACCTCCAGATGCAGGTGAAAAGAAAATCCATCTCTTCGTGGCCAACTCTCATTGGTAGAAAGTTATGCTGAGTTTAATACTATCTCCCTGAAATTACATGCTACTGCCTTCCTTCTGATTTACAAACTTTTAATTCAGGACATCCTAAATGTTTATCAACACAGTAAGTGGATTTCCTCAGAGGCAGATCTTGAACTGCTCAGTTAAACCTTGTTGTGTTTATTAGTGACTTCAGTGATGGATTCATTCACTTATTCATTCTCTCACTAAGCAAAGTATGTGAGGAGAGCTCTGCTAAAGATGAGGCAAAATGAACAGAAGCTGGATCATGGAGGCTCAGGCCAGACTAAGTGGTCTAGGCTTTACTCTTGGGTGGTGGGAAGCCTTTGACTAATTTTAAGCCAGAAAGTGAAAAAGTCAGATATACATTTCATAAAGATTACACTGATAAGAGTTTGAAGAATACATTGGGTGTGGTGAGACTGGAGCCACAGAGACTAATTAGAAGATTACAGAGAAGAGGAAATAAGCAAGTGAAATGTCAAGAGGGTCGAAACAACAGGATTTTGTCATCAGTTGCATGTGAGGAATGAAAAAGAAGGGGGTGTCTAGGATGATGTCCAAGACCCTGGAAGCTGAATAAAGGGTTGACATTTAAAGATAAAGGTAACACTTGAAGAGTATCAGGTTTTCTAGGAAATAATCATTTCAATTTGGGACATGTTAAGTTTGAAATACCTCAGGGACATCCTATAGGCAGTTGAATATGTCAGTCTGAAATCTCAGGAGTAAGATCTGAACTGAGCTATATGTAGATGTGAGAGTCAATGACTTCCATATTGTTTATTATCGGAGTAATGATAGGATTTAGAATTTTAGGATAATAATTCCATAATTACAGGAATAAAAAAATATTCTCAGTGTGAGAGAGGGGAGAAGAGGACTCGGACATAACTTTGAGGAACAGCAACATCTGAGGGACCGATGAACCAAAAGGAGTCTGCCAAGGACAGCCAGAGAGATAGAAGAAGACACAGGGGAGAGCAATAGCACAGAAGCCAGAGTAGAAAACCAAGAAGAGGGGTGTGGTCAACAGTATCCTGTGCCACAGAGTGAGGTCTTCAGGTAAACACTGAAAGAAACCCATTGGATGTTACACTCCAGAGGGGATCTTGATGAGAAAGGGTCTGTGGAGGAAATGTGGAGAAAATTATGTGGCTGAGCTCATGTGAGGAAAAGAGGAAAATGAGAAAATAGAGACAAGGCATACTATCTTCAAAGAGCTTGGAAAGAATGGAAAGACATGTAGCTAGAATGAGCCAAGGAAGAGTCTTGTTAATATCAGAAAAAGACAAGTACAATTTACTGTGGGGCTCATGTAAGCTCATGTACTTGTTTATAGCTGAAACTTTGTAACAGGCAGACATCAGTCTTGGCAAAGTCACAGTCAAGAATAATAAGACAATTTTGAGCAATGGAGGACAGAGCTTTGATTGATGCCCCGATTATGCTGACTTATAGGAAAATGAAGATACCATCAATTTTCAGGCTACTGCCTCCAAACTCAGTGTTTCTGTGTCTCCAGGAAATGTCGTCATGCCTCCTCAAGAACACTCAAGCCTGGGGAAAGAAGCGGGAAGATGACTTCCATGTTAGGTGACAGGCATCTGTCCCACTGCTTTGCCACAAGCCATGCCATGAAGGTAAAGCCAGCTCTGGAGAGCAGCTTCTCGCCCAAGTATTCACCCAGACCCTCTTCACATTATTCTCTTGATCCATCTCCCATTCTCATTCACCAGCAATCTGTCTTCCTGGCTCCAGTATTTGTCTCTCACCTTTCTCATTTTTGTTGAACCATTCAGACTCTATTCTACTTTACCTCCTCTACTCCTACATCCACTGTACCTCCAGTTCTGAAAACATTTATAAGTTCAGCAACCAAACCAACTCCATATAAGGAACAAACTCCCTAACCAGCCACCATGACAGAACACACCAACAGCCAGACAGGCACAGCCCCCATCAAGAGAGCTTAATGGTGTCTATTACCTTAACTACACCTCCGTCCTTATATCACCCACAGCTCAGCACATGTCTTATACATAGAGGTCCTTGATAATTATTTGTTGAATTGAAATGCCCTTAAAAGTCCTCTCCTTTACTGTATTTTCCTCCAATTCCCCAGGACGGAAGTGATTGTCACTGTCCTGGGGCACTCCTCTTGTAACTAGACCTCCAATGGAGCAGACACCACTGCCCTCCCCCCACAACAAAGTGACATGTTTGGCCCATCACTCTCCAACAGATGAATTTTCCTGTAGGTGTCTAAGGCTACCCAGCTAATACATGGCCAAACCAGGATCTGAGCCCAGCTGTCTGGTCCCAAACCCTGTGTTCTTTGAGACTTCTGAACTATGTTGTTTTCACTCATCCACATGATATGGTAGAAGGAAGGGAATGTCCTGCCCCAAAGTTCTCCCCCACTCAGCAGACATTATGCCCTGTCCCTGACCAAGACTTTGGGACTATCATCATCGATAGACCCCACTGATTCTCCTAGGCTTGGGTCTAGGGTAGGACAAGTGAGGCTTACCCTACATGTGTATGACACTGAAAGTGAGTGCCTCTTTAAAATTTATGCCATTGGAGTCCCAGTCACCCCACCCTAGTTATAGCCCTGAATTCTCCTTGTAGAGATCTCCTTTTGCTATCCTAAAAAAATACTAATTGAAGATGCATAAAATTATCTTATTCTAGAGTGAACTCATCAACATAACTAAGATGTCCCTCCTTTCTGTACTTCCCCCCTACCAACAACAATATTTTGGCATCCATCCACAGACGAAAGTGCCTTTGTGGGAACCGTGGGATCTAACACTATTCACCAAGGGACCTTGGACTAGTCATGCCCACATGTGCCTCAGAAAATAGGCCTAGAGACCTCTATCTTGGCTATGTAACCTGTAGTGGCCCATGGACTGGCTCTAGTCCCTCTCAGTGTGGTCTAAGAGCACACAAAAGAGCCTTTGTGGAAGCCCAGGTTTCCAGTGGAGAAGTTCCAGCACACCACTGGAGAGAATATACATATGAATTTGAACACATTGGAGAGAATAAGAGGAACAGTGATTTTACCAGTATCACCCTTTACCCAAGGCAGCACAGCGGGGGGCCAAGGGAGATAGCCTCCACCTTTAATTTCTCCTGTGAAGCGGGGAGAGTGAGAGTGTTTGAGTGAGCACCTGACCTCTTCAGCTGTGCAAGATGCCGCCAATGAAGCCCATTTTTCTCTCACTTCATCCAGAGTCATGAGCTTCATGACTGTGAGGCAGGAAAAGGGTAGAAGAATAGCAGATAGGGATCTCAGAGGGCATTACAGGGGTCCAACCCTACTAACTGTATCAATGACTCCATCAAGCCCATCCATGACCGCCGGGGATGCCTGGCCCATAGTTCCCCCAACTGGCCCACAGGCACCCCCAGTGTCCTGTGTACCTCACCCACACACATACAACCACCCAGTGGCTGGCTCTCAAGGCCTGCTACCAAGAACAAGCTTTGACAAAAGGTAGGTAAGCAGCCCAAATCTGCGGCCAGGGAGAGCCCACACTCTTGAGTTTTAGTGACACCTTTGGAAAACACAAGGGAGGCTGTTTGCATTTGATCTGGTATACTGCAGATTGGAGAGAAGACATACAAGGTTAAGAATTCTGCCACAAGAGGGAGCAAGATGAGTGGAGCAAGTGTATCCAACTACGATCTCAGAAAACCTCAGACCCCAGTGGGCTGATAAAGTTATTCTCCTCTGGAAAGCAGTAAAGACAGAAGGAGGTAACTGCTACTTCAAATGTGAAGACGGCAACTCAAGACTTGAAGAAACTTGAAAAATCAAATAAGCATGATATCACCAAATAGTCACAATAAACTTTCTGTAATAAACCCCAAAAACAGAGATCCGCAATTTACTCCCCCCCCAAAAAATTTACAATAACTTTTAAGGAAGCTCAGTAAAACACGCAAGATGGCGGAGTAGGGAAACGCTTGCTTGCCTCCTCCCACAACCACATTAAAATTACACTCGACTACAGCATAGCCATCCCTGGGAGTCACCTGAAATCTAGCTGAACAAAAGTCCTACAACTCGGGACACATAGAATAGGCCACTTCAAGACTGGCAGGTGGGGTGGAGATGTGAAACGGGCTGGTCCCACTCCCACATGTGGTGGCTGAGAATTGGGAGAAATATCTGGGCTGCAGAGGTCTCCCAGAGGAGTGAGGGGTCTCAGCACACACTGGGCTCCCCAGCCCAGGATTCCGGTGCCGGGAAGAGAAGTCCCCACAACTTATGGCTGTGAAATCCAGTGCAGATTGTGGCTGAGCGAGACAAAGGGCTGGGGGAATCCCAGGCACTCCTCTTAAAGGGCCCCACACGAACTTACTCAGTGACGGACTCACTTGCTCTGAGCTCCAGCGCTGGGGCAGCAGCTTGAAAGGCACCAGAGGCGTAAAGCGAAGAATTGTCTAGCTTCAGGGTGAGGGCTAGAGGGGCAGAAATGCTGGCAGAGCCCTCCCCTGCCTGGCCTGCAGACCCAGGCGGCCGCCATAACTGAGTCAACACCGATGTAGCTAACACTGATTGTTCTGCCCTAGTGAGTCCCTGAGACTCCGCCCCTCCCAACTCACTGCCCGCCCAAGCTGCTTCCAGTTGATTTTCCATACAAACTGCCTGTCTTGGCTCATGATGCGGACTTTCCTAAAATCTCTTAAAGGTTCACAAAACCTAAACAAGTTGCATCTGGCCTCGGCATGCCCTGTATCTCTTGCTGAACAGCCCCAAGCCTGGCACTAGCGGCCGCCAGCCTCAGTTCGTAGCTTAGTCTCTTGAGGCACCTCCAAGCACAGGATGGGTGGCGGCCACCTACAGATCACTTTGTGGCTCATGTCAGATGACCCTGGGCAGAGCACAGGCTGCAGCTGAATTTGGCCTGCGGCAAGGACCCTCCCAGGATGACCCAAGGCCAGCACTCCTGTTGACCAGTATGGACCTAGCCAGCACACCATCCAGCCACCTCCATAAACGACACACCCACAGGGCAAACTGAGAATGCATCACAGCCCTGCTAAAGCGAATCCTGCTCTATAGAGTCACCTCTGCACAAGAGTTCCTCCTCTGGTCATGACCAGTCCTCACAATCGATTAGCTTGAGGATCAACCCCTCCCATTGAGGAACAAACAGCAACCAAGTCTCAGCTATGACAGTAGGACACATATGACCTATAAAGGGACATACCTGAAGCACCCAGCTCATGTGACCAGGGAAGATAGTGTCACTGGGACTCATAAGACACCTACTGCATAAGGCCACTCTACTAAAATTGGGAGACATAGCAGCCCTACCTAATGCATAGAAACAAATGCAATTAGACAGCCAAAAAGGGGAGACAAAGAAACATGTCTCAAATGAGAGAGCAGAACAAAGCTTTAGAAAAAGAACTAAACAAAATGGAGACAAGTAATCTACCAGATGCAGAGTTCAAAACACTTGTTATAAGGATGCTCAATGAACTTAGGGGAAAAGTAGAGGAACTCAGTGAGAACTTTAACAAAGAAATAGAAAACATAAAAATGGAGATGGAAAACACAAGAAAGAACCAGTCATAAATGAAGAATACAATAACTGAAATGCAGTAACTAAGAGCAATTAACAGTAAATTAGATGAAGCAGAGGATCGAGTCAGCAATGTAGAATATAAGATAGCAGAAAACAATCAGAACAGGAATAAGAAAAAATAATCCAAAAAAAAAAATGAAGAAAGTTTAAGGTGCCTCTGGGACAGCATCAAGCATACCAAGCGTACCATCTGGTGTCATGGGGATACCAGAAGGAGAAGAGAGAGAGCAAGGAATTGAAAACCTACTTGAAGAAATACTGACTGAAAACTTCCCTAACCTGTTGAAGGAAATAGACATACAACCCCAGGAAGCGTAGAGTCTCAAACAAAATGAAACCAAAGAGACCCACACCAAGACACATCATAATTAAAATGCCAAAGTTTAGAGACAAAGAGAGAATTTTAAAATCAGCAAGAGAAAAGCAATTAGTTATCCACAAGGGAGTTCCCAAAAGACTGTCAGCTGACTTCTCAACAAAAACTTTGCAGGCCAGA
>NW_011889001.1:2009534-2043980 GCF_000151845.1 Pteropus vampyrus | reverse complement strand
AAAAAACAGTCTATTCTATAAATGGAGTTGGGAAAACTGGATAATCACACGCAGAAGAGTGAAATTGAACCCCTATCTCACGCCATTGACAAAAGTTAATACAAAATGAATTAATGATTTATCTTGAAACTGTAAAACGTCTAGACAAAAACATAAGAAAATAACTCTCATACTGGTGTTGACAACAAGTTTTTTGATATGACACCTAAAGCACAAGCAACAAGAGCAAAAGTAAATAAGCAAGCCTACAGCAAACTAAAAAGCTTCTGCACAGCAAAAGAAATAATCAACAAAATGAAAAAGGCAACCTATGGAATGGGAAAATATATTTTTGTAAATCATACATATAAGGGGTTAATATCAAACAATATCAAAGAATTGATATGACTCAATAGTAAAAAAATAATAATAATTCAATTTAAAAATGGGCAGAGGATCTGAAAAGACATTTTTCCAAGAAAGACATACAAATGGCCAACAGGCACAAGAAAACATACCCAATATCACTAATCAGCAGAGAGATGGAAATCCAAACCACAATATCAACTTACACCTGGTAGAATGCACTAGTAGTGAGAATATAAATTGTTATAGCCACTAGGAAAACAGTATGTAGTTTCCTTTAAAAATTAAAAATAAAATTACCATATGATCCAGAAATCCTGCTACCAGGTATATTTCCAAAGGAAATAAAATCACAAAGGGATAGCTGCACTCCCATGTTTATTATAGCATTATTCACAATAGCCAAGATATAGAAAAAACTCAAGTGTTTGCCTACAGATAATACACACACACACACACACACACTTATATACACACAATTCAGCCATGAGAAAGAAGGAAACCCTGCCATTTGCTACAACGTGGATGGAAATTGAGGGAATTATGCTAAGTGAAATAAGTCGGACAGAGAGATAATGACAAATACAGTATGATATTACTCATATGTAGAATTTTAAAAAGCCGAATTCAAAAAAAACAAAATTTTTTTTAAAAAACACCAAATTCATAGAAACAGAGTAGAATGGTGGTTGTCAGAGGTTGGGGGTGGTGGTGTAAATGGAGAATATTAGTCAAAGAGTACAAGCTTCCAGTTATAAGGTGAATAAGTTCTGGAAATCTAATGTACAGTATTGTGGTTATAGTTAACAATATCATATGTATTTGAAAGTTGCTAAGAGAATGGATCATAAATTTTCTCCCCACAAAAAAAGAAATGATAATCATGTGAGCTGATAGAACTGTTAACTAATCCCACTGTCATAATCATTTTGTAATATATAAGTTTATCAGATCATCACATGGTATACCTTAAACTTACATAATATTATATGTCAAATATATGTCAATAAAGCTGTAAAAAATCTATCTCATTTCTATAAACTCATTTCTGCCTTCTACCAGTTTTGTGTATGTTCATAGATTCTGGAATGGATTTATATTGAGGATAGTTGAGTGTCTGAGTTGTATCTTAGCCTAGGTTCTCTGAGACAAGAGCAATGAGCAGATAGTTTATTTGGGAAGTGATTTATAGAGACCAAGGATAGTGAAATAGACAAGGAAATGCCAATATAAGGATGCTATCAAGCTGAACCTCACCGTGGGCAACTGGAACTATCTGACCAGGTTCTCCTGAGGAAATATATAGAATATCTCAGAATTTTGCCTCCCAAAATCAACATAGAGAAGTATGTATCCACTAGCTCCCATCCCCATTGGTTGAGGGTTGCCGTATTTCAAGGTTGTGCACGGATAAGTGCCAAGTAGGCTCGCACTGACACTCCCACCGTGGTGTCACAGAAAGCCCAGGTAAGTAGCAAGAGATACTCAGCACACGCTTGAGTGCTATCAATGGAAAAGAGGTCAAAGCCTGCACAGAAACATTTGCCATAACCAATTCTGTAATGAGGACTGAGTCTAAGAGAATATAAAGTGTCCAATATGGAGTAATTTTTTTCACTTTTCTTTTTCATATCTTTTCATTTGCAGGAATTTTTAAATAATACGTACGTGATATGCTTACAATGATGATAATATATCAAGATTCTTTTTACATAAATCTCTATTTGCAATGGAGGAGTCCCTTGCCAGGTACATGACAATTCTTTTTGAGCTAATTTCTACATTGTAACTGACCTTAAGAACAAACTGTGTAGCAGGCTTGAGACTTGGGCCATAGCCTTGTAAGAGGGAAGAACTTCTGTGGACTTCCATGAAACTTAACTTGGATTGTTTGTTCCTTGTATATAAGTGCCCTTCCCCACTCACACACAAGGCCAATTCCCATGGCTTTAAACAAAATTTAAATTTGCCAACAATTCCTAAATTTGTATCTCCACCCCGGCCGTTGCCTCAGAGTTCCAGATTCTATATATACAACTGCTTCCCTGACATTTTCACTTATATTTATCAAAATTAATATATGCAACACTAAACTCTTGAATTTCTTCACAGAACCATTCCTCTCTTGATTACATTCATTGTTATGGGATGAACTGTATCCCTCCCCGCTAAAACAATTCTTATGATGAGGTTGTATCCCCCAGTACCTCTAAATGTGACCATATTTGGAGATAGGATCTTAAAGAGGTAATTAAGCTGAAGTGACAGCTTAATCCAGTATGACAGGTGTCCTTATAAAAAGAGGAAATCTGGACACCAATACATACAAAGGGAAGATGAAGGGAGAATATAGCTATCCAAAAAACAAGGTGAGGCCTGGAACAGGTTGTTCCTTCAGAAAGAACCAACCCTGCCAACACCTTAATCTTGTACTTGCAGACTACAGGAGAGTAGGAATGTGGCACTTTGTTACAGCAGCTCTAGCAAACTAATATACCATATAAACATTCAGTACCACTAACCTTTAGTAGCTAAAAGCCAGAAATCAAGGAGTCAGTCCTGAAATGCTTTCTTGCTCACCCCCACATCCAGCTTATAGCCAAGTTCTGTTTTGTCCACCTATAAAATTCATCTCAATGTGTCCACTTCTCTCCAGCTCATTGTCACCACCTGGCCCGAGCCACCATATCAGCAGCCTGATGACTAGACATAGTTCTTATCAGTCACCTCTAGCATAGTGGGTATGGACTTTTGAGTGGAAATTTGTAATTTACCTAAAACTGGATAAACAGTATAGAGGTGGTTAGGAGCAGGTGCTGAAGAGGCAGGTCCTGACAAACCTTGACAGGTCCTATGCTAGGTGTTGAGTTGGCATCTGGCTTCTGACTGATTCTAACCTATTCAAGCTTATTCTGAGTCTTGATATCTGCCACATTCTTTCAGTGTGACCTTACAGTGCAGACTTCAGACCCAGGGCTCTCAAGGCCCATGCATCCATCAGTTCTTCCTGTCCATCTACCCACATGGTTGTCCCCTACTGCCCAAGTCCTGTTGGATCCTAAGCACTTTAAAGTGTCCAGCACTCTGGCTGCCGGCCCTTCAGTTTAGCCTCTACCACCAGATCCTTCTCAGGGCTTCTGGGCCTGATCTTCCTTCCTCGTGCTACTCTTCAGGCTCAGACCTCCATCCGTGCAAGGTATGCCCTGACTTTGATGGTTTCCCAACACCTGCAGAAGGCCTACCCACTCCCTGCGACATGGTACACAATTGCTGGGCCCTGCTTACTTCTGAAGCCTTGTCTTTCATCTTCCCCCTCCTCTCTTGAACATGCCAACAATCTACTTGTCTCTCAGATAGGCCACTCCATTTCACATTTCCACATTTTGTTCAGGCTGATCCCTCTGCCTCAAATGCTTTTCCTCCACTTTTACTCCTGGCTACTCCAATTTGTTCTTTGAGACTCAACTCAGGTGACCACCTCCCACCATTTCTACCAGCTCTAGATGCCCGCTCCTCCCACTTCTGTATTTCCTTCTCTCTCTATTATATATTCATTATTTGTTTATTTTTCCATCTTTATTACTGAACTGTGAGCTCTCTGAAGACACAGAGCATCTCTTCTTGACCTAGTACCACCATGCCTCACACAACTGCTCACATACAGAGTTGTCAAATAAGTGTTCCTTGAGCCAAACTGACTTGATTCTCTGACCCACTGCACCCTGTGTCCCAGGTGCCAGCCCATAGCAGGGTGACATGTTTCACCCTCTCCACAACAGGGAATCTGGCTGCTGCCTTTCCTGAACTGAGTCACATGGTAGAAGCTCTAAGTGAAGTATACAGGTAGCGAAGTCTAGATGGCTTTTTAAAGTTTCCCAAGGAAAAGAAAATTGTGAAATGCCCCACTGGGGCCATGAAGCAATCTCTCCTAGTCCAGACTTGTGCCCAAAGCCAGCTGCTTGGGCTGGGAGATAACGGGGCTCCACGCTGAGCTGCCACCAGCGGACTCAGAAAAGTAACAAATTGACAACATTCAGAAAGAAAATTCCTCATTTCCAATAGTATCATCTATACCCTGTGGCATAAAGCACCTCCTGCCTTATTAACGTCTCTTACATTTTTTAGTGCTGAATCCAAGGTGAAAGGGAGGAGGGGAGAGGGTACATCTGTACCAGAGTCCTTTAGGAACCAGGAAAAAGTCGTGGCAGAGATGAATTGTAGACCCAGAAATAGCATTTTTTTTTTTTGGATGAAACGTATAATGTTCACTCTTTTTTCAAAAAAATGTTTAATACAGCCCAAATGACATCATATCAGGTCAGACAGAGCAGAAGGAAGGAAGAAAAATATTGAGCATGAGAAGAAATTAATATAGATAGGAGCTTCCTAAAATGGATTCCACACTGCATGCACGGAAGGCCAGAGAGAAAAATCTTCATTGAAAAAGGTGTCTCCCCTTACCACAGCTAAATACCAGCTGGACTCATTTAGGTTTTAAACTATCTGCTGCATTTCAAATACTAATATCAAAACTTGAAGGAAAATAGTATTTAGCTAGTCTAGTCAGGCTCTCTCCCAGGTATACTTGTGAAGCAGGAGAGTTCCTTATCATATTCACTAAGCCCAATATAATTCACTCACACAGAATCCCACCAAGTCCCCACTCTAGCTGCACCATCGCCCAGGACTTCTGGTTCACACATTCCCCAACCCCTGAAGACATAAGCTGTTCTATGTGTCATTGAATTATAGAATTCCAGAGATTAGCACATCCCTATTAATATTCTTCTGATCGCAAGTAACTGAAACCCACTCAATCTAGTGCAAGCAAAGGTGGGAGAAGTTTGTTTATTTTAAGGCAACTAAGTTGTCTTACAGAACTCAAGAGGAAGAATGTAGCCTTTCTTAGGAAAGAACTGAAAGGTGGAACTGGGAAGTCACCATGATTTCGATTCCATCTTAGATTCACTTGCACATCTGCTTCACTGTTCTATTTCTGACATTGCATTTCCAGATCCTCAAGAATCCTCAGCTCCTGAGGCACCATGTTGCAGCTCCACAAAGAAACTAAATAACTGGCTGACCTTCGAGTTCAATACCGAATACCTGGGGTGGGGGGGGGGGAATCTGATTGGCCCAGCTTGGATAAGGTATTGTTTCTGTCCCAATCAGTTGTAGCTAAGGGGATACAGTGCATATATTTGTCCTGGGCTTACCCAGAGCATCTAGGAGCAGTTCCCAAGATAGGGGTGTTTGTGCTGTCCGAGGTCCTGAACCAACACTGTATAATGGATCACTGTGTCTCTCCTAACCCTAGGGAAATGTGAATCCTGTTCAATCTCTCCCAAGAAATCTGAACCAAGTGAGGCAAAAGAACATGTAGGGGGCAAGGGATTTAAAACATGGAGGTAGAAATAGATAGCTAGATAGATAAGAAGCATGGGCATCAAGAGATTGCCAAGGATTGAGTAAAGGAATACAAGTGTTTTGGCATGGATTTCAAAGAATCATGTATCAAGAAAGAAAGTAAAAACATGGCTGAAATTTTAGACAGCTCAAAAAGTGAGATGCAACATTGCCATGAAAAACAATTCACACACAGGTTTACAGAACACTAGAAAGGCAGAGTGGTATAACTGAAGTTATACCACTGTTCTCATACACTGAGTTATACCAAAGTGCTTATAATTTACTTTGTTTTTCTTTTTCTATCTTTTTCTATCTTGATTTATATAATGCTATAAAACTAATAAATCCTCATCTGTATAGTATTCTTTTAATGATTCTTTCTTACTTCTACTTTAATTTTATTAAGTTGAACCATGTGAAGTTGCCATTTTCATAGACCAAAAATGACAAACATTAGCAATTTCGAAATCACATTTTTCAAAATAATACATATACATCCTTTTAAATAGAACTACAGACTTAAAATGAAAACATTAGTCTCAGGACTACTCCCACCACTCTCTTGATTCCCATTCCCTACGGCAACCATTTTCAGCTTTTAAAAACTGTTTCTTCTAATTGCTTATTTTAAATAAGGCAAGCTGGGCTTCTGGCTCTGGCATCTATGGACTGATTGATGTTCTCCCTTTGCCACCTACACTCTGAGTTCTCACTCTGCCCAAACACCAACATTTAGGATCACTAACCCACCCTCTCTTTTTCCCATGTCAATATGAAGCCCAATATATACCCACAGTTACTCTGCTAAGAATATTACATAAATAATGCAATGTGCTCAGACACTACATGTTCACCTCAGCTTGCTTTAAAGAGATGATGTAGAAAGACCTCAACATTGAGATAAAATGTTCAAATCAACCACAGAAGGACAAATTCAAAACATTTGTGGCCAGAATGAGAAAGTCCTGTTGAAAAGTTCTTTCTATCAGGAGGACCTTAATTTCCTACCCATGTAACAGGTTGCTTTCCACATTTCATAGGCCTTCAGAAGGGTCTGCAATTTGACATATCAATTTCTTTCTTCTAGCAAAATATGTGCCACTTGGCAGCAGAAGATGAGATTTTGGGGAGAAAGTTAAAGGAATTTTATAGCCTGTTTGCATCGTTCATATTACCCAATGGCAGCTAGCCTCCATAAATACGTATTAAAATTAATATTGTTTGAGCAAGTCAAAAGAGGAGAAAATATTTCAGCAAGTCTATGCATAACATAACTCTCCCCTGCACAGAGACAGGGACCATACACGATAGCATTACATGATAGCTTGTAATGTTGTGATTGCAAGAACATTGTGCAGGGAATGAATAAATTCTGTCCAAATGGCATTTTGGAATGAAACCCCCAGTGGCCTGGGTTTAGGAATCTGATTGTTCATTCACTTCACCTCCATTATTTACCAGAAACATCCACACACATAATATTACCATCTGGTTATTGTGACACTGATTTGGTAAAATCGCAGGTCAAACCAGGCCTCGACCAAGATTGCAGTGACAAGCCTGCAGTCAGCATCTGCTATTACACATTTAATCTACATCAAAGGTTTTGGCCCTATCACCAGAACTACAAAGAAGTCGCATCAAAATTGAGAGTTGTCTACAATCAGAAGGGCTTCTTGTACCATTACTATAATGGTAATGCACATGTAGATGGAAATTTATAATTTACAAAGAAGTTTTTATCAACTTTATTCCAATTAATTCTCACAATGTTATAGGAGTAGGTGTCATTATTCCTGTTTTATAGGGGAGGAAACTGAGTCTCATAGAAAATAAGTGACTTACCGAAGGTTACAAAACTTCTGGTAGAGCCAGAAACTGCACCCAGGTTCCTGATGTTCCAGTAGACCACTCTGTATTGTGGCAGGACACAACGATGTTACTCTTAGTCATTTGCTTTTGCCCATGACCTTTCTCCGCTTTTCAGACAGCAGTTGGGGCAATCTGGGCTTACTGCATTAGTAAGGCAGGGCATAAAAAAACAAAGAACAAAAAAAGTAAATTTCCAGGTTTTGAGTATTTTGGCACTTTTGGCAGAGAAAATAGCTTAAGATCTCAAAATCCTGCATACAAAGAAACAACATTTTATTAAAAGGAAAATTAAGAAGACAGGCCTGAAGAAGAGGAAGTCAGTTCCTCCACCCAAGACTCCACAGTAGGAGACAAAGAGGTGGAGGAAGAGTTGATCATAGATTAATGCAGAAGTGGGTGCCCTGCACCCTCAGATGGGAGTTCTAGGTCCAGGAGCTAGACCCTGCAGTGGACAAACTGTGGCAGCCCTCCACAGTCTCCAACTCCTGGTACTCATGTCCTTGCTTAATTCCCTTCTTCCAACTGAATGTGGGCAGGACTTGTGCCTTGCTTTCAACCAATAGAATATGGCACAGGTGAGAGGATGTACATGATTATGTGTATGTGATTATGTTACATGTGATTTTGATACCCAGCTTGCAAGGAGACACTACTGAAAAGCCAGCTGCCGTGCTGCGAGCTTCCCTATAAAGAGAACCACATGACAAGGAACTGAGGGCACCCTCTAACCAACAGCCAGCAAGAAACTGAGGTCCTCAGCCTGGCAGCCCACCAGGAACTGAACAGTGTTGACAACTATGTGAGCTTGGAAGCAGATCTTTCCCTGGTTCAACCTCACATGAGAACTCAGCCCTGATGGCATTTTGACTGCTGTCTTGCAAAGGACTCAGCCAATCCATAGCCAGACTCCTGACCCACAGAATCTGTGGGATAATGCATATATCTTTTTTTAAGCCTCTAAGTCTGTGGTGATATTTGTTGTGCAGCAACAGAAAACTCATACATATTAGTTCAGGGATCTGTAGGAGAAGGGATGTGTGTCACACCCAGGTAAGGCCCAGCAGGGTAAGAAAGGTCCTTGAGAATTTCACAGCCCAAATATGGTACAGAAGAAATGGACTAAAATAGTGAAGGGCATGTCTGAGCAAATAGGGCCCAGCATAGCCTCCCCTGAATCTTCTTCAGCATCAGAGAGGCTCAAGAGTTTAACCAAAAGACTCAAGGATATGGCTGAGGAAGGACAGCAGATAAGGAGGGGCCTTGTAATCAGAACAAGGAAGACACAGACCAATGACACAGGTATCTGAGCAGGTGTCAGTAGTTCAGGATTCCAAAAACCAAACCAGAGAGCTACAGTTACACATCTCAGATGCCAGCTTTCCATGAAGCAGAGGCATCTCTAACCCTCTGAACTTGATGCCGCTTCAGGGAAAAGGTAGGAGCTGGGACAAGCGTCCTGAACAACTGCATTCAACCTCCGAATGATTAAGGGTATATGTTCTGCCATCAGTGAAGGAGGACAAGTAAACAACCTGTACTACCAGGTGATGTGTCCTGGGATGCAGAAAATACAAGGTCTTGGGGATGTGCAGGAGGGGTCAATAAAGTCTTCCTGGAGGAAGTGACACCTAAATTGAGTTTTAGAGGATGAATTAAAATGAATTCTATGAATATAAGATTCCAAATTTTTATAGTTCTATGAGTTTAAGTCTCCAAGATTCTAAGATTCTTTTCTTCTAAAGTCTGAAGATCAAAGGCTCCCTGCTAGCACTGTTATCTACTGGGGATGGGAGGCCACAAACTAATATATCTGAAATATATCTGAATCAGACTCCTATTCCTCCTAATTTCTCACATCTCTGTATCTCTGCCTGTAGGGCTTTCCTCCTTTTTTAATTTACTCTTTTATTTTAATAAAAGTTTCACATGCACAGAGTTTCAAAAGTCAAATCGTTTTATAAGACTTGTATGAAAAATAATAATTGTTCACACTGCCCCATCCCATTCTCATTTCTCACCACCTAGAGAAAACCACTTTCAAATTTTAGAAGATCATTCTGGACTTTTTCCTCCCTAACTGTAAGTACCATGCTGATATTGCTACTTCTTGATTTTTCATTTGCATTATCCACTGGCTTCCCAGTATGGAAAATGACACTTTTTGACACTCTCTCCAACTCCACCACGCTCACCTATTTCCTATCTCAATTCTCCTAATAGAGTTGATTTATAATTTTAGTTACATTCAATACTTTCAGTGTTTACATTATTACGATCATATAAATGCTGTTCACAACTGAGTCATGAGGCTTATGAACTATGATTACTTTCTAATATATTTTGTTTTCCTTGGAGTTTATGATTATCTTGGAATTTCATTTGCTAAGTTTTCTGTATCCTTATTATTAATCCAACTGTAAACGCTTCCTCATATAGGTCAATCTCTTCTCAATATGTTCAAACTCATTAGGCATTTTATCATTTTTATCTTCTTGAATAATTCTTTCTCAGTCTTCTGATCCACTCCAGCAATCTGAGCTTTTGCGAGACTGTCATCTTGGAATTTCCATGCATTATCACCTCGGGGATACCTTTGTTTCTCTCCTATGTCAGATTCTCTATTTCCTGTTTCCCTGTTCATAGTGTCATATCCTACTTTACCTTTTTTGTACACACACACACACACACACACACACACACACACACACATACACACACACACTTTTCTGTCTTCAATGTACTTCTGTTTCCAACTGCCAGTATCTACAGCTCCTCTTAGGAGGACTGCCCTGGAGTCACTAGAGGCACTTCTCCTAAAGCCAGAGATGGAATTTTCATCTCCCATCTCCCACACCCCAGAGCAACTCTTAACTACTGATAAACTAGTGTGGGAGTATGCAAACCAGCATCTTTGTTTCAGGTTGGGATGACTCTTAAGTAATTTACACTCGAGCATTTTCCTGTAGGATCAAATGGAACTCAGCCTAGAATCACACCTTGTTTGGCCTCCTCTATTTCCTTGTCTTGCTTCCTCCATTTCCTTAGAGATCTCCATAATGAATCACTTACATGAAAATCCATATCTGAGTCTTCCTCAGAGGTAGTTAATCTGAGGCACATGTCTTCCTTTTGCTTGGTTTAATCCCTCGGTTTGTTAAAACACATCTTCTAGTAGCTTCCTGAGAGCATATGGAATATAAACATTTGAGACCTATGCCTGAGGATGTCTTATTCTACTGCTATACTTAATTGATAGTATGGCTGGAGTGATGGTTAGTTTTTGTGTCAAATTGGCTAGGTCATAGTACCCAGTTACTTAATCAAACACTAATCTAGATGTTGTCGTGAAAGTATTTTATAAATGAGGTTAACATCTACAATCAGCCGACTTTAAGTAAAAGAGATTACCCTCAATAACTGGGTGGGCTTCACCCAATCAGTTGAAACAACTGAAGAGTAAAATCTGACATTTCCTGAAGAAAAAGAAATTCCGCCTCAAGACTATAACATTAATTCCTGCCTATATCTCCAGCCTGCCCTACAGATTTCAGACTTGCCAGCTTCCCTACAGTCACATGAGCCAATTCCTTGAAAAAAAAATTCATTTATTTTTATGTAAACATATACAATTGTATCTTTATATATCCAATAAGTCATATATACATATAAGATATATATCTGATAAGATACATGTATATATACATACATATATACATATATATCAGTCAAGTCATCTGAATATTTTGATGGTGTTACTCTATCACCCTATGCTAACTTCCAGAGTTGCTGTTTAGAAGTCCAATACTATGCAAGTCCTGATCCTTACTATATAACCTGGTTTTTCTCTCTGAAGGCTTTTAGAATCTTTTTTCTTCCGCAGTGTTCTGAAATTTCATGATGTGTCTTAGAGTCAGTTATTTTCCCTCGTTGCACTTAACGTTCAGTGGAACCTCTCAGTTTGGATACTTATTTTTAATTCTTCAAAATTCTCTTTTGTTTATTTAATGATATTTTCCTCTCTATTGTATCTTTTCCTTCATTCGGAGACTTTTATTTGGATGTTGGACCTCCAATATTGGTTCTCTTTCTTACATTTTTCCTCCTATTTTCTATCACTAGATTTTTTTCTTCTACCTTTTGAGAAATATCTTCCAGTTTTTCTTCTAACCTTCTATTGAGTTTATAATTTTACCTCTCATTTTTAATTATAATACTTCTTTATTTCATAGTAATCTTTTCTTATTTTGTAGATGTAATACCTTCTTTTAGTTCTCTGAGGATATTAATGGTAGTTTTTCATACTTGTTTTGCAGACTGTTTACTCAAAAATGCTTGTATCTATTTGTTTTTTTCTCTATCTCTTACAGGTAAGATTTCTTCATAGGGTGGTTATCCTAACTATCTGCTCCTAAGATTTTTAAAAAGTAACTGGAAGTCCCAAGTGCGTGATGGAATTTATGAGCCATCACCTTCACAATTGGATAATCTGGCTGGGCCGTTTGTCAGGGGACTTCTGGTATCAACGTCTTTAAGTCTTTCCTCTTATTGCAAGATTATATCCTGAGGTTTTGTGTATTTCTAACACACTATTTTATAGTACCCTATTTGAGACAGCCCTGACTGAATGCAGAGGGCTGAGATTAATGCCTGTGATGCTCTCTCCCTTCTATGTATCTGTAAGAATATGTTATTCTATCAATGCCAAATCCCAGAGGTGATGAGGGACATGAGAGCTGCATCTCATTTTTGTAGAGTCATATCACATGGCAACACAAGCCTAAAAAAAGGAAAGATGGAGCCTCCAATGCAGCTGTCATTAGGAATCAAGCCTGCTTTGAACTCTAGTTCACTCATGCTCTCCCTCCAGAGGCAACATGGAGTAGCGGAGGGAAACATGAGCTTTAACTCCACAGACCAAAGATGATTCCTATTTCTGACACATCCCAGACATGTGAGCCAATACTAATTACCTAGCCTCTCTAAGCGCTAATTTTTTCTTTGGAAATCTAGCTTCAGAGTCAATCCAATTGTCCCTCAGGATTCTGGACTTCCTCTGCCATTAGCTTAAGCTACACCATAATTGTCTGCTTGTTTGCCTCTCACTCAATCCTGATCATCAACTCCTGGATGACAAGGGCTAGGTCATTTATCACTGAGCTGCGTAGGCATCCCAAGACCTACAACTCAGTGAATATTGGATCAGTGTTCCTTCTCTTCCTTCTCATGTTCCCTATGAACTAGGGACCAGAATCTCTTTGGAAGACTTGATATTTTTAGTTTGCTCATAGGTAAAGAATGTCCACAGAGCACAGGGGGAGAAATAAGAAGAAAGAGGGAGAGAAAGTGATGGACTTAGAGGCAGAGGCAACCAACTGGAAGAAACTTGAGAAGAGAAGGAAAAATATTACAGCACATATTTTTTTTTAAATGAAGGAGCATTGCTTTTTAAAAAAATAAAGGAGGATTTGGGAAAAGGAAAGCCAGATGATACAAGTAAATTTGGATTCCAGAGAAGAAAATATAAAACTTCACAGTAAAGTTATGTGATTAAAAGTCTATACCATCTTAAGGTGGGTAAGAGTAAGCTTCCTTTTTATACTGACTCTTATATTGGTTTTGCCCAAAATCCTCCCTTCCAGGTAACTGCTTTTACTCCCCCCGCAGCCACCCCATTCACGTGGTTTTCTCAGTTGCAGCCATTTTCTGCCATGACTCTACCTGCCCATCTTTGCTGCAGCTAATTGGGCTAGTGGTGGGCATCCAACATGGTCTGGGCCAATCAGAGCCCTTCTTCAGAACTTTTTTCATTAGTGTAGACTTAAAAAAAGATAGATGCAGGTGCTTCCAGAAGCTGTTTCTCACCATGTAGAGAAAGCCCATCTGCAGACAGAAGCAGAGAAGAAGTACTGGCCATGTCCAAGACCATGGATCAAATTGTTGCTGACATCCCACTGTTCCCCTTTTCAAGGTATGGTAGTTCAATCTTAATTGATGTCCATGAGCCAATAAATTCCTCCTTTTGCCAAATTCTGTTCAAGATAAGTTCCTGTCACTTGCAACCAAAATGGTCCTAGCTAACATAAAAAAAAAAATACTGCGATAAAAGAATATATTGTTCACATACTTAGAAACATTTATATATATGCAAAATATCTTTAGTTGTGCCAAATCAGGCCTAAGAGGAGGATGTTACTTACCTGTGTTTGTTCCCAGTGACACCTGGGAAATTTAACATAGCAAAATCCTTTCTCTAAAAGTCCATGTTCTAATTTCTGACTGCCTTTCCTTTCCATTAATTTCCATTTTGGTCTCTTCATCACCAGTTCAAACCTTAGAGAGATATTAGAGAGATATTTTCTTTCCTTCTTCTTTGACATCCTGTCTAAAATATCATCACGTCCATACTGTACAAGTTTGGAAAGAATATTCATTCTCATGGACTTGTACCCATCCTCTGTCTTCCAAATATTGAAAATTAAAAAAGGATAAGTTTCCAAGTATAGTCAAAATAGAGTAAGTGTACTTTGTCCTCTCTCTCCCACTGAATGAAATTAAAAATCCCGGACAGAATGCATAGAGCAACTATCTGAAGACTGAAAAGTAAGTGGTGGCAAGTACATAGATAGGGGAAGGAAAGCAGAACTCATAGAACCACTAAAAAAAAAAAAAAGTGAGTTTTCAGGTTTTATTTTTCTGTATCTGAGCCTAGATTCAAAGGCAGTCTGAAATCTGGGACTGTGTACCAAATGAGGACAGAGAGAGCTCAAAGAGAAACCATCCGTTTCTGATCTGAGGTATTCGAAAGCCCTTACAGGTGCGGGAGAGTGGGAGAAATTTTCTGGGTTGGTTGGTTTGTTGATTTTCCCATTCTCTCACTCCTGAGGCCCCAGGCAACTTCATTACAATGCTACATGAAGGCTACAGTAGCCAAGTAGGCACCTAAAACTTCAAGAGAGGAGTACCCTTCTCTCTGCTCAGAGAAATTGGGTTCTATATAGCGTGGGGAGAATCCCTATTGCTTTTTCCTCTATGTATTCATTCATTTCATGGCTCTAGATACGCAGTGGCAGGAAGTGCATGGCAGAGTGGGGAAACTAAAGGCCCAGCTTGCTAGCCAGAGGACCGGGAAGGGAAGACCTTGGGGACCAGAAAGTGTCAAGGAAGGAAGATCCAATCTCCATCTCCAGTGACAGGTCCTGTTAGGTCTAACCTTAGCAAATCATTGTGGCCTCATTCTCCTTGACAGTGATTGGTTTGGATATGACATGGAATGTGATTCTGGCCATCGAGAAATGAAAGGAAGGCTGCTGGGGCAGGAGCAAAAGGCAGATTTTGATATAGATTTCTCTGCTCTTCAAGGGAGAGAGAATGTTAGGCATCGTATCTGTGTACTAGAACCAAAACAGCTGTATTGGAAACACGATCAGAGCTGGAAGAGGACAAAGCTGACATTCTGAGATTGGCAGAATGGAAAAATGGAAAGAATCTGGAGCTGTGGAATTATCTAGTCTAGAGCTGTCTGACCCATGGGCTTCTTGTTGTGAGAGATAATTTTTTCCTGGTATTTTTTTTTTTTTTTGGTTGGTTGGTTGGTTGGTTTGTTTTGAGTGAATTGAGGCAGGAATTTCTGGAAACTGCAGTCAAGTTACCTAAGAGTAATACTTTATAAGGTACATAGTAATCAAAAAAAAGATTGCTAGACCAAGGTCAGATCCTCACCCACCCAACCTCGCCCTCATTTTATATTTTTTTAGGTCCATTCTCTGAACCCTGGGGTGGAACATTACTTAAATCTTTCTCAATGTTCAGAGGATGTATTAACTTCAAGGAAAAGTAAGAATACTATATCTGGAAGGGGGAGGGAGAGAGGACTCCCACTCTTTCAGGCCATCCACAGCTACTTACAGCATCCCTATAATGGCTCCCTGTGCAGGAAACAGGCCCTGTCACAGGTGACAACTCAACTGCAGTAATAATAATAGTACAGAAATAGTGAGATCAGCTCTCCAGGGGAAACTGAAAACATCTTATGTGTTAGAGAAAAATTCTCTGTCTGGATTACACATATCATAAAGTTTTAACCACCATTTCATTATCTTGTGAAATAGTAGATGTTTGACAAATATTTAAATAAATAATTTTATAGTAAACGTATCCCATTCATTTAAAACTCACAGCTATTTACATCTATCTACATTTTTTTGAGACTCATCAGAGTACAGACACCGTTTATATGAAGTTGTAAGAGCAGTGATTCTATTCTGAATTCTACTTTCCTTGAGTTTAGCATCTTGATGTAAACATATGTTCACATATGAACACAATTCACATCCTTTTCAGTTTCAGTGGTCATGAAGAATTCTGATACATCATGGTTCCCACCTTCTGGACATTTTGTTCACTTTCCATCTTCTCCTATTATGAACACATGCTATGAGCATCTTTGTATAAATGACTTTTTTTTTCATTTGAACTATTGCTTTAGGGTATATTCTCAAAAGTGGAATTACCAGGTCAAAGGGTATGCACTTGATCTTAGCCAAAAGGCCGAGGAGTGGTAAGTCAAAGGGTATGAATGCTTTCATAGTTTCTACTACAAATTGCCAACTTGCACTTCAGAAAAATAAAAACAAATTACAGAGTGGCCAGTAATGTGTGTGGGTTTTCCATGTAGAACCTAATATGAGAGATGTTATTGATTTTATTGATTTTTACTAATTTAATGTTGGCACTCCATACCTATTCTAATCTGTATTTCTTTAATTATTATTCAGGCTGAACATATTTTCATCTTAGTTTACTATTTGTAAAAATAAAAAAAGACATTTTGATAGAGGAAAAAAATATATTCGCTATGACAATATGGCAACATTATCACCTGTAAAGACGATACTAATGAAAGATGTTACGTGTCATTCTTTATATGTAAACAATACCTTCAGATCCTTTTATAAATTGTCAAGTAGAGTCCAAGTCTTAACCAAAAAAATTGCATTATTTGGTATCTATAAGCCTTATTCATAATAATTAAGATAATTTTCTAATTTCTTCATTTAGTTTAGTATTTTTTTGCTACCAAAAGTTAAAATTCTTTTATAATTGATTTGATTCACCTTGTTTCTGATGATATCTTCTATTGCTTTAAATATTGCAAATATATTTCTCCTCCATTGTAGGAAAAAATGTGCTATTTCATCCTCCTTTGATTTTTTTATGGCTGTTTCATGGTCATTTGTAAGGTGCAAACCTGAGGTAAATTTCATTACTGCCTGGACTTCTGACATATGTGGCCAAATTCTTCCCTTATAACAGTAACTGAAGATAAGAACACACAGTCATTTAGTTCTGTGAGTGGTGAGTTGGTGCAGAGCAATTCGAGTTCAAGATGCTATAGTACCATGCTTCACCCTCCTGCAGGTTTCCTTACAAAGCAGAAACACAAAGTAGAAGGGTGTTTGTAAGTATCATGAAATGAAGAAAATGTACACACGTGCTCACACACACACACACACACACACACACACACAAATTTTAATGCATATCTTTCTGTATTCTTACAACTGCATGTAAATCTATAATTACCTCAAAACAAAAAAGTGTAATTGGAAAAAATTTTTAAATGCATAGAAAGTTAGTAAGATATTTCTTTTAAATATATAAATTTCCAAATTCACACCCTGACTCTCAACACAAGTCCAGAAGCATGGAGGATTGTTATTCTTTATCATTAATTACGATATTCAGGACAAGGGCCACTAGGTGGTGATGTCTTTATTCTCAACCTCCCATTGTTTGAAGATTCAGCTTCCAAACACTACAGAGTTAAGGCCAAAGGCAGGTTTAGAAGTGCTGGTTTTTAACCAAATTGCCAAATATTTATTAAGGGTCACAAGCAATCTTGCTTGAAAGTGGAGCACCAGCTGTCAAGTAAACAACTTGTAGCAGAGAAAATTAATATTTTAAAGCTGCCAACAGCTTCTTTCCATGCTACAGTTTAATTTTTGAAGCTAGGAAACTGTCACTTTGGTAATCAAGTAGGTTTTGCATCCTAGAGTTTAAGGTGGAATTTGTCTTTAGACAGGTATTCCCTTTCTTCTGAAAGTGCCTCTGTGGTGACCTTTTTAGTTATGCAGACAGAGCTAAAGCCATTTCTTACCCTTTTTTTTCTGTGGACAGCACTGAACCAGTCAGGGCTTTGGATGTTAAATATTCTGTTCACTAATGAAAATTTGGTTTATATTTTAGCAGGACTGTGCCTTTGCAAATAAATTATTTTAAAATATGAATTTAAACTGTCCAGTCCCTGAAAATCATTGCTTGTTCTTGAGAAGTATTTCCTTTTTATCTATCTCCAGTGTTTATTCCCAATAGATGCCCAGTCCAGTCCCTGCCAGGAGAAAATTCAGGCCTGATAGTCTTCTCACAGTGAGGAAGAAGGACCTGGGCTAGGTTTGGCAGGTGCTCCCTGCAAACCACCTGCCCAAGTGCACAGGGTTGCAGCTGGTGCCAAGGCTGACCTTAGTCTGCCTCACTTCCTGGCCAAGGAGACATGAAGACCCCTGGAGGGCAAACAGGCTCTGCCCAATGGGTCACCTTCTCTGAGCCACCTGTTTCACCTCTGCTCCATTGGCCTTCCTCAGCCTGGACCAACACCCTGGCTCTGCTGCTCCTCACATTCCTGGATCATCTCTCTCGAAAGAAATTTCTTGTAAGAAATCTCCCCACACCCAGAGCCCCCTGCATTTCCATGAACACACA
This sequence comes from Pteropus vampyrus, assembly GCF_000151845.1. Lineage (NCBI taxonomy): Eukaryota > Metazoa > Chordata > Mammalia > Chiroptera > Pteropodidae > Pteropus > Pteropus vampyrus. The sequence continues at coordinate 2,025,596 of NW_011889001.1, read as the reverse complement.
CACACACACACACACACACACACACACACACACACACACACACACACTCTCTACCCCACCCAGATCCTCTCAGCTTCCTTTTACCGGTCCCATGTGTCATTCCCTAGATGCCTTCCCATGTGCTTTGCAAGGGATCTCACTCTGCAGACTTCAGAGGATGCCTCCCTGGGCTGTTAGAGATTTTACCTAGACATGATGATAGACAGAAGTGCCTGGGAGTTCATGGCCCTGGGCTACCAGCAGCCAATGCACGACTGGTGCAGAAGTATAAAAGCCAGCCCCTCTGCCTGGATGAGAGACAAAAAGAGGGGTACTTAGTGCTCCAGAGAGCCCCAAAGGATCAGGCTGATGCCGCACCTTCACCTAAAATCACTTTCTTATCTAACTTCCTCCTCCTCCCTATCCAGCTTGTCCTCCCCTAGGAGCATCTCCTTAATAAGTCACTTGCATACTCTCTCCCATCTTAGAACCTAGGGCACTGTCACACACTCTGATGACACACAGGACCACTGGTCTGAGCCCACTTGACCATGTGTGTGTTCTCAGGTTTGTGTACACACACGCACATTCAACAGGCATGTAGGTGTATAAGTATGTAAGCGTACAGGTATGTTACTTGAGAATGAGTATATGTATATTCTTGAGAACAAGTGTGCTTACCTGTGTTTGCATGTATGTCCAGATATACGTGTGTGTTTCTGTTTGTAAATGTGTGTATAGGTGAGGAATATGTGTGTACTAATATGTGGGCATACAAGAAGCAGTGGGTGTGTGTACACACACAAGCACATTTGTGTCTAGCCCTCATCCTTGGGGGTTAAGGGCAGAAGTAACTCGAAGCATCTGAACATCTATCTCTATAGCCAGCAGAGTTTACGTCCTTCTGACAGGCCAGAAAACAGCTAGGTCCTGGGTCACTGTGAAATGTCCATAAACAGCTTCATTTCTCAGTTAAGCAAACATCAGATCCACCTCCATACAAAGCCCACTAACACATAAATGAAAGACTTGGGAAAAAGAGAAATCCTGTGGTAGACGACACCTGGGCCACCAGGACTGAAGACACCCATTCCACTTGACTATTTTCAGCACATTTAAGTGCCTGTCAAGCTAAAATCCCTTCCACTCTCACCCAAAGGGCGTGGCTCACAATCTTCCACTTAGCTTTACAGACTTAGTCAAGTTGCTCATTCTCTCTGCCTCAGCTCCCTTGTCTGACCGTGAGGATGATTATAGCATCACTAGGTAATAATAGTATACTTACTCTGTTAGTTTTGTAGGGCTACCAGAACAATGTACCACAAACTGAATGTTTTAAATGATAGAAACCTATTGTCTCATAGTTCTAGAAGCTGAAAGTCTGAAATTAAGGTGTTGGCAGGGTTGGTTTCTTCTGAGGCCTCTCTCTTTGGCTTATAGATGGTTGTCTTCTCCCTATGTCTCTTCACATCATCTTCCCTGTATGCATACCTGTGTGTCCAAATGTTCCCTTTTAATCAGGACACCAGTCCTTATCGATTAGGACCCACTCAAATAATTTTGCAACCACTTTTACATCTTATTATTACAAGACATGAAAGGTCTGAAGTTGATATAATTCTTCTTCCTCCTCTATCATCATCATCATCATCATCATCATCATCATCATCATCATCATCATAGCAAAAATAGGGCTTACTATATGCCAGTACCAATCTAAGCACTTTACAAAAACTAACTCATTTTAAACCTTATGACACCCTATAGGTAAGTGTTAGTGTTTGGATTGTGTGTCCCCAGTACTAACCTCCAGTAGCTCAGAATGTGACCTTATTTGGAGATGGGTTCTTTACAGAGATATTGTAAGACAAAATATGAAAAGCTTTATAATAGAACACACAAAAGGTGAAAGAAAAGGTAAAAATTCATCTAAAAATGTTTACTCTTGTCTACGGCCATGTTACCCTGAACAAGCCTGATCCTGTCTGATCTCAGAAGCTAAGCAGGGTCGGGCCTGTTTAGTATTTGGATGGGAGACCACCTAGGAAGACCAGGTGCTGTAAGTGTAAAAAATAAAAAAAAAAAATAAGGGATTGTAAACTGACAAGTTCCTTGCAATCTGTGAGGTCAACCAACAGTTGCTTCACTTAAATAAATAAAAAAAAATTAAAAATAAATAAAAATATTTACTCTCTGGTTGTCGTGAGACCAATTTCTGCCACTTTATGGAGTATTTGAGCCTAGTTTGTATATTGCAAAACTTAACATACTAGGTGGGCAAAATGAACCCACTGTTAAACATCTCTTAAAACAAATGTTTGTACTATCACGCCTACAAGATACACTTTTTCCACTGCTGCTCATGATAAACAAGCAAAACCCACCCAGTCTGAAATTATCAGGAAAGAGACAGAAAATGAAGCCTTCCTTGCCTCTAGGCATCTCTTTTTCCATTAACTCGCAGCTCTGAGATCAGAGAACCCAAGAGAAAGGAGATCTTTGAATGCTTTGTTGAGTTTCAGGCTCAGGGAAGCTTCCAGGATAAATACTATAATTGTGTATATATATTGTGTGAGCCAATCAGAAAGCCCTGTGTCCACTGCTGGCCAGAGGAAATGGAAATTACTTCCTCCAGGACCTGGGTAGGAACCCAGAGGCTGGGCTGGCCAAATGAACAACACAATGGTGGCATCTGGTGGGAGACCCTGGCACTGATTCCAGTGCGCTTCATCCCCAGCTCTTCTTCTGATCACTGACCAGCACCTCCAATTTGCCTCTGTGGCCCTGGGGTGGCATCTGCACCCACAGGCCAGGACTAGCAGTCACTGTGGCCTCAGGCAGCCGGCTATTGCTTCGAAGGGTTAGGTGAACATAAATGCACATACTTAATAGAAATGGCTTATTTAGGACTTGGATAAATATTACATCAGATCTATTTGGGGATAAGTCACAGAAAATCTAATAGATTCAAATAAATAGAGGCATTTATTATTTGCTAACAAGAAAATGGGAAAAAGATGATCCTAGGGTTAGTTTGGTATCTTAATGATACCACCAAGGAACCAAGAGTGTCTATTTTTCCACACTCTCATCTTTGGCTTGTTGGCTTTTTGCCCTCATGCTTGCAGCCTCATGGTTGCAAGATGGCTGTTCCTGGTAACATCACCTCCTCCTTAAGGGTGGAAGAAGCTTCCTACTATTGCTAATTTCTTGGTTGTTTTATCCATCTGCTGTATGTCTTCTAAGTAACTCTACCACCTGCTTAAACAATTTCCTGCATTAAATTCCTTCTGTTGCAATAACAAAGCGATTTTGTTTTCTCAGTTGAAATTTGACTGGTCATGTAGCTGACATAGTAATAAACTCATATCCTTAGGGAACAATGCTTTAAAAAACGCATACTTAAGGAGAACATGAAGATAATTTTTGGTATTACTTATTACTCAAAGTAGGTAATAAGAAAATAATATTGAAAATTACTTGTGTGATCACATGACAGTGGTAGTACCCTTGACAAGTTAGAAGGCAGAAAAGCCCAGCACCCCTTCCAGTTTGTTCTGTACAGGACACCTGCACGAGGGGATATGTGGGGGCTCAAACTGAACCTGTGCTTCATTCACCACACTATGCACCCTGCATGGAACGATTCTCTCAAGGAAAGGGCAATTTTTATAACTTGCACAAAGATTACTCAAAGGTTTCTCTAATTCCCATTGGCTAGCCTCAGTCGTGTCTAGAGTTACCAAAATTCATGGCAGGCAGCAGGATGAAGAGGAACACAAAGAAATACCAACAGAGCATAAAATGAGTCCCACTTAAACCCTGAAGAGTTTTGTTTAAGGTTTTTAATGTTCCAAGAACACAAGGGGAAGGGACTTTTAAGAGGGAGCCTCCTTGTCCAGAGGCAAGGCTGAGGTATAACGTGTGGGGAGCCCATCCTCTGGAGGAGCAGACAGAGGTAGTGCCTGAGGCAGCCCTGCTAGGAGATGCCTCATTAGAAGGGGACCCACAATTTTGACAAGTGGCCTACTTCTCATAGTAGCAGCCTTCTTTTTTTCCTTTTCTCTGTCATTTGAGAACATGGCCTAAGAACTTAAAAGTTAACTTTTACCTCTGATGAGCTTAATAATCCCCGCTACAAAATGGAAAGACGCTAGACCCCCAGACATACCTAAAGTACACCCAGTTATTTCTGGGGTCCACAAAGGGAATACTATCATATTTTCACAAATTGATCTATGTGGTTGCCACCAAGCTTCAGCTTTCCCTTCCTCTCAAACCCACATCTCAATGTCCATCTCCTCTGCCCATAAAGCCTCTTGCAGGAGCCTCACCTCTAGTGCGTAAAGGAATGCTTCAATCAATGCCACAGGTGCTCTGATGGGTGCTCCCAAAAACACCATCCTTGGGTGCCCTCACAGTATTGGGCCTCATGCAGAAGTAGGAAAGTGGTCTCCTTCCCAAATCTGTGCCTCACTTCATCACCTAGACCCCAAAGTAGCTCTGGCAGCACCCAGAGTCTCACCAATTGACCCCATCAAGTCCTAGAACACACCCCACCCTGACCTGGGCAACCTGGAGAAACCTGGGTGCTTGCAGGAATCTCTGTGTATTCTAGGGTCCCTCAGCCCCCCAGCCCATAGGGCCTCACACCCAGTCTGTTGAGCTGAACCTTGAGTGGACACCATACCACCCAGCTGATCTCCTCCTCTTCTTTTTTACCCACTTCTACAACCAGAAAATCCTCAATGCTCTTCCAATTGCAAAGCAAAAACTCCCAGATACTGATGTGTCTGAGAGAGAGAAACAGAGAGTGCTGTCTACATCAGCAGCCAACCGAAGACCCTCTGGTATATTTGGCAGAAGGGAGGGAGGGCTCTCTTCATCAGGGGAGGGCACGACATAGGGGCTGTGCAGAGTTAAAGGGAATATAGGTGGAGCTGGCAGAGACATGCAGCCTCCGGTTTGACCTTCAGGCTTCTAGGTGGCACAGCAGCAATGTGCTAGGCTGGTTCTAGAGAGGCAGATACAGCCTCCTTCCCAAGACCGGGATATCCCTCTCCTCTCTGCTCTCATCTCTCCTCTCATTTCTCCCTTCTCCGTTCCTTTCTCTGCATTTTCACTGGCCTCTTGCTTCTGCTCCTTAGCTTCCAATTCCTTGTTTCCCCTCTACCTCCCCCCTTGTTCCTCTTTCTCTCTAATACCACTCTAGGACAGAGCTCTTTTCTATGTGCTATTAGAGACGAAAAAAAGAAATGTGCGATGCTGGCTACACCCTTAGAAGTTAGTGACGTAAAAATATTTGCTTGCAGAGACAAGCAAAAGAGTAGGGTTGAGCCAAAGCTGGGTTTGACTCTCCAAAATGCTCTTTCTGCATTCGCCTGTTAAGGCAGCCTTGGGAGAGGACATGGTTCAAAGAGATAACCCCATGAGATGCTTTTGGATCTGTTCAGAAGACAAAGGAAGGGTTTTGGAAACTTGGCTGATGTCTGCTCAGTAACACAACTGAATTTATGTAACAAAAAATAAAAAGCAAAGAATTTTCTATAAGGAATCCATCCATTTCTTTTTTAAAATATTATAATGTTCTGTTTGACTATGTTTTTAAAGGAAAGTCCTTTTAAAAGTCTCACACAAGTCTTACTGTTAAAAAAAAAACAAACTATCAAATACAAGGCCAGAAAACTATAAGGAGGACCATAAAAACTGTAAATAGCTTAAAAATTCTTCCAACAAATGTGATAAACTCAAGTTCTGTATTCAGACAGAAGGAAGTTAGACAAGAGAAAATTCCTTCTTTGTAATTGGGAAAAGTCCATTCTAAGGCTTTCCGGGGTTGACATGCAAGAGTGTTTCTCGTTTTGTGCCAGTAAAGACAGACTTGGGCCTATGGAGTATAATCATTTTCTCCCTCATACAAAGAGGCAGGGAACTGGGCTCTTGGGGAAAGCCAGCCACTGTCAAAGAGCATGAAACTTCCCCAGCTGTCTAAGCGCTACTGCAACCAATGTTCGAGCACATCCCAGACAAGGCAAGCAAGAGTCCGTGTCATCTATTCCAGTCTGGGAGGAGGTACTAGGGATGGGTAAGCAGAAGCTAATTGGTTCTTTCTGTTTTTGTTTCTTTAAATCTTACCCAAAACACAGCAATCTATCTAACATATATCTTATTAATAAGAGTCAACTCCATAGTGTTTTGGATTTTAATAGCGCTTAGGAAAAGGAAGCTAAATTCTCTTTCAGCTTCCTCTGGTTGTGGGAAGCCTAGCTGTGGACCCCTGTAACCCCTAGCAGGTACCTGAATTGGAAGCACTCTGCTTAGAAAAACACCTAGAATCACCCAGCTAACCCAAGAGATAACAGCGGATAGCACAACTCCTACTTAATCAAGGAATGAGGGGCAGGGGGGAGGTTGTCAAGAAAATATCTATCTAATCAGACCAATGACTTAGACAAAGCCAAGGGAAAATGGAAAACAGCCCACATTTTCCTGTTGCTATCCCATAGCTGCTTCCACCACACCTTTGGATTAAGAATGATGGACAGGAGAACTACCTTCTGCCAATTAATTCCAGAGTATAATTTGTAGCCTGGGCCCATCCTGGAAGATCCTCGGCTGCTAACAAACCATGACACTGCTTTAATTTCTCCTTTGCCCCCACACTTTATTAAAACCTAGAGTGGGTTCCATCAAATATCCCTTCAAGGGAAAAACAGAGAGAGGCAGAGAAATGGAGCAACATTTGTCTCAATGCAATATGAAAGATTAGAATTTGCTGGATAAAGAAGGAGAAAGGAGGGGGGTAGGAATTCTTGTGAAACACACACGCACAGGGACACACACCCACACAATTTCTCTTTTGCAATGACCTCCTTCTGCCCCATCCATCAGCCTGGGGTTGGCTTATTCTAACTAGCAGTTTCCTTTATTCTGTATAACAGGCCCATCAGACACAATCTGCATGCCAATTATTGGCACAGACCCCTTGATACCAAAAAATGGAAATTAGCTGTCAAGGAAAGGCTTCAGCCAGCCAGGTCTCTTTCTCGCTCTCTATTTCCAGCTCATATCCACACTCACTCTGCTCAGCATCTGGCTCTCACCAGGGAGTCCCCAGTGGAAAAAGTCATCTAAAAAATACAAACATATTTTATTGTTATTAGTATTAGTTGCTGACTTTCTCAGTACAATGTGAAATTCACCGGTGGGCAAAAGCTGCTTAGGGCAGAAACGGGTGAGAGAGGTTGATTTCTGATAATTGCATTTCTTTGGGAGCAGATCAAGGCGTCCCATGAAAGGACATTCAAAGAAATGTGAGGATAAGGGCAAAAGAAAACAGACAAGGAATGGGATTCTGTAACCAAGATAACAATCAGAACTTTCGCACTTAGGCAAGGGCCTAGGCAGAGTTGAAGGGACAGAGGTGAGACAAGCTTTATGAACAAGCCTGCATTCTGCTTTGCATCCTAATCAGCTCTCACAAAGCCAGGCTGTGGCCAACCTGGAGGGCTTCCTATGGACACAGAAACACTTTAGTGTGTTTTCAACCCAACCCAAGCATGCTACCCACAAGGTTTCTTTCCTGCTGCTCCCAGAATCTCCAAAAGAGCACATTGTATTATATAACTGCTCTTCTCTTCTTTCCAAAAAAACTCATAGAAAGAGGGAGTTTATTTTCCACTGTCAAAAGTCCAGGGTTCATGTTAAATTTGGTGGGATGAAGGATTCCATATGGATCACTGTGACTTCAGAGTGGTGCCCTGAAAATTCAGGGCATCTTCTTTATTCAGAGACACATCTAACCCAACATCAGAGAGGCCCTTATCTTTAAATTTTTTAGTGACAGATATCTCTGCATTAACAATTTTAATTGTATGTATCCATCCAACAACAACTTTTTTCATTAAATATTTTCATTATCACACAAAACAGTATCTGCTTAAAATCTGGATTCCTTCATTGGCAAGTAAAAAATACTTTTACCTTTAAATAAACTGTCTCTTCTTCCCATGCATTCTGGGAGTTAAAATGGTCAGTGAGGCAAATCTGGGATTTTTCAGATGCCCAATTTTTGAAACATGATATAAAATAGCTTACTCATCCAACAGAATGCCTACTATGTTCCTGGCACCTAAATGTGCAACAAAGACTTGTGAGACGAATGAATGAATGCCACAAGTGAAGTTAGGTTCTGCAAATAGGTTGGTGAATAAGACACACACCTTGACCTTGAGGAGCTCAAGGTCAGATCTTTTGTAGTTGGCTTTCCCTAGAGGATGGCTTATGTGTTCCCTCACCCAAATGCTCTTCCTTAAGCTCCCAGTTTTGAGTTACTGGATTTCTGAAAAGATATGTATTTTGTCATCACCTAGAACTGCTCCTGATGTCAAAACAAAAGCAACTCGGTTTAGGATCTGATGACATTTTATGCTTCTAACCGCTCCCTCCCTTTGCTTCAGGGATATTTCAAGATGCATTCCTGGTTTTTCTCCTACCCCTCCAACTTCTTGTCCTCCTTTGAAGATTCTTCTTCCTCTCCTTAAATATTGACATTCCTCAAGGTCTGTCCCAGGTTCTCCTCCTTCTTATATATTCAAGCTCCAGAGAAGGCAAGGAGAGTCAAAGCTGACCTCCAGGTTTCTGGCTTAAGCAACTGGACAAATATAGATCATTCTAGTTAGGCATCTTTGAAAGGAACAGAAATCAACTCGTTCTATCTCAAGTAAAACAGGAAATTTATGAGGACACAAAGTATCTTAGAGAAATGTAAAAAACTCCTAGGCTTAGGGAAAGGGAACACCAAGTCCATCCCAAGACACAGACATTCTCACATCCTCCCCTTCCCTGACTACCTCTGCTCCATTTCCATCTTCCAATCAGCTGCACCTGAGTTTACCTTCTTCCTGTCACCTAGCCCTTAACCACCACCTAGACACAACTTGACCACAGTCTTTCCATTCTAGAGCCTACTATGAACTTAAACTTTCTTTGGTATCACTTAGACTCCCCAGAGTGGGCCTCTGATCAGCCCAACTCACCTTTTCTTCACCAGGCCAGCTTATCAGTGAGCTCCTCTTAGATGAGGTGCATGCCCTTGTGTCAATCAGCTATGACTGGGGCGGAAAGAGGTGGCCTGCTATCTATGAGACAGGGGCAGTGGATGAAGGAAGGTTCTGTAAGGAGAGAGTATAGGTGAGGTAGGTATCTCCAAATGTGTCAAATACAGTGATAATATTAAACAGAGACTAGTTCTACAAATATTCATTGTGAAAATGCTAAATCATGACAATAGAAAAGGTTGAGGTTTAAATCTCCCCCATTTTGAAGGAAATAGAATGAAAAAGACCAGCAGAAGCAGCAGATGTTTCCATGACTTTGGACATGACAATTCAGGGAGAAAAGAGTTTTGAGACATATAATAGTTTCCTATTTCTGCTGTCACAAATCATCACAAACTTAGTGGCTTAAAGCAAAAATGTAAATTTATTCTCTCTGTCCTAGAGGCCAGAAGTCTGAAATGGGTATTATGGGGCTAAAATTAAGGTATTGGCAGAGCTGTATTTTCTCTGCAGGAAAATCCATTCTCTGCCTTTTCGGGCTTCTAGAGGCTGCCAGCATTCCTTGGCTCATGGCCCCATATCACTCTGACCTCTGATTCCATCATCACGGCTCCCTCCCTGAATTGGACTCTCCTGTCTCCCTCTTTATCTTGAAAGGATCCTTTTAATTACATTGGACCTACCCCTATAGTCCAAGATAATCTTTCCAGCTCAAGATTCTTAATTTAATCACATCTGTAAAGTTCTTTTTGCCGTGTAAGGTAACATATTCACAGGTTCCGGCAATTAGGACACACATATCTTTGGAGGGTCATTATTCTGTCTACAATAAGAAGGATATGATGGTCACACAGGACGAACCCTGCCACAAGTCGGAGGAAAAGCTACTGAGTCTAGTGGCTTTACCTAGCCTTACTGATGTCTTTCAAAAAAAAAATCATTTTAACAAAGTGGAAGGAGTAGAAATTAAATGTCAAGAGATTAGAAGTATGTAGGTGGTAAAGAAAAGGAGGCAGAACAAAAAAAAAGGAAGCAGAAATGTTGCCCACCCCTTGGAAAAGACCAGCAACGGAAGATGAAGAGAGGACTGTAGTCCAAGGGGTCACCAGGCCGGTGGAGGATAAGGAACGACAGAGGCACTGGAGTACAACCGTCGGAGGGGAAGACCCCCACCTTGGCCACGGGAGGCAGAAACGGACCGAGCCTTGAGGTGTCCAGTTTTGAAGGCACCATGGAAATGCCATGGAGGGACCCCCAAGAGGAAGGAAGGTTCAACACAACCCTCAGTGTTTATTTGTAACTGAGATTGAATATTAACTCAACTTCCACGACTTTCCTGAGCACCCACGAAGCCTGGATAACGAGAAAGAAGACAAACAGTGGAATCGTTTGGTTTGGAGGTTCGGCAGGATGGTTTCATGGAAGCTCTGGGATTGAGCGATGCTGGGCTGCTAGAGAAGTAATGTCAAAAAGGCTGAGCAGGCAGAGAAATCAGGGAAGGCTGAGGAATGGAGAATTGAAGTGGGGTGAGGCAGGGGGACACAGAAGCATGGAATAATGAACAGTCAATCCATGGTCACAATACTGCTGGCCTACTGGGTGTGATGCAGGGTGTGGGGTTAAAGAGGGAGCAGTTGTGATCCGAGGATGGAGATGAACAGTGTCACATGACTAAGCATGCCACATCCCTATGGCTCACAGAGTTGCACGGATGAAAGTTACTAGCTTTCTTAGATGATCCGTTTGGTTACCACAGTCTAGTGAGCCCCTGGCCACCAGGAAGGAAAGAACTACCGGTTATTTCATCAGCTTCGACCAAGTTTTCTATCATTATTTAGCCCTATATCTTTTTATTGGGGTGGGAGGGAGTAATGGCTATACTCAAGTAAACCTTAAATACGTGGTCTCCGCTTGCCATGCAAATGTCTATCCAGGCTTGTCAGATGGACACTGGCAGAAAGTTCACTTCTCCCACAGAGAAAAGAAAAATGTCACTGAAATTATCTTGGGTTCCATAGGTGACACTAAGACAGCCAGACCACGGAGCATCAAGTGCCAATTTACATGCTAGCTTCTGTTGGGCTAAATGGAAATCCTACCCTATTGTGTCAATTATGTGGGTGAGACAACTCCCTTTGCCTTAGGCCCGCACTAGGCTGCATGTGGGCCCGGGGGGCCACTTATCTGCTTGTGTAGGTGGATTCTTTGCCGCTTGGCTCTAGAGGAAAATGCATCTTACATAAGGTGCTGCTCCACAGATAAGTCTGTTGTTAATATGCCTCAGACTGCCTTTGCCATGGCTATTATCACAGATACATGCAACGTACATCTTTTTTATCGGTGTGTATTGTACTTGTGGTAAAAAAAAAAAAAAAAAAGGAAAACAGACTACAGGATGTCATTTGTTATTTTTTTTTTAATTTTTTTTGCTACAGATTCAACCCATATCACATATTATCCCCAATGAATAAAATTGAAACATCAAACAAGCATTAGTCAAACTTGTGGGTTTTTCCAAATAGACTTTTCCATAGTTTAGTGTGATTCAGCGGTACTTCCCAAGAATTAGGCCTGAGCTGAATAAACCTGTTAAATACTGCCTGCTATGATTCATCATTACTGTATTAAAACATATGAAGTATTTCCCCACCCCCCAAAAAGAAGAGGATTTTATAATAAGCTGAGGGAATGGAGAAGTGGGGGCCCAGTGTGAATCTGGGCCATTTATTCTTTAATATCCAGGAACTGATTGGTCTAGGGAAACTGAGGCAGCTCAACTTGACATTTTTCCCAATAGAAGCCAACTATGCAGCAGAGTGAGCCCTTGTCGTATTAGTGGGGAACTCCTGTCCTGCCTTTCAAGACACTCACCTGCCTAGGGAGTGAAGAGTTGTGGGAAACAATTCGGGATGTTCAGGCAGTGATAAGACAAGAATATATTTCCTCATGTTCCTGGACCCAGGAAGGCAGAAACTTGAATGACCAGTGTTGAAATCAGACCCAGGAACCCATGGGGCTGAAGAAGCCCAGGTGTCTCTGTATCCCCATCTGTGAGAGGTCCGAAGTTGACTAAATGACCAATGGTGTCCTCTGGTTAACTGTATGTGTGCAAACCTAACAGACAGGCTCAACCATCATATTAGTCTGTCCTCTGCACACACTTCCAGGCTTCTTTCCTCATTGGGGAGCAGCTGAGGCACTGACTGGGGATCCCACTTGAGCTCTGGCTGAGCCCCCATCCCTGAGAAAAAGCCCAGTTCCCAGACTAGAGTTGGTATTGAGAGGAAGGGATCTTCTATGAGGCATAGAAAGGTGGGTCTGAGCACATGGATGGAGACGCCAAATAGAATGAGAATCCTCAGTGAAGACTAGCGAGAGTTTTGTTCATCTTCCGCCCCTAAGAGGGCATGTGCTGACAGCTCCAATTTTAAACAACACGCACAAAAGCTGAGAAAGCACTTATGAAGGAGATCCCCTTGTATCTCTTTCGTGATTTCTTTGTGCTCCTCTCCTGGCTTCTCTAAGCTTTCACCCACTTCTGGAATTCATACCCTTCAAATAGAGGTCAGTTTATGATTCCTGAACAGCACTAGATGCTAGGAAAGTCTTAGATACTTTCCAGAGCATGATCCAGACCACCAAAATTCTCTCCCACCTAAAACTATTGTATTCCTATTACTCCTTAGCCCCTCTCACTTCTTTGCTGATACTATACCCCAAGGGACCACCTGTCAATCAGCACCCCATATTTACGTTGTCTTCGACATGGCTCTGAGCACAAAATGGTTAAGTCAGGAAGCCCAATTTCTTCTCCACCACACACACACACACACACACACACACCCTCTTTCTTACTCTCATCTGCTAGAGGCTGGAGGCAGGTATCACACAGGAAGTAGCAGGGTGCCTGCCATTTTGTCCCAGACCCAAGAGGAAGACTCTTCTACTCAGCATAGTTTAAAATGCTCTCCCATTGTAGAGTGTAGCAGCCAAGAACACTAAGCAAGGCAGGAAGCCAAATATCCAGGCCCCCAACCCCCAGAAACAGGTTGAGTGCTCAGGTTCAGGGAGGAGACACAAGAGAATGAGAGAGAGCAAGAGAGCAAGAGGAGACAGAGAGTGAGCGCAGTGCACATAGCTCCTCCACCCATCGGCCCTGGCAGACTTGTGACCAGTCATTCCACTGAGTCCAGAAGAGCCCTGCATTTGCTCATTCGAAAATAGGGAGTAACTGCCTATGTGATCATCCATAGAAATCAAGGAACAAAGAGTCAGTATTTACAGAGTATCTACAGGTACAAAGGTGAAGAGCTTTCTGTCAACAATAAAAGTAACTAGGTCCAAAGTGAATCCGAAACTGAACAAATTACGCCGGCTGCTTCTTAGTCTGTTGGGTAAGGATAGCAAGTCATCTTGGGGCCCTCGAGGGACACTTCTAAGTTATGCAAATTAAGGCCTTATATTATATTCTATATATTTTATTTATACTACTATGTAATGTGTATTTATATTTTAGGAGAGGCTAAGGCCCCGTGGGGATGTAAGGCATGTAATGCACTGTCGTTGATGCTTTGGAAGACTGGAACAGGAGTGTGTGGTGCTATGAAATCATACCCCTGCCTGAGATCCCTGGATCTGCAGAGCTCAAATAAAAGGTGGGTAATCTGCAGTGGGAGCCAGGATCTTCTGGGAATAAAGGGTCTAAGATCCAAACCTGAGGCTGAAAGAAGCCGTCAGAGTGGACAGGTCTATGAAATGAGAAGCTTAATGTGGAGTGGAGACTCAGGCTGTAACCGAAGGTCTGAGGTCAGGGGTCTGAGGGTCTATGAGGGGAGACTAGATGTGGCAGAGTACTTGGCTGGGGCCTGTACTGAGCTCTGACAGTAACAGCTGAGCAGATGAGCAAAGACTGAGTAGATAACTCTGATGTCAGGGTGGGAACTCACTCTGCAGAAGACAGACATCCATCCCTCTAGAACCAGACTTTGGCAGGGATGCCCTACAGCAGTGACCATAGTTTGATGCCTATCTGTGGTCCTGGAACAGCATGGGGATGGGATGTGGAGGCCGTAAGAGGGTATTCTCATCACCCTTAGGAAGAGCCTATGGGGACTCACCAGGGTAAGTAGAAAAATAAAGCAAGAGCATAGAATTTCTATTTCAAGTTGATGATGTAGCTCAAACATAAGAATCTTAAAACAAACAAAAAACATTCCAGTCTAACTGGAGTAAGCTGTAGAAGGGACTTGCCACAAGCTGGAAGAAGAGAAGAAAGACTATTTTATTGGCAACCTGTCTAGGGGGCTACCAACTCCCTAAGGACCCTCCTGTCAGCCCCACCCCCACTGTCCTTGGAGGTCAACTGTGGAGGGACCTCTACTGAGACCTCACTTCAGAGTGCCAGCCCACTCCTCCTTTTACTCTTTGGTAACCTGCATCAAGTTCTGGATTAAGAGCTCCTCAGGTATGTTTAACACTAATTCGTCAAGATTCTGGAGACCAGAAAAATGACCACGTGGCAGCCCCTCTGGCTATCTCCCCAAGGAACTGACTGCCTGGGGGTGCCCTCTGGCTGACACCGGAGGAGGACCGCGGGGAAATGCTCATTAAATCTGGCCTCCCTTTGCACCCTGAGAAGGAGGCCCAACCAGCTGCTGCTGAGAACAAACCGAGAGAGTGCCTGGCCCTCCATGGCACTCTCGGGTCCCTGGAGGTCCCCGGAGGTCCCCATCGCACCTCTCCTCTCCCCTCCATTGTAGCTGCGAAGCCACCATCTCTGCTGCACCGAGCCTCACAATTCACATAGGAATCCACTTGCACAGCCTACCATACAGCATCACTTGGCCTGCATTACCTCTCCATAATAATCTCATATATCAAAACTGGGAGGCCCCCCCACTGCCTGTGAGCGACTCCGTTAGAAGTTGAATATCATTATCAGAAGCCCTTCGCTCCCCCGGCTTCATATGCAAACTCCTGAGCTCCCTGGAGTCCTTTCCGAAGAAAGTGCCCTGCACAACGGACATTTGTTATTTTGCGGGAGAGGACTCTAAAGCTCCACAGGGACTGAACCAAATTAAAGGCAGCTCTGACTTGGCACCAACCAAGACCGATATTGACACCTAGTGGCGTCACTGGGAACTACAGCCATCTAGGCGGGTTCCTTGGGAAGTCATACTCAGAAAAGCAAAACAAAGCCAGTGATCGAATCATTTATAACTATCTGGAAGGAGACAAAATAGGAAACAAATATTCACTTTTTAACATTTCTTTGGTGATAGACAAACCCACACTTCATGTTTAAATATCTTAACTTGACAGAGAAAGGGAGAAATTGAAACCATAACTCTTCCATCCCGTTTCAGGATAAAGCCAGGTGGTGGAAAGAGGGAAATGGGGGAATAGAATCAACAGCCTGCGTGGAACCCAACTTTACAGCACACCTGCCCTCTGACTTAGGAATATGTCCTATATGGAAACAACCAAAAAGTTGTGATATATCAGGTGTACGTGATATGACTTTTGCTAGTATTGCACAATTCAATTTTACTTTATTTGTCTTCATTCCTCCTATAGCAGAAAATGTAATCACGGTGGATCCTAAATAAAGTCGAGCATTTTTATATTTAAATTTAGTGCAGAAGTTTTCTCTCCTTATCTTGGCCAGTAGGTTTAGCAGCCTACATTGAATCACATTTTAAGGGAAAGGTATCTGTTCCCCAAATCTCCAAATGGAAGTTTATCACTGACTCCTCTGCTCCTGAGTCCCCAGGCTTTATCTGGAGCGTTCTATAACACTCTCATATGATATATCTAACCCCCAGGGGAAGACTCCGACTGTTTCTCCATTACTTTATCCTCCTCTGCCTTCTTCCTCCTCTTCAGCCTGATGCAGTCTGGGGTTGGGAAGAGGAGGGGAAACTACCAATACATAATCTTCTCTTTTCTACCTTATATCTGGGATGAGAACTCAACAATTTAGCACAGTTTGTCTCTGATTCCACTGTGACAGCTTCCTTAAAGA
>NW_011889001.1:2005225-2008664 GCF_000151845.1 Pteropus vampyrus | reverse complement strand
CATGATCTAGATGACACTGGCTCACAACTTCATTGATGCCGGATCTCTTTTTTCTGTTCCCAGGGAGGCATGGTGGTGTTCAGGAGAGATTGTCTCGTTTTCTATTGCTTTACCCGCATCACAATCAATGTACTTTTCTGAACTGGAATTTTATTTCAATTCTGGAAATTTTTCAGCCATTCCCTCTCCTATTTTCTCACTAGTTTTCTCATTCGGGAATTCCTCTTGGATGTGTATTGTAATTTCTCAGATTATCTTCCTTGACTCTCAACCTCTTACTCATATTTTTCATTTCTTTATCTTTTGGTGCTGTATTATATGTAATTTCTTTTTCTCTTTTAATTCACTCATCTATCATTAGCTATTCTAATCTACTATTTATCTTACTTATTGTAGTCCTTTTATTTCCAATAGCAATTTTTTTTTTTAGGTGAGGCAACCCTTGGTTGACCTCGCAGAGTACAAGGACCTTGTCAGCTTACAATTCCTCATTTATTTATTTATTTATTTTTTACACTTACAGCACCTGGTCTTCCTAGGTGGTCTCCCATCCAAGTACTAACCAGGCCCAACCCTGCTTAGCTTCTGAGATCAGACATCAGGCTTGTTCAGGGTACCATGGCCGTAGGCAATATTTTTCATAACTATCTGTTCATGTTTAATAATTTCCTGGTCTCATTGCAAAGATGCTATTTCCTTCTTACCTCTTCAGTATGTAACATGATATTAAACCTAAAAATAATTCCCAAATATTATACTTATCACTCATTAAGAGGGTACAAAAAGGATTGAGTCATTGGACATTTGAAAGGATTTGTGAAAAGGATATCTTTAGAGAGAGCTGTTGGAGTGCCCTGAGTTTCACTGTCCCCGGGAAGGAGTGGAAGGGGCACAATTTATCTCTAAACCTCAACCTTAGGACTCCATACAGAGAGCCTGATGTGTGTTCAGTACTGTTGGGGAACAAAGAGGGTGGGTCCTGGCTCACTTTGAGGAGGCCAAAGGGACAGTGAATGCAGAGTAGACAGCAGTGTCTGGAAAACCCAGAAGCTAAGGGAAAGCTGCAGTTGTGTTTTCACTTGGGTTCTCTAGAGAAATAGAAAATTATACACACACACACACACACACACACATATGGAGAGGGGATTATAAGGAATTGGTTCATGTGATTTTGGAGATTAAGACATCCCAAGATCTGCAGTTATCAAACTGGAGTCTCAGGAAGATGAACAAGTGGGTCCTAGAGTAAATTAAGCTGAAACATCACTAGAGGTAAAAATGACAAAACCGAAGTTGTCCTACTTCAGGCACATCATGAGAAGGCAGGGTTCTTTGGAAAAGGCAATAATCCTGACTCCATAAAAGAAGCCATAGGCATGAGTCTACAGGAGCTGAGCAGGGCTGTTGAGGACAGGACATGGTGGATATCACCCACTCATAAGGTCACCCGGAGTTGGAGTTGAATCATTGGCATGTAACACACACACTGGGGTCCTTCCTAAAGGAGACCTAGCCTCCCTTCATTCAAGGGGCTCTGGGTCTGTAAACTGGCTCAAGTCTGGGAATTGATTGAAGGGCCATGACTCTCTGTTTTTATGATTCGTTATACTTGTGTTCACTTGATCTAGAATTTTTCTTTTTTTTTTTAATGTATTATTATTATTTATGCCTACAGCACCTGGTCTTCCTAGGCGGTCTCCCAACCAAGTACTAACCAGGCCCAACCCTGCTTAGCTTCCGAGATCAGACATCGGGCTTGTTCAAGATGCCATGGCCGTAGACCATGGACCGTGGCTCCACTGGGGTGCGAACCCAGGACCTATGTGTAAAGCAGACATGCTAAGTGCTACACTATGGAACCATGTCCTAGAAATTTTCTGCTTACACGGATCAAGTAAAACTTTAGTAGGCTTCTAGGAACGCCATGACCAAGTAGCCAGTGCCATAGGTCTGCATGAGTCAGACTATTCTGACTACTGCTTTGACTCAGCCATCCATTATGCTAAACATATCCACCTTGTCTGTGGTGGCTGAATGCCACCACTTAGCCCCTGCTACCCCAGATCCAATTGCTTCCACTTCATTTTGATTTCTCAATTCAATGACTGCATCTCCCACTATAAATTCTAGCCTGCAGAGAAGAGTAACTACAGAGCTCTTCAAGGATGTTTAAGCTCCCTTCATAAACCTATTTTTTACAGTACTGGTGAAAAGTATGGGTGAGTATGTCTTAAATGACAAATCCACTCTAACGTTCCAATCTCCCTCAGCCTTTAAATCCCTTCCTCTACATTAAGCCAAGGCAGGCCATTTTTAATTTGCTCACTGTGGGCTGCCTTTTGGTCTATGTTTAAGTCAATCAGTTAGAACACTTCCTAACTCTTAAGCTGTGACATAAATGCAGAGTCTCTGCTTAGTATTGATATCAATAAATGTATTGATAAATTCGACCCAATCTAACGTTGTTTCTGCTCCTATTATTTCACACCCTCCCTATCCATTCCCATACATGCTTCCCAGATTTCTGTCTGTATAAATTAGAAAACTCAAGTCATTCTTTTGGAGTGTACTGCACCTCTTCATGGATAACATTTTGTGCCTCACTTTTAGGGGCCTGCTGGGACATGAGTCTAGTTATAGGTCTAGAAGCAAAGAGGGATGGTAGGGATGGGTCCTGAGGAGGGTCAGCATTGTCTTGCATGACAACTGCCTCAGAGGACACTGTCACAGATTCCTCAGTCAAGGCAGGGTTAACCCCCTCAGTGAGGAATTGCTACCACTGAGGGCGGGACGACTGCTTCCACTGGGGGTGGGAATGCCTTCTACACTAACAAAGAAGACTCAGCAGAATTTAAGGGCTCAATGGCCCCAGCTTCATCAGGGTCCTCCCACAATTCCCCGTGCCAACGTACAAGATCCCATTCTTTTCCAATCAATGCCCTCACTCTAACAGTACACACCCCGTGATGCTGGGAGTTCAGTTTGCAATGTTTTTCAGTCAATCACAGGATGAGATTCTGCACTTGATTTTCAGCAATCTGAACCTTACTATTACAGAAGATAAAAGTTTTCTTCATAGACACGTTCAGGTCATTTATGCAGCATTTTGAGCTGGGAATTTAAATCCCAAGTTCATCCTTTTCTTTTGCCACTTTATCCAGCCATATTAGGAGCAACCAGCCAATCTCATTATATTCGTTAGTTTCCAAAAAAAAATGTTTGAAAGTACCATATACACCCAGCTCCTTACTTTTTATAAGTGGTTGATTAGAAGTGTCTAATGTCAGTTTGGTTCAAATAAACTCATAATTCAAAAAAAAAAAAAAGAGTATCTAATGGAGATATTTTGCATATCTATCTATATTACCAAATCACACGATGGAATATCAGTGCTCTTTTTAATACGGGAAATGGAGTCTTTAGCATCTTTAAATCTAAT
>NW_011889001.1:1997722-2002829 GCF_000151845.1 Pteropus vampyrus | reverse complement strand
TGTGTGTGTGTGTGTGTGTGTGTGTGTGTGTGTGTGTGTTTCATGTATCATTCCTCTGTGTTTGGAGTAGGTTACAAAGAGGGTTTGATGTGTGCTCATTCTACTATTTGATCAGATGTCTTCCGGTCATGTCTCTGACACTTTGGAGCTAGACGAGCAAGAGATATGCCTACGCTTCAGCCCCAGGTCATTTTACTCAGTCTTCCAATAAAGTGGACAAGCTCATTTCCAAAGAGACAATATTTAGAGGTCCAAGATGGCTGCTGTGTAGGAGGACGTTGAACTCGCCTCTTCCCATGACCAAACTCAACTATACACATATATAAAGAGCAGTTACTCCTGTAAGACAACTGAAGGCTGAATGAACAGCTTCTGGACAAACAAGAGAAAGAGACTGAGTAGAGAATTCTGGAAAGCCACAGGAGCCTTCTAGGAGCTGTGGGAACTCTTCAGGCCGAGGGACTGCTGAGCTCCAGTGCTTACATCCCCCTCCACTTTGATGGGGCAGGCGGGAGCTCAATGTATGTGCTTTGGCCACCTGCAAGATCACCACAACATGTTCACAGCTACATTGCCCAGAGTCTTTTGCCTTCATCACAGGGAGCAAACAGGAACAATAGGGCATTACCACACTCTCCCGGCCTCCCTGCCTGGAGCCTCCCCAGCCTAACAAGCCAGTGCCATTGACACAAAGTACCTGCACAGTTCCATTCTGCTTCCCCAAACTACTCAGCATATAAAGCCTACGCAGAAGTCATTTTTTCACAAGACCACTTTCTGAACAACAAACAAGAGAAAGACTGTATAGAGAAGGCTGGGGAGCCAAGGGATCTCTCTGGGAACTGCTGGAATTCTCCGGGGTCCCAATTTACAACCCCTTCCACCCCCACAGGGTGGGAGGGGGCTCTTATTCAGGTGCTCTGACCTACCTCTGAGGTTGCTGCAGCAGGCGTTCTTGGACACATCACTCAAGCCCATTTCAGCCCCAAACAAAGGGAGCAAGCAGAATCAACAGAGCATTACTACAGGCACCTGGCCTCCCCACCTGAAGCTAATACAGCTTGGTATAGCTGTATTACCCCTTGGTATAGCTGTATTACCAGCGTCAGATGCAGACGCTGTTATCAATAGGCCAGACTGCTACTCCGTCAGGCTCAGAAGGCCTCCTGTTCTCTCCTAGGGCTGGTCAGCCCAAGCATTGAAGCTTCAACCACCAATTAGGGTAAAAGGGACAAGAAGAGGAGCAGGAAGAGCACTGCCCAGTGGGGCAGGTGGGGAGTCCAGCCCCAGCTCCTTCATGTACCTATTGCCACCAATAACATCTGCATCTCCAGAATCTGGGCTTTTTGTTTCGAGGCAACATGTTATAGAACCACACTTCAGACCCAAGCTTCTTATCAGTTCTTCAACCCGAGGCTTGTCTGCCAACACAAAGTTAAATTTCTCCTTCAGAGTTTAAAACTCTGTTAGAAAAGGAAAGAAGTAAGAAGGAGGGGCCATGGAGAGAGAAAGAAATAGAAGGGAGGAGACATATCCTGTTATCTGACGAAGAAATCATCTCATAAATTAAAACTGAGCGGTTTACGGTTATACAGTATATTTAAATTTCAGCACCTACTTTCTGCCATCCGCTAAATTAAAAGTCTTTATTAAAATACAGTAATTCTTCCACCCCATTGGTCCTCCATAATCGGGGCTTAATCTGAGGAAAGGGAGCTATTCCATTAACTATGTCCAATTGCAAGACTCAAAAGTGAAAGTGAGACAGCTGTGAGTTAACGTCAATGAAATAGGCCTCACCTGAGAAAGCCCTTCAACAGGCCTCTCCTGAGAAAGCCTTTCGACGTCGTTAATGAAGGTTGGGGTGGCATCAGAAGGCCCTATGTTCTGGAGTGTGATGATCTCTTAAGGCTAGAAACCCAAGTTGATGTTTGTAGGCTTCATCTTATACTGAGGCAGTTTGGCAGACACGTGGGACATGCGGAGGGAAACACCACTTTTTTTAAGAGGTAGGGAAGGGCAACATAGAGGAAGGAAGGACGGACAGGACAGTGAGTCAGAGGCTAAGGGCCCAGCAGGGAGGGAGAGCCACGGGAGCAGAGTGAAGCCCCTAGCTATGAGCTAGGCACAGACAGAGCACGAGTAAGGAGATGATGGCCACTAAACTCTAAATCCGCTTATGACAGTAAAGGTTTGTGAGAGGTCGAGCCCGTGGAAGTTTTGTAATTGAGTTCTCATTCTAGGAAACTTGTCTGAGCTTTTCCTTTATCCTAGAAGCCCAGGGCGTTTCTCAGCGAGTGGGAACAGAAGGAATTTCCCAGCACTCAACACAAGGTGGCGCCAGATACCCGTGGACGTAATGCAATTCTCCCCTTTAGGTGGGCTCCAGAAGCAGCGGAAGTTCCCTGAGTGAGGCAGGCCAGATTCAAAGGAAACTGAGAGATCTGCACCCATGGAAAGTTAGCCTAAGGAAAAATAGGGCACACGGAAAATAAAGGGGAAAAAAAAATTTAAGAGATGGGAGTAGCGCAGAGGCTAGACAGAGTCTACAATCCTTCTGTAAAAGGATCTTTAAAAAACTTTGCCATGAAATCCCTAGTAGAACAGGAGGAGATGGGCAAGTTGGAAAGATTGCAAGTGGAGCAGCGCATGAGAAGCCGCTGCAGGAGCTCAGATGGGCTTGGGTGGTGGCTTGGGCCAAGGAATGGTGATGATGAAGAAAAATGCTTTCTGACTGGTGTACTTACATTAACTAATTTACATTTACTAGTATTCTTTATTGATCTAGTGAGTGAGTTAATAAGCCCAACACGATTAACAAGACTCAGTAGAAATGCATTCTATTCATCTTTGAGAATTCATTATGTTAGCATTTGCTCTTTTCGTGTATCATTCTGGACTCATGACTTCAAATTTATTGTGTTAGTCGATGTCAGCCAAGATTCTCCTTGTGGGTGCTCACGTTGCCCCAGCTTTGGCCAGTGGGAGCCCTTTTAGGTTGATCATTGTGTAATTTTGAATAATCCGATTATTTAAAGCTTTGCTTCTGGCCCAACAAGGTGTAGATGTTCTGAGACTGCTTTGTACCTTTTAGCCCAAGAGCAGACATGGAATCTGATATCGATCCAAGAAAGTCTGGCCGCTTTCGAGAGAAAAGTAGCATTAGAAACCAAATTCTGGACATCAGCGTGCATTATGAGGTAACATTGCTACCCGGCCATTTGGGTGGGGAAAAAAGCCAAAAAGAAAATATATTTTTGATTTAACAT
Source organism: Pteropus vampyrus (assembly GCF_000151845.1). Classification (NCBI taxonomy): domain Eukaryota; kingdom Metazoa; phylum Chordata; class Mammalia; order Chiroptera; family Pteropodidae; genus Pteropus; species Pteropus vampyrus. Next base: position 1,999,560 of record NW_011889001.1, on the reverse strand, counting down.
TTTATAAAGACATGACTTCATATGATAAGTTCAGTTCCATTCAAACAGTACTCTGCTCTTACCCAAGTTTTTGAGTCTACCCGATCACTATTTTGGCCCTCCCTTTCATTAATCATGAAATCTAGGTTCCTATCAAAATAAACATAATTATTTACTTATTCTGACAACTTAGAAAGAATAGCTCCAAAAAAATATACACTGTCAATTCAAACATATCGGTACTGAATAAAGTTTTTGTTTTAGACTACATACACATTCCTAAGGATTTGTTGCCAAATTACTTTGTTCTAGAGTCTCTCCTAATCTCTCACTCTGCGTGGCTATGTAAGGACTTCTCTGAAAAACAGTGGTGGTTCACTTGTTCCCATTCATTTTCATTTTGAGGAGGCTGCAGCCTGCCTCCACCCCACCCACATTTTCTGCTTTACCTTTTCATTTTTCATAGGATTTATAAATTCCCAATATACCAAATAATTCACTTAATAATAAGTTACTTTATTTTATTTTGAATTGTTTTATTATTATAATTTCCCATTTTCCCCCTCTGGGATGCAGCCTCCTGGAGCAGGGGTTTTCGTTCATTGGACACTGGCAGTTGTGCCCTGAAGGCAGGACTAAGAAAACTGGGCTTCATTCTGTGGTCAAGGGCACTCACTCTATCAGGTGGAGCAATCGCAAGGCCTGAAAGACATGGTCAGTCTTCACTGTTGTCCTATTACACTTATTACAGTTATTATTTTTTTATTGTTAAAGTATCTCAGAAGAGAGGAGGTTTGGGAGTCAGGACATAAGTTCTCCAGGAGAGAGGAGGACATAACCAGCTACAGAGGTGACAGCCCCTCTGCTACTGGGGACTAGCTTGTCTGGTGTGTGGTTGGGCCCCCATGAATGCATGTTAGGGACATGAGAAGACAACAGAATAATCGAGAGAACTTTCTATATACCTGTACATGCCAGAAAGAACAGATGGGCACTGGGACTAATTATGAGACTCACCAGAGGGAAAGTTTGGGTCATTTCTGGGTTCTGGGCTTGGACAGGTGACAGAGGGACAGTGGCCCCAGGATGGAGGGGCCAGAAAGAGGGAAGAGGGAGAGTGATGATCATAGTGGTAGTACAGTCTTTATTGTTGCAAACTAAAAATATGTTTCCAGTTTAGGCCAAATATAAAATTAACAAACACTCTTCATGAAAGAGTCACAACACAGAAGCATACAAAATGGTACAAAGGAGATCTTCAGCAATCTCACCTTCCTAGATAGAGCCCATCCTTTGACTACCTGAAACCCCACCCGGTGGAGAGAGGGTTATGGGCCTCTGTCTAATAGAGGCAAACATCTGACTGAGGCAGTTAGATTGTCCCCACCAATGGGCTGACTGGAAGAGGCCCAGAAAGTGAGCATGGAGACAAACCACCTCAGAAGCTCCAGACCTGGGAAGGGTGGGGGCTCAGAAGGGAGGCACAGGCCTTGCCCATCGATCCCTTCACCCCTCAAGAAACTTCCACCCTCCATTCCTTCTCTGACTCTCTTTTGCTCTCCTGGTGGAAGTGAGTGGCCTGAAAAGGCTTCCAGGAGCTGAGGATGCCCCGAACGAGTTGCGTTAAAGAAAAGAGGTCCCCAAAGGGATTTCCCATGGAGTGAGGAAAGACCAGGTGACCAGGAAGACCAGGTGAGGCCTTGGCCAGCTGCCTCAGTCAGAGTTCTCATGTGGCCAGAGGCTGCCCCCGACTCTTTCTCTGCCCCATTCCCTACCTAGGGCTGCCCCACACCTCCTGACCAAAGGTTGTCTTCAGGGGCCTCTCTGGACCCAAGGTTTTTGAGATAACTAAACCTTTT
>NW_011889001.1:1995367-1997672 GCF_000151845.1 Pteropus vampyrus | reverse complement strand
AATTGGCAGGGGAGGAGTTGCCTCTCCCTACTAGGTAAATTTTAAGGGAGGAGAGAGACATTCCATGAGTCAGTAGATTTTCAAATTATCCATTATTTCCATCTCTTCTGTTTTGAATTCCTCTGTTTGTTGAGTCTGTGAAATATGCCTTAGGATGAATTTTGTCATGTTCTTTGTCATTTTTGTTTTACAATTCATTCTGCATGGGAGTATTTTCTATTAACGAGTCCTTTGCAGCTGCCTTAGCCCATTCTTCCTGGCTTGCATATCCTGGACCAGGTCTCACAGTATGGAGTTTGAGGTGTTTGCTCTCAGACAACAAAATTCCTGATGTTGCTCTCCTGTGCAAGACCAGCCCAGTTTCCATTTCTTACAAAGATGCCCCTTTTTTTTCTGCACCATGGGCAAACAGCACATTTCTGGAGTGTTTTCACCCCGCATTCACAAAACAACTGGCCCCAGCTCCAGCTTCATGTTGTGAGCATGGGTCTACTCTCTGACCAAGCATGGGATGTGCTCATCCCTCTTCCCACATGAGTTTTGAAGCTCAACCTATGTATACCCAGTTCCTTCCACATCTGGGCTACACTTCATCAGCTTACTCTGTCAGCTTATTCTTCATTATTGATTCACAAATATTGTGTGTGTGTGTGCATGTGTGTGTGTGTGTGTGTGTGTGTGTGTGTGTGTGTGTGTTTCATGTATCATTCCTCTGTGTTTGGAGTAGGTTACAAAGAGGGTTTGATGTGTGCTCATTCTACTATTTGATCAGATGTCTTCCGGTCATGTCTCTGACACTTTGGAGCTAGACGAGCAAGAGATATGCCTACGCTTCAGCCCCAGGTCATTTTACTCAGTCTTCCAATAAAGTGGACAAGCTCATTTCCAAAGAGACAATATTTAGAGGTCCAAGATGGCTGCTGTGTAGGAGGACGTTGAACTCGCCTCTTCCCATGACCAAACTCAACTATACACATATATAAAGAGCAGTTACTCCTGTAAGACAACTGAAGGCTGAATGAACAGCTTCTGGACAAACAAGAGAAAGAGACTGAGTAGAGAATTCTGGAAAGCCACAGGAGCCTTCTAGGAGCTGTGGGAACTCTTCAGGCCGAGGGACTGCTGAGCTCCAGTGCTTACATCCCCCTCCACTTTGATGGGGCAGGCGGGAGCTCAATGTATGTGCTTTGGCCACCTGCAAGATCACCACAACATGTTCACAGCTACATTGCCCAGAGTCTTTTGCCTTCATCACAGGGAGCAAACAGGAACAATAGGGCATTACCACACTCTCCCGGCCTCCCTGCCTGGAGCCTCCCCAGCCTAACAAGCCAGTGCCATTGACACAAAGTACCTGCACAGTTCCATTCTGCTTCCCCAAACTACTCAGCATATAAAGCCTACGCAGAAGTCATTTTTTCACAAGACCACTTTCTGAACAACAAACAAGAGAAAGACTGTATAGAGAAGGCTGGGGAGCCAAGGGATCTCTCTGGGAACTGCTGGAATTCTCCGGGGTCCCAATTTACAACCCCTTCCACCCCCACAGGGTGGGAGGGGGCTCTTATTCAGGTGCTCTGACCTACCTCTGAGGTTGCTGCAGCAGGCGTTCTTGGACACATCACTCAAGCCCATTTCAGCCCCAAACAAAGGGAGCAAGCAGAATCAACAGAGCATTACTACAGGCACCTGGCCTCCCCACCTGAAGCTAATACAGCTTGGTATAGCTGTATTACCCCTTGGTATAGCTGTATTACCAGCGTCAGATGCAGACGCTGTTATCAATAGGCCAGACTGCTACTCCGTCAGGCTCAGAAGGCCTCCTGTTCTCTCCTAGGGCTGGTCAGCCCAAGCATTGAAGCTTCAACCACCAATTAGGGTAAAAGGGACAAGAAGAGGAGCAGGAAGAGCACTGCCCAGTGGGGCAGGTGGGGAGTCCAGCCCCAGCTCCTTCATGTACCTATTGCCACCAATAACATCTGCATCTCCAGAATCTGGGCTTTTTGTTTCGAGGCAACATGTTATAGAACCACACTTCAGACCCAAGCTTCTTATCAGTTCTTCAACCCGAGGCTTGTCTGCCAACACAAAGTTAAATTTCTCCTTCAGAGTTTAAAACTCTGTTAGAAAAGGAAAGAAGTAAGAAGGAGGGGCCATGGAGAGAGAAAGAAATAGAAGGGAGGAGACATATCCTGTTATCTGACGAAGAAATCATCTCATAAATTAAAACTGAGCGGTTTACGGTTATACAGTATATTTAAATTTCAGCACCTACTTTCTGCCATCCGCTAAATTAAAAGTCTTT